>NW_004567102.1:25506293-25526331 GCF_000260355.1 Condylura cristata
CCTCCGGGGCAGGCGGGAATCGAACTCATGAGGAAGTGGCTTTAGTTTCTCAGTGCAGTGCTTTAACCCGCTGCGCCACCAGGGAGGGCCTCTACCCTTGTTTTGATATCTTTCTCTGCACCTCCTCTGCAGAATGTCTGATTTATAGTTGTCTGTCTATTTTTGGTTTGTTGTGCGTGTTTTTTATTGGTGGTGGTGGTGGTATTATTTTTATTTACTTAATCCCCTATGTCTCTCCTATAAGTGAAATCATCCCCCCAGTATTTTTATTTTTTTTTTCTTCTGGCTTATTTCACTGAGCATAATACCTTCAAGCTCCATCCATGTTGCTGTGAATGACATTTTTTTTTTTAATTCCTGAGTTGTATTCCAATGTGTATATATACCACCTCTTCTTGATCTTGTTTAATCTTAAATGTGTGTTTTTGGTGTGTGTTGGGGAGGGAAGAGTGTAAAATTATTGTTGGTTTGGGAATATTTTAAGATATTTTTGTTTTCATAGTCTCAAAACCAAACTCTTTTCTGAACTGGGCAAGAAAGAAACAATGTTCACAAATAGTGAACATTGTCTGTGTATGTGGTGTGTGTATGTTTTTAAGCAGTCATTTAGTGTGTGTGTGTGTGTGTGTGTGTGTGTGTTTAAGCAGTCATTTAGTTTGTTTATATTCCAACTGTAAGTTCATAAATCTCTACTATGATGCCATGTTATCTACCATGTTGTTTAAAATTTGTTTTTTCAGCATAATGATCAAAAACCAGTGTGAAAAGGGATTAATTATACTTGTTTCAGAGTGTGTTGTGGGACAAAGTGAAGTAACACACTAATGCTGGCATTTAAGTGCTTATTGAATGGTGTCTTTCATTATGTTACTTGTTTCTCCTCTTTCTTCAAAGAGTTACATTTGGTGAGACACACATTCCTAACTTTAGTTTTCCCTATTTTGAAAAAGGTTAGTAATTTCTTTTTGCACCAGTGACGGAGATAAGATGATACAAACAACTTCCAGTCAAACCCCTTGTTTTTATTTTCATTATTTCATATCTTATACTGCATGTTTGCCCAGTCTCTCTACCTCAGCAAAAGTTATTCTCTTGTTATTCATATCTTCCTTCAGTCTTTATATTAAAAGCATGTTTGGCCCTCCCTGGTGGCATAGCTGATTAAGGCACAGCACTGCAAACTGGCCCCATCCACTTCAATGTCAGTTGGATCCCCAGCTCCAGAGGTGACCCACATGGCACAGCAGACCTCTCCAGTCTCACCCGCTGCTCCCCTCAGCAGTGTACCTTCTTAATCCACCTGTTCTGCTCCTCACTCTGTCTCTGGTGAATCCTCTTACCACTCCTGCACCTCTGCCTGTATCCCAATTCTGTATGCATAAATAAATCTTTAAAAAAGAACACGTATTTATCAAGTGCCTGACTGTCCTATGCACAAAAAAAAGAGTGAGTTTAACATGGGTGGTCTAGGGTTTAGTAGAAGTTATACTCTGATAGGAAGCTATTAACTTGGTGAATATAAAACTAATAAAAATGTATTGATGTAATGAAAACTGAGCGATAAAATCTAGTGCATTTCTGTGAAATGTGTTGTTCTTTAAAATTCTAAGAATTATAATTCCTACATTTTTTTATGTTTGGAGTTTACATAATAATTTACTAATTTTATATATAATTTTTATATAACATAGCTTAATAATAACTATATAACTTTTAGAATAACTATTTTCTTAATCAATGTGCAACGAGGTCCTGATATTTAAAGTAAGCCTGACTTCCTCTCCAATGAATCATCCTTGTACAGATCTATGTATAATGCACCTATTTCTCAAGATTCAAAAGAATGTGTACATTCTGAACATTAGAATGTACATAGTTTCCTGTATATTGTACACTAGCTGATAGAAAGGGCTTATTATGAAGAGTTTTAATAGATAAATCAATGAATATATAACCCGTATTTTATATGTAATTAAGAAAAAACTTTAAAAATACAAAAAAAGAAAATACTTACAAAGAGGGCCCTCTCTGGTGGCACAAGGAGTTAGGACACAGCACTGCAAGCTAGCCACAGCTGCTTCAGTGCAAGTTCCATCTCTGGCTCCGGAGGTGATCCACATGGCATGGCAGACCTCTCCTGACCCACCCGTTGCTCCCTTCAGCAGTGTACTTCGTCGATCTGCCTGTTCTGCTCCCCGCTCTGTCTCTGGTGAATCTTCTCACCACCCCTGCACCTCTGGCTTGTACCCCAGTTCTGTATGCATAAATAAAAAAATCTTGAAAAAATACTTACAAAGCAATGCGTAGATATAATTTAATTGTGGCAAATGACACGAAGGACAAAGACTGTCTAAAGGGTTCATCATTTAGGTATGGAAGTAATAGCCACTTAGTGCTACATTTAAGCCAAGGTCAGATGGATTTGACGAGTAAGAATAGAAAAGAGTATTTATGAAATGAAAATATTTAGCAGGGTTTAGTGGGAAAAGTTATGAGCTAACATTGAAGAGAAAGTCAAAAGATCAGCCCAAAGGGACCTGAACAAAGATCATTTTGTGCCCTATATAAGTGCATACACTGGCAGAAAGTCATTGGGAGAGTGACATGATTTAACTATTTTTAAAATATTCTCACTGTATATGGAGAGTAAAGAGGAGAGACACAAGAATGAAAGCAGTGGATATAGTGAGTTGTTGTATTTGTACAAGATTTCTGTGGCACTCTAGACAGAGGCAAGATTACAACTTGAAAATTTGCTTTATATAAGACGGGGCCCTCCCTGGTGGTGGCACAGCGGGTTAAAGCACTGCACTAAGAAGCTTAAGCCACTTCCACATGAGTTCGATCCCCACCTGCCCAGGAGGAGCTCCACATGGCGAGGCAGACCTCTCCTGGCCTGCCCGCTGTTCCCTCAGCAGTGTACTCCGTCGATCTGCCTGTTCTGCTCCCCACTCTGTCTCTGGTGAATCCTCTCACCCTCCGCAACTCTGGCTTGTACCCCAGTTCTGTATGAATAAATAAATACATCTTTAAAAAAAAAGAAACTGTAAACACAGTGATGAACTAGATTATAGGTATGAGATATGTCAAGGATAACCTTCTGTCTTTTACCTGAGAGAAGGGTACATGGTGCCGATTACACAAGGAAAAGATTTTGATGAAGAGGGGTAAATTAAAAGTTAAGCCTTGAATTTGCTGCATTTGAGATTTCCAGTGACAATGAACTAAACAGTTCAAATTGATAGATTTGACATTCAGGAGAAAAGTTTTCATACCCTTTCTTCCAATATTGAAGATATTTGAATATAACAAACATCTAATTAGATTATTGTTATGTGAAGTTTTTTGTTTGCTTGAGTTTTAGTTTCATGTTCTTCCACAATATTTTACACAAGGCAAGGAAAGGTTGAGGTAATGGATGAATGGAAATATTGTTTCTTACTAACTATAGGGAATGAACTAGCTGCCTTTAGTTTAATCCTTCTAAAAGGTGATTGATTTTTATAGGTAATCAAGCTGAAGAAGAATTAAATAACTTACTAAGATCACAAAATAATTGGAAAATTGGTCTGTTTGTTTCTAGTTCCCAAAGTTATTATAAACAGTACCTTGTATTGAGACTTTGGTAGACCTCATTTATTGAACAAAACTATGGAGAGTTGCAGAAAATCTATTATATGATAGGTCCTATCATGCAATAATATATAGCTAAAATGCATTTTCTGTTCGGTAAGTCTACATACTAGACATTATTTTAACTGTGAATTGGCCCCTTAGAAAAATAAATAGGATATTATCAGAAAAAATAATAGGGAAGGTAAAAGTGGAATCTTTTTAAGGGGACTAAGCTAAGGAAAAACTATTTAGCAGATTCAGTGATAAAAATAAAAAAGAATGTTCTAGTTAGAGAAAAAAATCTTTAGTTAGAAAGGAAAAGACCAGCTTGATTCAGTCAGCAAACCAGACACTCATGTACAATGTGACCGCAGAGACAGAAGCAAAGCTCTGCAGGTCCTTGTAGGCCGTGGTATGAGGTTTAGATTTTATTCTAAGAACGTTGAGAAGGTAATGAGTTATTTTGAGATGTAAATAACTTTTTTTTTTTAATATTTTAAAAGGATAACTGGTTTCTGAAAGAAGAAACTCAGGAAGAAGAGTAGAATCAAGAATACCAGACAGGTAGCTCTGATCAACTTGTGTAGAGATTCTGGTGACTCCTAGAGATTATGGAGTGGATAGAGAGGGAAGTGAATTGATTTTAGCCACAGTCTACAGATACTAAGAAGGCATGCTGATGTATAGTTTGTAAGACAAAAGAACAATGTTTTAGTTGTGGTAAATTAAGAGTTCTGTTCAGTCATTTCATGAATTAGAGAATGACAGCATTGGTCACATAAGAAATTTTTTCTTATATGTTTGAATACCATATTTTCTTCCATGATCGTTCATTTCTGACTTTCATACAGAAGAAATGAATGACTGCCATATAAATCCAGTGGTTCACAAAGCTGAAAATATTTACTTTTTGACCCTAAATAGGGAAGTTAGCCAATGTATGAAATAGAACATCTCCTTAAAATGATCTTAGAGTCTGATTTCCACCTTTATGACAAATGCTGCTACTTTAAATCTCTTTATAAAGCTTTAACTCTTTTAAAGCCATTGTTTCACTATTAAAGTGTAACTTTCCATTCCAGACCTAGCTTACTATTGTGGTTTTCTTCTCTTTCTTGCTATTACTTTTAAACTTTATTTTTCTGTGTATTTCTCTTTACCCTCTAAAGATGAGTCCCTCCTGAGCTACATTTATCAGTTTTTTTTTTCCTACATTTCTCCTCAATATCTCTATAACTTCCTCACTTCATTCAGATGTTTGTGAAAAGGCCAGTATACCAAAGCTTTCCATTTAGTAAAACCTGCTGACCTCACTCCTCATTCTGTCAGGTCATTTATGACTTTTTACCTTCTATTTTGTTGTATTTAATACTTATCAGTTTCTCCTCTGTTAACATACCAGTTAACACTTTTCAGTAGTTTCTAGTTTTGATCTTCTATTAGATTCATCAGGCATCACTTTAGGGGGAGGATTTGTTCTGAGAAATATATATTTAGGGGATTTCACAATTGCTGGGATATTGTAGAATATAACTCCACAAACCTAGATGTGCACACACTGCTGTCTGGTGTAGACTGCCTGGACCACTTTTCAGCATGTAGGTCATCATGACTGGAAAGTCATTACTGATGCACCACTATAAAACAGTTGATTTACTTTACAGGAATCATTGTGCCTGCCTTTATAGTTAGTACAAATATATTACAGTGAGGCAAGGTAAATATGCTGTTAATTTGTAGATAAGATCAACTGCATCACACAGTGCAAAATCATGTACTTCTGAGTAGACACACTGAGATTTGAATGCTAATGTTAGCACTTAGAAGTGTCCACCTCCTCATTTGTAAAATGATGATATTAATAATGCCAATGAGGATATTGATAATGACCATACCTCCTGGAATGTTTTAAATATTAAAGAAGATATAATTTGTAAAGCATCTGGCAAAGTGCTGTGCTAAGAAAAGTGCCTAGCATAAAGGGAGCATTTCATAAATACTTGTTGAAAACTAAGAATGAATCAAGTATTCAGTAAACATCAACAGTTCTCAGCTTCTCTTTCACTTGCCCTCAGATTTTTACAAGGTGTTCAGTATTGCTGTACAAATATAAAATCATGGCTTCATGCTGCTAAGTGCCAGGTGGTAACAATACCTGTGCCCAGCTCTGCTTTGTCTCTATGCTTGCATGGGTACACAAATAAAACTAATAGTTGCTTTCTAATACACTTACGCAATGCTTCATTTCCTCTTGGCCATATTTTTCTTACACAGTTACAAAACTGTACAGGTGACCATTTTGTAATAGTGAGTGATGTTTCCCACAAGAAAATACATTTCGATAACCTGCCAATTTCTAATATTAGTGAGTCAAGAACTAGTTTGCAAGTTCTTTCTGAATCAACATGATAAATGATGCAAACTTTTAATATATCAAAAACATTAATATAAGGAAACAATAAAAGTAAGAGTTTTAAAGCACAGCTGATGTCTATTGTTTCCCCCAAGCACATTTGTTTCTCCTTATGAGGCACCCTTGCTTGAGAGTTTCATTTGTTCATTTACAAAACATGTGCTGCTACTTTAAATACTTAGGTCAGTGCTTAAAGCAGTGCTTTTGAAGTTCTCTTTTCCGTCTCTGGTTTGGGTGCAATGGAAAAATTGAATGTGTCATTCATGATGCAGTCATTCCCTTTCTCAATTGAGGCAATAGACTTTTACTTGGCTGACCTTATGTAACCAAATAACCAGAGAGGGCAATTCCTTCCTTTTGGCAGAACTTAAAAGAAAGGGAGGGAGGGAGGCAGGAAGGGACAGTGGAAGGGACAGTGCATGACCAAGTGTACTCAGAGGCCCGAAACAGGGTATCTGCTCTAAAATGGGTTCCTATCATCTGCTGCATAAAGAGAAGGAAAGCACCTTTTAGTGTGATAGTTTTTTAATAAAATTAGTGTACATAAAGAAAAGAAGAATGGACATTAGTACCCCCAATTAAACAATCAAAATTACCTGTCCCCTCACAGGTAAATGCCCAGTCAAACAGGGTTGGCTCAAAGTGGGGCTACTAAGTCCCAAAAGCTTGCCACATGCCTAAAGCACCTTCTGGCAGGAAACCATAGAAAAAAGGGAAAGGTGAAGTAGTTCTTGAAGGAGATTATCACATCAAAAGAATGATTGTCATTGTCAGTCTCCCTACATTTTTCTATCTTGTGCCTTTTCCAGATAGTTTTACTTGTCTCTTTTCCAAATGACTCCTTCCGTGTTTTCTCCTACCTGTACCAGGGTTTCAAATAGCCACAGGAGCTTATTTTAGCTCGCCTGTCTTCCCTGTTACATAGCTTCATCTGACAGCTGAGTTCTACCTATAATTCCCAGGAGCTAGTCCAAGGTGGCTGCAGCATGTAAGTAGGAGCTGGGAATCTGTTACTTCCCATAATGAAAGGAAGATGTTACCCTAAATATCAAGGATTTCAAACCAGGGCCCAGATTCTGAGCCCATGCTTACTCTACTTTAGTAAACTTCCATTTTCTTATATTGGCCCTCATTTGCCCATTTTGCTCCTTCTCATAGCATTCATCCATGCACACTAGCTCTGTAATTTTTCACTTTCACTTGCCTTCCATTCTTGCCCATGGTGCAAGCAATGTATCAAATTAACTAACCCCAACTTGTGTGTGGATTATTCCCTTTGTAAGGATGAATAAAACAGAATCCTCATACTCTATGTCATCAATAAGGGCAAAAGGGAAAAAAATATGTGATGACTTTTCTCCACAACAAGGTTAGGAACACCAACCTGCTTTCATGAAACAAAGGAGGACTCAGTGATTACAAAAATTAAAAAATAAAATAAAAAAGTATTGTTTGTGTATTTTTATGTAAAAGTTTCCTTATGTTTTCTGATGAGCAAAATCTGTAGTGAACTGAATTCTCTGAGAGGTTGGTCAATAACAGACATGATGTTCTCAAATGAATTCAATGCTACATATTCAAATTCAAAATGAAAATGTTAAAATTGCAAAATAAAAGTATTGCTATCTTTGCTTCAAGGTTTATTAGTGATGAGTCACCTATTTTTATTGCATAAGAAATCAAATCTACTGTTATAATGAAAGCACAATACAGTGAATTTGGGGTAATTCTTAACAGCATTCAAGATGTACCTATTTTTTCATGGACATTGTGTCCTTTGGGGTTTCTTCTAATCACTTCAGACTTCTGCAAGAAAGGCATTTTCTCAGTTTGTTTGTTTTTTTAAGATTTATTTATTTATTCATACAGAACTGGGGTACAGGCCAGAGATGCGGAGGGTGAGAGGATTCACCAGAGACAGAGTGGGGAGCAGAACAGGCAGATCTACGAAGTACACTGCTGAGGGGAGCAGCGGGCGGGTCAGGAGAGGTCTGCCACACCGGGTCAGGAGAGGTCTGCCACACCATGTGGATCTCCTCCGGGGCAGGCAGGCTGGGATCGAACTCATGCGGAAGTGGCTTAAACTTCTCAGTGCTGTGCTTTAACCCGCTGCGCCACCAGGGAGGGCCCATTTTCTCAGTTTTTTTGAGCAAAGATATTCTATCATCCTAACAACTACAATGGCTTTTTTTTTTTAATTTATTTATTTATGCATACAGAACTGGGGTACAGGCCAGAGATGCGGAGGGTGAGAGGATTCACCAGAGACAGAGTGGGGAGCAGAACAGGCAGATCGAGGAAGTACACTGCTGAGGGGAGCAGCGGGCGGGTCAGGAGAGGTCTGCTTCACTTTCTCAGTGTAGTGCGTTAACCCGCTGCGCCACCAAGGAGGGCCTACAATGGCCGTTTTTAATGCAGTAGTCATTAGAGAAGAGAAGCAAAGTATGTAAATTCTATACTTAATACTTTGCAGTTATATTCCTTTGTCATATATAGGAATTTTGTCACTATTGAAGGCAATTTTGACATTATTGAAGGCAATCATTTTTAATTTTGCCTCTTAGATATTTACTTAACAAATACGTATCCCTATTTTCTAAAAGCTATGTCTAAATTTTGCCTAAGGATTTGCAGTTAAACTCATTAATCACTGTAGAGTCAAGAAGAAACACAGTGTCAGCTTCATCATCTTCCTAGGCAGGTTTATAAATAAAATGTACAAAGATCTACAATATTAAGTACTTCATATTTTAAATAACATGTAAACAGATGATTTGAAGACTAGTATTTGATTCTCATCAGCCTATGAAGCCATATCCTTTTTAGTAGTTGCTGACATCACCTTTAAGAAGTACATTTCTACTAAAATTAGATAACATTTTTATATACTCCTGTGTTCAAGGCTACAATTATACAAAAAGAAAAATTTTTTTTAATAAATCAGTGATCCTATTTCACTTTATATTTATTCTAGACTGTGTGAAATAGTACAGTATATTTAGTCAAAATATAACAGTCACTGTACCACTAAATCAGAAATGAGTGACTTCCAAAAAGTGAGCTACATTCATGCATCATTATGTCATTTTTATACATTACGGAATATAGTATTAAACTAACATGCATTCAAAGTAAAGTAATGTACAGCTCATATAAAGATGCTTCCTCCATTTGTTTAATTTTTTTGTTCATTTGTATTATGGATTTTTCTTTTCCTTCTAACCAATGTGTATAGGAGTAGAGTTATTATATATTTTGGAATATAATAACTTATTATTCTTTGTGATAGAAACCAGATGTGTGATAGTCAGAAACACCTTTTTTCTTTTTCATCAGGTTTTAGAGAAGACAAGCAAAATAAGTTACTTCTAAATAAAATCTCAACCAAACTTAGAGTCAAGAAATTGGGAAGTCAATGAATTAGTTCTGTATATTGAATAAAGCTTACAGGATCCTTAACACAATATATGCTGCCAATATGGTAATCTGTCTATTAATATGCAGTGGGTAACTTGGACCCTTTGGGATACAAAAACTGAGTTGGTTATGGACAACAAAGAATTATATTATCTCAAAAATAAAGAAACTGACTAAAGCTTTCCCCAAACATTTAACATCCATGATTAATGTTAAATGTTAACAGCACCCTCTTTCCTGTAACAGTTAATTATAAAGTAATTTGAATATTACTATGACAAATTGCAGAAGGAAAAAAAAATCTACCCTATACCAATACTGAATGAATATAATAGCCTGAAAGAGCTTCAATAAAGTACAATAATATATAACTAATTTAATCTGGAGCTAAGCCAGCAGTAGTATATTTATACAACTAATACTGTTAAATTCTTAATTTTCATCCTCTCCTGATTTAAATTGTAAGTTTCTTTATAGTAAAATATTCTTATGGGGAGTCTAATGATTTCTTACTGTTATTCTCCCATTGTGAAAGCTTTTAGAGCTTCTCCCATCACTTCTCCACTTAAATACCTGAAGCTAATGTGGAACAAACCTAAATAAAAGTTACAAAAATTGTGTTTTTTATTTGAAAGTAAATATAATAAATGCTTCAGCATTTATCATCTAGCATTTAGTTGTGTTACATATCTATATGTGCATATGTGTGTTATAGTAAAAATAAATATATTACCAAACATATCATTCATTAACTTTTCACAATATTTTAAAAATTCTTGTCACAAAAACAGAATTCTCCATTCAACATTTACACATTTCTAACTTTCTATTGGGGGGGGGTATGGTTTAAGAATTTTTTATTATTTATAATCTATTTGTAAGATGTTTCTGCATGTTATTTTGACTTTTTGGTTATAGCATTATTGGTGTTTCATTACTAGGACTTTGACTGACTTCTGTTTCCCAGAGTAATGTGACATTGTTTTACATGTCTTCATGATACCTCATCTTATCCATGACATTTTTTTTAAAGGCAATTTCAGATGTAAATCCAGGAAATTAGAAAATTTGTTATGAAAACACATTCAGGTTTGAGATATAAACCTATATCCCTAAGTCACATATGGTGTTGTAACCAGTGTTACTACAGTAAAAGAGGATGTGAATTAAAAATAAATAATGGGCCCTCCCTGGTGGCACAGCCAGTTAAAGCACAACACTAAGAAGTTAAAGCCACTTCGCATGAGTTTGATCCCCGCCTGCCCCGGAGGAGATCCACATGGAAAGGCAGACCTCTCCTGACCCGCGGGCTGCTCCCCTCAGCAGTGTACTTCGTCGATCTGCCTGTTCTGCTCCCCACTCTGTCTCTGGTGAGACCTCAAAACCTCCTCATCTCTGGCATATACCCCAGTTCTGTATGAATAAATAAAATAAATCTTTGATAAATAAATAATTAATTAAGATTTCAGTCTGCATTTATGTTTATCAAAATATTTTAAAAATATATAGGGTGGACTTTGAAATCTGGAAGAGAGGCCAGCCATTGACAAACAATATGTCAATACCTGTATGCATTGGTAGATTCTACACCCAACATTGACTGTGGTTGCAAATTCTTGCTGAAGAGTGCCTAGAAATAACCTAAAGAATAACAACCTTCATTAACATTGTCTAATTATAAGAAATAAGTCTGTTTTGCAGCTTTAATAAGATATACTCAGTACTTTATGTTATATAGTAAAGTTTAAAGTGGCCAGATGTGATTGTACTGAAAGATTATAGTTGATATTTTTACTTCTTTTTTAATAGTGGCTAGCATTCAGAGGCTTCCTGCAGCCTCTGTTTTAACAGATATCAACTTCCCAATGAAAGGACGAAAGGGAATGGTTGACTGGGCAAGAAATTCAGAAGACAGGGTAGTCATTCCAAAGAGTATCTTCACTCCTGTGTCATCAAAAGGTAAATATGTGAATTAATCTGAACTCTGAACAAAAACTTTCTGATAAGATCAGTTAATAAGTCACTAGATATAAATTTCCATACATAGTAATTTAGAAACAACCTCCAATTATTATTCTGAACTAATTTTATACATATAGGCAATTTGGTCTTTAAATCTGAATTTACTAGATAAAATGGGAAGAAAACACAAGTACGAATTATAGACCTAAAATAAATGGGACACATTTCAATATGGACAGCCATATCCCTGTGTACACAGTCTAATGTCTTGATCTTAGGACCTGAAATAAATTGCATTTCCATTTTATGCAAAGTCATTGAATTTTTGATCAAAAACATAATTTCCGTATTTAAAAACAGAATAAAGGAAAAGATAATTTGTAATAACAACTTGAGTTCCTAATATTTAACCAAAGTGAATAGATTTTTCAACAGCTACGTTATTATAATTCTCACTTTGGAGATGGTGACCTTTTAAGTTAGAGCTCCAAAAAATAATTAACTCTCTTTCTCACTATCATTAGAATTTAAACTGTTTAGCTGCAATTGAAGCTAACTCGTATCTTAGCCTGGTGCAGAAAAGTTACTTCCTGGCACAAGATCACCAAAACCATATCTTCTTAGCTACCACCAATGTATGTGGTGTGTAGGTTCATCTGTCCCATCCTTGCTTATCAAAGATTTCATCTGTCTGCCTTTGCACTAGCAAGCACTGCAATCCACTTTTAATTAGAAGATTAAAGGTTTATAAGAGAATTTTCTTGCTGTTTCTCTGATATTTTTAATTTTGTTCTTTCTAGAATTAGATGACTCATCAGTATTTGTTCTTGGAGCGGTCCTGTACAAAAATTTAGATCTAATTTTACCCACATTGAGGTAAGCTACAAAATAATAAGCTGTTATAATCTTTGTAAATTATTTCAAAAATGTGATTATAGTTCATTCTATGAAAATAGTCAAACAAGCTTTGATAATACAAAAGGCTTTTTCTTAAATGAAATGGAAAATACCAATTTAATGAACAGTTTATTAGCATATTATGCATTCCAAAACAACTAACAGGACAATTTTTGTCTCTGATTATAGCCCTGCAATTCTTTTGTAACTAATCATGACTTGCCTTAAAACTGAGAAGGGGAAAAAAAATAAGAAATTTATCTGTCTTCTGTTAATTATTCTTAATGGTACTGTTCAGCAACATTACATGAAATTAAAGGAGTGTCAGGCAGACTGGGAGTATATGGCCTTGTTTTTTATTTGCTTAGGATCTCAGTTTGCTTTTAAATAAATATTCAATTACAGCATTAACAATGTAATTCAATTGGAGAAATATTTTGGGAAGAAATCCATTGATTTATTTCCTCCCAGATATTGAAAGAAATAATTGCAATTAGTAATGTTATCAATATTAATTAATTTGCTGTACTGTCTTAACTACAAAAAACATCATTCACATCTATTTGGATATTGCTGGTACTGCTCATAATGACTTGTTTTCTCTACCTCTCCTTTTTCGGGAGGACTGTGACAAAAGCGCATTTTAGTTGTATACAGCCTTTTTGCTATAAGCTCTTACTCATATCCTAGTTAAAACTTCAAAATTTTGAGGAAGAGAGATTATGAATGGTGTGTAAATTATGCCAGAGGACCAAACGGTGAAATAAATAAAAACTAGTAGAGTTCAATGCAGCATAAAAGACCTCCCAAAGAGGCAACTGACTGCTTTACAGTAGTGGTAATTGGTCACATTTCTTTGGAGAAAATTTTCCTCTCCCTAGTGCAGAGTATTATTAACATAATTGATGAATAATCAAGATTCCTTCTGAATGCCATGCAGTCTCCTTCAACCACAGAGACAACCATGGAAAGTTTAACTCTCTTTCTGGTGGGAGTTTGGGTTTTCTGAGTTTGAATAGGTTTGTGTTTGATTTTGTCTTAATGATAACAAACTTTCAAAGCTAGTAAGTTTACTCTCAGTTTTTCTTTATTTTTATTAAATCACATTGGTATGTAAAATTACTCAGGGATAAAATTTATTTATATTAGATAGCCTTCATCTTTGTGTGTGATATTCCTATGAAGAGGCCGTGTTAAACTTAAAAATATTCAGATACCTAGTAAGTTAGAGACACTTAATTCCTTAGGTAGTGCATTTGATAAAGGTATCTTTCAAGAATTCTAGACTGGACACTAACTTAAAATCAGATAACATACATTTTTAATTTGACCTAACAAGAGTTTCATGAATTTGTCCACATATTCAACACTCTTTACCTCCAGTTCAACTTAAAGTAGAAGCACCTATATATACAATATGTAGTGAAAGGGCAAAATGAGTACAATTTAAATTTTTTAAGTTTTTAGATTATGAATTAGTTTCTTTTCTTCATGTGCCATAACTTTGCAAGATGAATAATCATGTTTTGTACATCGTAGAGCTTATTTAAATAAGTCAGAGTTTTCAAATTTCATAAATTGATGCAGTCAAGGGAAATGCAAGTTTATCTAAGAATATCAACCTTTTTGTAAAAAGAAGAAAACATATTTGTGTTTAAATATTTAATCATGTCAAAGCAGTGGTCATTTACAAGTTATGAATATGTTAATAGACACTTTATTTAATGAATAAAATGGACTTTATTTTAATGGTTAATGACAATGATACAGCAGGGTATAGTCCAGAGTAGTGTCTTCCTTATATCACCTAAGATCCAAAGAGATTCAGTCTAGCCTTTGGACAAGTCACTGGCTTTTTTATATGCAAATTATGGAAATTGAACCTGCAGGTTCTCTTTGACATCAAAAACCCCTTTTTTTGTTATAATAAATTAATAGTTGTTATCATTCTATCTTGCTTGAATTCCTTAGTAATATTTGTATAAGAAGAAAAGTATGAATATATATAGTTACTTTCTATGTATAAAGTAATCAGGTAAATGACTATAGGAAAACAATATTTACATCTGGATTCTATGATCAGAAATAATGACAATAGACTACTCAGGATGAAATCTTTAAGTATTATTTGAAAGGCAAAATATTAACATTTGTTTCTCATTTTCTTTTGTCTCATACAAAAATGTATGAGAATGTACTAAGAATTCTCAGGGGTTTTTTTTTGTTTTTTTTTTTTTCCTTTTAAAAAATATCTCACAAGTTCAGTGAGTAACTGCAAGGATTAAAGTTATTCTGAATGAGAAAGGACATAACGAAAGGACAAGGTGGCATCTTTCTTTTACAGGCACTTAACAAATATTTCCTGACTGGCAACCCTGCTAACTGTATTGTCTAATTCTTCCAAATTTGCTCAACTGTCAAAGCACTCACAGCCATGCTTAAAAAATAATAAAGATCTAAGAAATATTTAGTGGAATATTTAATTGTTTTACCTAAATAGTATCCTATGTAAACTGTTGTTAAAAATAAGGTAAAGAGATATTTATGAAATATAAAAAAAAATGATTTAGGAATAAAATACATATTTTACTCTATAAATTTGTACAAATTGAACACAATAGAAAAGCAAAGACTTTATTACATATAAAGTATACATTTTTGCTAGATATCTAAGTACATTTGTACCTAGATACTTATCTAATTTTCAGAAACATATTTCCTCATTGATTAATTTTCTAATTATCTGTTGAAATCTTGGGGGTCAATTTTCCCATGCACAGAGTAATATTAGGCTTGATTTTAAGAATTCAGAATTTTATACTTTGATATAATCATTTCCAAGGTAAGCCTCATAAGTTCCCTTATAGGTTCTGGGAATGAAAAATGAACATAATGTTTTGAATGGAAATAATTTAGAATTTTTCTTCACGCAAAAACAGAACAACTTTGCCTGTGGACTCTTTATTTTAATATTAGGTATTTCCTTTCTTCTCTTATTCTAATATTCATTCTCTACTCTTCAAGCTGTAATTGATTATTTCACTGTTTAACTGTCTGCCTGTTTTCAATGAAGTAGATTCAACTTTCCCTTCAAATGAAGGAAATATGCCCTACCAATTCAAAACTAAAAAGGTGTTCTTCTCAGCCTCACCCTTTCATTTTTCAGAATCATTTCTTATAATTAAAAAGTATAGACCCAGAGAAAATTAGTTCTGCAAGACCCTTTGAAGGTTACTATCATCTAGATCTCTAATTTACAGATTAACTCATTATTACTAAACATCTGCCCAAGATTATGTCTGTCAATGACTAAACTCTAATCCAGTATAAACCTTCTGTCTTCCAAAAGAAGGGCTCTTCCACTGACTTGCTACTTCTTGATGCTAACTAATAACAATTCCTTAACCAATAAAGCCATGAAAATCTTGGAAGATCCAAGAGGAGGTTTCCATGTGTTGGTAGACTCAAGGAGGCATAAAATCAGTCAAGGATGTGAATATCAAGGCCTGCAGATAGTACTCTTTCTAACCCTTCACAACCACTTTTGGGCCACTTTTGGGCTAAAGGCTAGCTAGCCAAAGTAAGAAGTTCTTTGGGGGAGGTGAGATCAAACTCACACCAAGGAACAAACTCACATCAAGGAATTAACAGCCCCCACAGCCTGGTGAAACCCCAAGTCAGATTCCAGTTTTGTGGAAAAAAGTCACAATAATTTTGAATATGTGAGCAATGCATAATTTTCTGATAGAATTTAGGGAAAATGCAGATGCGGAGGGAAAAAAAAAGCAATTTAATACAGCTATTACGAAGGTTCTAACTAAACGTTCTATGCAAATTCCCTACACTATTAAAATGCCAGGGAAAATACAGATTAATTAAAAGCAACAATGTTCTCATAAACATTGAAAATTATCTTAAAAAATGGACAAATTTGAATAATGCAAAATCACATGAATTTGTTGTCAAGTACACCAACCTAATAAGGAAAAATGATGCTGAATTTTTTTCTTATTTGGGAAATGAAACTCATTTGAGTTCCTGGTATTATGGGAATTAAAAGCAAATAGGAAAAGCAATTTAACTAAATAACATTGGAAATAACATAAAAACGAAGATTAAACCATCTATGTAGTCTAAGACACTTGAAGGCAATTCACCTGAAATGGTGATTTCTCTCAAAAGCACATGTTCTTCAGTTTCAGGATCTTAACTTTGAATATTACTTCTTTACTCTGTATTTAAAATTAAATACTGCAGTCTTCTGATATTCTGTAGCTTTTTTATAATATCCTAAGGATTAAAAATTAAAATTAAATTAAAATTAGCCACAGGTATAATAAATATGTATAATTAAAATATTATGATATTACATAGTAAGAACATTATTTACAACCTGAGTTTCATTTGGCTATAACTTTTGAAAATGAACTCAATCACCTAGCTGTTTCTAGGTTATTTTCCTCAGTAAACCATAATTCTAGGTGTTATAGTCCTCAGTAAGCTTCAAATTCTTACTAGTTTTAAAAGTGGTCTGTTAAATTAACCCAACTTTTGAAAGTCATTGCTGATTTTTATTTTAATAACAAATAAATTTAGATTAGTAGTTTTAATAAATTACTCAGTATAAAATCATATATTTTTAATAAATTACTCAGTATAAAATCATATATTTTATTTTGGATTTTTATAAATTGGAATGTTGTTTAACTCAGCTATGAAAACCCTCAATTTTTAATCTATGCAAGCTATTATTCTGAAACCAGAACAGGCTATATAATACTGTTAAGAATTTACATTAAATCATTAACAGTTTTTATAGTCACAACTTTTACATTTCTTTCATCTAGTTACACTTCATTTGCAAAATTAATTCAGCAGTTCCCTTCACTGACACCGGTTCTTACTATTACATAGCATATGTTTATTGTGGTTAAAAGAAAACATAATATAAAGCTTACCATCTTAACGGTTTTTAAGTGTGCATCATAGTTGTGTTAACTGTATGTACTTTATTGTTCAATAGATCTTTAGAACTTTTCATCTTGCAAAATGAAAACACTTTAATCTATTTACCATTTTTACCTCTTCTTCTCACCCCCTGTAATCCACCATTTGACTTTCATTTCCTAAAAAATTGGCTGCTTTAAATAAGTCACCAAAGTGGAATCAGGCATTGTGTTTTTGATGCTGGCATATTTAATCTAGGATAATATCATTAATTTCATCCATATTATAGCATATGATGTAATTCCCTTCTATCTTAATTGTGGATAATGACCCATTGTATGGAAACAGCGTATTTTTTTTTTTAATCTGTCAGTATGCACTCACTTTGCTTACACTTCTTCGGTGTCATGATTAGTGCTGCATTAGCAGACTATATCCTGCTTCCAGTTCTTTTGAATGTACACCCTAGAAGTGGAATTTCTGGATAATATGATAATTCTTTTTTTGATTATTTAAGGAATCATCACACTTTCTCCATAGCAACTGAAAATTCTGGAGTCCCACTGTCAGTACACAACATTTCCAAATTCTTCACAACTTTGCCAGTGCTTCCAAAACTGCTCTCAACTAATTTATTTTGCTCTGTTTTGATAGTTGTCATTTTAACAAGTGTGATATGATCTAATCATGGTTTTGATTTAATTTTCTTGATAATTAGTGTTATTCAGTATCTTTTTTATATATGTTGGCCATTTGTGTTGTGTATCATCTTTGACAAGATGGCTATTAATATCCTTTGCACATTGTTTAATATTTCTTTGTTGTTGTTGAGTTTTAGGAGTAATTTGTCTATTCTTCATCTTTACTCCTTAAGAGATACATGATTTTAAAAATAGTAGTTCTTCCCTCGATTGGCTTACACCCTATTGATTGTTTCTTTTACTGCACAAGTTTCTGAGTTTGTTTTAGCATCTACCTTTTGTCTATTTTAGCTGTTATTGCTTTTGTATTGGGTGTCATTTCAAAGAAATCACCAAACTCAACATGATGAGGTTTTTCCCTCCTAGCTTTCTTCAAGGAGTTTCAAAGTTTTAGTTATTACTAGATCTTTAATGTATTTGAGTTATTTTTGTAATAGAAGGGTCCAGTTTCACTCTTTTTTACCTGGATATTGAATTTGCTTCATACAGTTGTTGAAGAAGCTGTCCTTTTCCCATTGTTGAACTTAGTCACTCTTCTCAAAAATAGTTTAACCATATATGTTAGGGTTTATTTCTGGGATGTCTGTCCTGTTCCTTTTAGTTTATGTCTATCATTTGTCTTTAGATAGTACCATACTATTTTGATTGCCTGTAACTTTATGATAGGTCTTGAAATCAGGAAATGTAAAATCTTGAGCTTTGCTTTTGTTTCTGAAGATAGTTTTTACAGTTTAAGATTTTTGAGATAAGTTTTGGACTCTTTTTTTTTTCTATTTCTACAAAAATAGTAAGTCATTGGATACAATGGAGATCACACTGATCTCTAGATCACTTTGGGTAATATAAACATTTTAATGATATTAATTCTTACAGTTCATGAACATTGAGTACCTTTCCATTATTTGTGTGTTTAATTTCTCTTAGTAATGATTTTGTTTTTAGTGTGTAAGTCTTTCAGCTTCTTTGTTAAATTCATTGCTATGTATTTTATTTAAAGGCTATTCTAAAAGTGTCTGTTTTCCTTAATGGCTTTTTTTGGAGTATTCATTACTAGCATGTAAAAATGCAACAACTAATCATTGTATGTTTAGTTACACTATGACTTTGCTAGCTTTTATTAGAACTTTTATTAGTTCTAACAATTTTTTGAGGAATCTTAATCTTTTTTTCTGCATCTGAGGCTATTTGGCCTATTGGCAGGTAATTTTGCTTCATTTCAGTTTGGTTACTTTTATTTCTCTTTTGTGCCTAATTGTTTGAGCTAAGAAATACAGTACTTTGTTAAATAGAATAACAATAGATGGCATCATTGCCTTGTTCCTGATTTATAGGGATATTTACAGTAGTTTTGCCATTGAGTATTATGTTAATATGGATTATATTTTTATATGACCTTTATTCCATTGAATATTTAATCTATACCTAATGCATTTATATCTTGAATCATGTAACAATGTCCATTTTTTTCAGTTTTTTTCCTGTGTTAATTTAGATGATCACATGGTATTTGTTCTAAATGCTGTTAATGTGGTGCATTACATATTTACTGGTTTTCATATGGTAAAACATCCTTGTATCCCAGAGATAAATCCCAGTTGATCATGGCATATTATCTTTTTATGTGCTATTAAATCTGGTTTTCTAGTAATTCATTTAGAATTTCTGTATAAAATATCAGAAATATTGGTCTTTATTCATGTTGTATGTCATTTGTTATCTGATTTTGGTTTAAGGGTAATCTCGGCTTTATAAAATGCATTTATCATTGTTCTTTCCTCATCCATATTTTGGCAGAGTTTGAGAAGATTTTGTTAGTTCTTTACACATTTCAAGAACTTTCAATGAAGTCATCTTGTTCTAGCTTTTCATTATTGGCAGGCTTTTGGTTAGTGGTCCAATCTTGTAAAATAGTTGTAAGTCTGTTTAGATTATATTTTCCTTCACATTTTGTATGTTCTAGGAATTTACCTATTTCTTTTAGATTATCTAGTTTGTTGGCATGTACTTGTTCATGGTAATCTTTTATACTATTTTTCATAAGTTGTAACATTTTTCATTTCTGATTTTTGTTATTTGAGTTCTTCTT
>NW_004567102.1:25526670-25562712 GCF_000260355.1 Condylura cristata
CCCCCCCCCAAGTAAATAATTCTTTTTTAAAATTTTTTTCTGTGATTTCCTATTCTATTAGTTTTGATTTAATCTATATTTTTCTCTTACATCTGATAGATGGGTGTTTAATTTATTCTTTTTTTAATTCCCTGGGGTATAAACTTAGTATTAATTTGAGATAGTTACTTGTTTTAAATATAGGCATTTACCCCTTTATACTCCTGTCTTAATAGAAGTGTTAAGGCCATAGGATGGGATGCTTTTGGTGCATCCCTGAGGTTTTTATATGTTATATTTTCATCTTAATTTGTGTCAGGATACTTACTAATTTTCCATTCTTTGACCAGTTGATTATTCAATAATGTTTTATTTAATTTCCACATACTTATAAATTTTCCAGGTCTCCTTTTGTTATTGATTTCTAATTTCATTTTGCTATGCTCAAAGAAGATACTTGGTATGTTTTGATCTTAAATTTGTTGAGACCTCTTTTGTGGCCTAACCTGAGACCTGTCATCAAGAGTGATCTTTCTATATCTGAGAAGAATGTATATTCTGCTGGAGTTGAATATAGAATTTTTTTTTAAAGATTTATTTATTTGTACATACAGAACTGGGGTACAGGCCAGAGGCTCAGGGGCAGTGAGAGGCTTCACCAGAGACAGAGTGGGGAGCAGAACAGTTAGATCGATGAAGTACACTGCTGAGGGGAGCAGCAGGCAGGTCAGGAGAGGTCTGCCACGCCATGTGGTCACCTCTGGGGCAGGCGGGGATCAAACTCATGTGGAAGTGACTTTAGCTTCTCAGTGCAGTGCTTTAACCCGCTGTGCCACCAGGGAGGGCCGAATATAGAATTTTCTATATTTGTATTGTCCAATTGTTGTTCAGTTCTTATGTTTCATTATTGATCTTCTGTCTGGGAGATCTACCCACTACTAATGTGAGATGATGCTAAAGTACTAAAACCTCCTTTAATTATTGCTGCTATATTCCCAAAAATATTGTCAGTGTTTGATTCATAAATATGGATGCCCTGCAGTGGGATATTTATCTGTTCTTAATCATTATATCTTTCTGGTATCTTGACCCCCTTCATCATTGTATAATGTCTTTCATTATCTCTTGTAAGTTTTAACCTAAAACTATTGCCTGATATAAAGCACAGTCATCCCTGATCTCTTAGATTACCATTTATTCTTCCCACCTTTCACATCCAGCCTATGTATGTCTTTGTATGTACCTAAAGTGAGTCTCACAGCAAATGCATCATATTTGATAAGCACATTTTAAATCTCTTTAAAAGTGGTTCATGTACCCTAATCACTTTAAGAATTTATCAAGTTTGTGAAGAATAATTTGGCTTTCCTTTGACTAAATAACTATGTGTTTTAAAATGTTGTAGATACTAGCAAAAAATTTTGAAGACAGGAAAGGAGTTTATTGCTTTAGTCATAAAATCCATTTAGCTGTAAGATCTGCTTTCCAAGCAGTGAATATAAATATGTACCCAGCCAGGAAGTATTAACAGATCACAAAACCTGACATGGCACATAAGGAGCCAGCTATTCACTTATGCAAATAAGAGTAAATTGACAGAATAAATTAAAGATAATTTTGTATACTATACAATTTTTAAAAGAGACCCATTGCATAAAGCAAATTTGCTTACTTTTCCTTCATTAGCATTTAATACCTTGATATTGACATTACATTTTAAATCATTTTGGTATGTTAATTCTGTTATTTTTGTTTAGTCTTTAATAAGATTAAAACTTCAAGAAGACACTGAAACTTTAAGAAGACATTGAAAACTAAAACATTCTAAGCATAATACAAATAAAAAGATATAGAGCTAGATCACAGGTCTTGGCTTCATTGAACTTACAATCTTGTAGAAGAGACACATGTAGAATTACTTGATGCTTCTATAGAGACAAGTACATGTTAGCATCAGTTCAGAGGTGGTAGTTATATACATTTGATAAGGAAATTCATCTATATATTAAAATATATCCCGTTGCAGCTGTGTTTTAAATGACACAAACACACACTTTTCGAAAGTGATGAAGCTGGCTCCATCATCTAAGAATCCTCTCCACCAGCCAGCTGAACAGCTGCATTGCCTGATTAACATTTCCCAAGATACTAACATATCTCACCTATTTTGCTTTCCATAGCCAGGTCACCCAGGGCCTAAATCCCAGTCATATGCTCAACCATTCAACGGAAACTTCATAAACATCTTGAAAAAATTACATATTCCTACTTGGGAACACCCACATCTGTAACTTCCTATAAATTCCTACTGTGTAACTTTAATATAAAATATTTGTATATGATCAAAATACTGAAAGTAGAGAAATGGGATCATAAAAAGAACTAGAATAAAGGGACAGATTGAATTTGGATGAAGTATAAACATTTCTGTTTCCAGCAACCAAACCAGACTTAAACACATTAAGGATAATCTGAAAAAGGAACTTGTATCTTTGTGCTCAGGAATGATCTTAGGGAGAAACCTCCATAGATTTTTTTTTTTTTTTTTTTTTTTTTGGTGTTGACAGAGGAAAATCTCCCCACATATAAGTCTTATGTGCCTTGTCATTCTGTCATGTCTGCTAACATAGGTAATCGAGTCACTATATAGTTAGCCACTCAGTATTGCCACTCTTTATCTGTTCTTATTTGACTCCCTAAGCACTTTTGTCCACTTACAAAAGGTGAAGAATAAATTTGCAAAGGGCTTGCAAATTTAGAGGTTACTTTTATCCTACTGAATGCAGTTTACTTTCAATTGACTTACTTAGCATTAAATGAATTAAGGGATACTTAACCTTCTCTCTCTGTTTGCAGCTACCCTCCCCCTATTAGGCTGGATACCATAAAGATTCCTTAGTGTCTAAGAATTTACTTGATATTACTAAATAAAGGAAAGGTGGGTTACATTGTTATCACATTCAAAATATGTTTATAGTACCTCTGCTAATAAATATAATAAATTTTCCAACTATAGTATAGCTTAATGTTATTTCCTGGTGAAGCTTTTGGCAAAGACCATCTCATTAGAGAAAACATTATGATAAAACTCTAAAGTTTTTTCATTATTCTATAGTATTATAATTCAGTGACCTTAATGGTATAGCTATTTGAGGAAACAGTATGGTTGTAATACAAAATTTAACATGCTTTTACCACATGGCCAACCAACACTTCTTTGTATTTATCCAAAATATGTGAATATATATGTCCTGTATGTGAATTATATATAAGATATAAATAGGACTAGTGAATATTAATAAAAGCTAAGAGCCAGAAACAACCAAAGAATTGCATACTTAACTGATTAATAGACCCCCAAGTAGTAGTATATCCATATTGTAGGATATTAATAAACTATAAAGAGAACAAAAAAGATGAGTCTCAACAATTACACTATATGAATTAAATAAAGCACAAAATATAGGCACTGCACACTATTAAAATAAAATCCTAAAGAAGGCATGATTATGGTGAGAAAATGTCCATGGGTGTGCAAATTGGCTTTGAGGAACTGTTAAGGGAGAGTAATAAGTTGTCTCTCTTGATTGGTGACACTTATATGATAGTGTCCAGTTACCAAGAGCATGAGTTTATCTTGTTTGATTATTGGTTCATCAACATGGATAGAGCATGAAAGGATAACTCTAAGTGAATAAGTCAGAAGGAAATGATAAACTCTAGCTAGATGGTATCACTAATACGTGGAATATAAAGTCACTAAATGAATAAATACAGACAAACTGAAACTAATCATGATAGCTGACAACAGAGCTGAAGCACCAAGTGGGGAAAAGGGAGGATAGGCAAGAACAAAGAGAGAAAGGAGCACAAAAGTCTGTAGTGGTGGAATATGGGTGAGTTTGTGGTGGGTGCTCTATGGTGGTAATACCTTATGGGGTGCCCGAATAGGACCTTCATTCATTAAAATTAAATTCTTAAGGGCCCTGCCTTGTAGTGAAGCAGGTTAAAGCACAACACTAAAAAGCCAAAGCCACTTCATCATGAGTTTGATCCCCACCCTAGAGGTGACCCACATGGCACAGCAGACCTCTCTTGACACTCCTGCTGCTCCCCTCAGCAGTGTACTTTGTCAGTGAGCCTGTTCTACTTCCCACTCTGTGTCTGGTGAAAACTCTCACTGCCTCTGCACCTCTGGCCTGTACCCCAGTTCTGTATGGGTAAATAAATCCTTAAAAATATAAATAAATTCTTAAAAATGTTACCAAGAGTATTAAATTGCACACTTAAAATTGTTGTATTTTACTATCTGTAAATTATAACTTAAAATTAACAAAATAGGAAAAAGGATGTTAAGTGACTTTGTCATGTAATACCTGTTACTAATATAGTTATACCTTTTACAGATACATTTAATATTTTACTAGTGCCACAGAAGAGACATGCTCTGTGGAAGTATAGATGATATATTTCAAATAAAAACTTGTTTTCTACTTATATACTTTATTTCCTATCAATAATGAAAATATAACAGTATCATTATTCTCTAAATAATAAGTGATATATAGACTTTTGTACAGTTTGGATGATAACTTCTATGTGCAAGAAAATAATGGATCAATTTTATATGTGTATGTTTATAGACAATTTTTGGTAACTAGTAAGTATGATTATACTTAAAACCTATTTTTGAACAAACTGTACTTGGCAAGATAATTCAAAAGACAAATGTGTACCGTATATTTAGCATATTGAAATATAGACGTGGCTTGAAAATATCCATTGCTGGAAATAAAGATAGCCAGTAATTAGCACTAGCATTCTTTATATTAGACTTTTCTTATTTTATGTATGCCACATTTAAATGTCTAAATGAATTTTGAGATACTATAAAAACTGCAAGACATCACCTTACAAGAAGAATTTGTTCTATTGGAAAACAATACAGTTAGGTCCATCTTGAAACAAATTTATTATATTCATATTGAGATCACACACAACTTTGAATTCATACTTCATCTCTACAGTAAGTGAATTAGATTTAAATAATCAAAAGCTTGCACTTTTGTTTAATCGTCTTTTCTAGCACCTAAGTTGGTAGAATACAGCAATGCCTCCCACCCCCAAAATTTTCTTTGTTAACTTAGGGTTTGTTTATAACAATGGAAAAATGGATTTTTCATGATTACTACCTTGGTAGCATGTTTTAAATCTTTTTCCTTAAGAGACCTTTATTTAACATGTCATCTTGATGTGTACTGAGCGGTAGAAATTTATAATTTGTATCAATTTTTCCTCTTTTAATAATCTTTATTCTGTTTCAGAAATTATACTGTCATTAATTCAAAAATCATCGTGGTCACAATAAGGCCTGAACCTAAAACAACTGATTCATTCCTGGAGATAGAACTAGCTCACTTGGCCAATGTAAGTACCATCTTTAGCATTAAGTTACTTACAAAATTTACCTTTTATAAGAGGTTAGAAGTTATTCTTTTTTATCAATAAGACCAGAAGACATTCTCTAGAATTTTCAGATTTGCAAATAAGTTCACTATGCTAATGTATATTATATTAAACAATAAACCATATTATCCTCCACTATTGTTGAGAGACTCTCTTTACTTTTTCCAAAATCATAGTTAATTGTTTATCAGTGTACACATTGTTAATGGACTCTAAGGTAGTAAGGGAGGCCAAGATTAATAAGTGCCTATCTTATGACATGATGGGGAAGACCTCTCAAGAAAATATATAGAATAAAGATGCATGCAGAAATAGAAGTTATAAACTTTAGAAAATGGAAATAGTGAACTCAAGATAGGAGAGTGGGTCATGCTGCATGAAAAGTTGCAAAATTGAGTATCAAGAAGGCTCCTTACAACTACCCGGTTGTTACAGTGATTAAAATACAAATCACCCATTCCACCTGGCAAGAACCTTTCCTAAAGTCCACACATCTAACAGTGGAATTTGTTTTTGTCTTGCTTTTTTTTTTTTGTCTTTGTTTTAAAATGTCTACTTATCATTTAACATTCACTTTAAATATTTAAATCATGGGTAAGTATAAGTAAGGAAATTGATTCATATCAAGGTTTTCTTAATTATGCTTTCCCTGTTAAAGTGAAAGTTTTGTATGTGACATGCAAACTTTCTAATTACTTGAAAAATTTCCATACAATTGACCTTTATGTGCAAAGTTTGGAAGCACATGGTATGTTTGTCATTTTCCTAAATTCATATAGTTAATAGATGACTTAATAGGATTGTTATTCACATCCACTGAACAACAAAACCTATGCATTTCCTGCTATTTTGTGATTTCTAATTAAAAAAATAATCATCCATGTTTTAATAAGAAATGACAATTATCTTCCCTAAAACCAACCTTTTACCAGGTGTCTTAGACTTCCTAGATTGTTAATGAAAACCTTAAATTTCATCAATAACTCTTAAGCATTGCAATTAATACTTAAACCTATTATGTCATTTCTTACCTTTGCCAAATTTGTGACAATATTGTTTCTGTCTAACTTTGATAATAAATTTTATTTCTTCAGTGTCATCTTCCTCATACATTAGCAGAATTTGTGTTTATAATTGCACTCAGAACTGGGAGATTTTTTTAAATATTCCACTTGCATAAGCAACTTATTTATTTGTATGTTCAAAATTTACTCATTTGTTTACTTGAGGATTACCATAGTAATGTGTATCTAATTATAAAAGTTGAAGAAAAGAATAATAGATATTAATTTCCCAAGTAGATAACTAGAAAGGCAGTTATCAGAATGTATGCCATATTTCTTATGAAGAAAACACTTCCTAAATGCAATATTCCTAAATAAAGATAAAATCATTTATTAAGAATTTGAAGAGCATGTTAATGAAATGATATTTTTCATAGTATGAATAAAGAGTAACCTCAAAATAGTGTTGATAAAGCAGTCTCACTATTTTATTCAGTTAAGCTATTTTGAAATAAACAAATTTAACCTTTTAGTCAAACTGCTGTTTTCTGAGGGCATATTTATTTAGCAAGTTCACAAAGAGAAATCATGTACAGAAAGTTCTTTCTGTTTATTGAATTTGGAATGTAGAGTAAATGAAAAGAACTAACTTGATACTAGGATGGCAATGAGTAGCAACATAGAAGAACACTGAGATGACTATCACATCACTTAGAATTAACTCTGCCTTTCAATACTTTGGGTGAGGTAGCGAGAATGCAAAAGAATGAATGCTATATCCATTATGTATGACTCAGATTTAAAAGAAAATAGGCAAATATGTTACAGAAAATGGGAAGGAATTGAAGAAGAAAAGGAAGAGCAAGGTTTTATAATGCAATGGAAAAGAAAATGCCATTTGACTCACCCCTCACTGTACTGCCCACTGGGGCCTGTCTGCAAAGAGATCCCAGTTTACCAACCACACAGTGCAGCTCCTTGGGACCACCTGACCCCTTGCTTTTTTTCCTTTTTAAAAAAAAATCTTATCATGTGGTACACTGTACTATGAATATAGTCTTCATGTTTTACTATTTTGAATTGATGCCTATTTTATTTATACTTACAATCAATTCTTTTTTTGGTAAAATGCTTTATCTACTAAGAGAAGTAATTTATTGAGAATCTACATATCTGTTAGTAGCATTATAAAGATGTGTTCTGTATATTAATTTTATTTCCATTGATAGGATGACCAAAATATATGTGATGAAATATAATGAAATCTAACAGCTAAAATGTGACAAAAGTTATATTTTAAATGTTCATGAAAACTGAATTGACTAGACTAAGCTAAAACTACATTTTATAAACATGTCTGTTTACAAACCTATCTACCCACACACTTAACCTACCTGTCATTTATTAATCTACTATATACATATATAGAAACATATGTGTATTAAGTCATAAGTTAAAAATTGATATGGTCTATTTCAAATATCAAAGTCTAACTACTTTCACTTATTTCTTTTATCAAGTTCAAAAAAGTATGGTGACTTGCAAATTATATCGGTTTTATATACCATTTGGAAAAAAATGAAAAATGGAAATTAATAGTTATAATGATTTGGATTTTCTAATCCAAATATGTTACTTTTAAAAGCATTTTAACGAATAGTATTTAAGCGTGTTAAATATAATAAGACCCTTGGAGACTGTTAGGAACAGATAATAGAATAAGAAATCTTGAAATTCCAAATTGTATTTAGCAAAGCCAATTGTAATTTTAACCAACTAATAACTCTTGAACGATTAAGGTATTCATCTTAGTTCAGTATTTTGTCATTTCAGGACTGAGAAAAATCCATGCTGTTAATTTGTAGTCCTCAAATTGGTATTCACATAATATTCACAAAAGATGTCACAAAGATACTCACAAAAGATCTCATGGGGATTTAGCCTTGTGGGTTTTGTTCTCTTGGCAGTATTTACTGCATACTAACAAGACTGAGCTAACAAATTAAGTGGATTCTTTTATGTGTAGAGACTCAGATTCATCATGAACCGTGGTCACTGTAAATAATGGTGAAAACACAATGAATGACTGTAACAAATATACTTGTTAACATTAAATAAGCATGAGAGGCAAGGAAAAGAAATTCCACCATTCATCAGTGAGTACTGATAGTTAAGCCATTACTTGAATATCAATAGCTGATATCAACCCAAGGAATTAAAAAAATCACTTGGCAAAGCTTAAAAGAAGTCCAGTTTACACACCTGTAACTTCAAAAAGGAGTATTTATATCCCTTCACTTTTAAATTACTTTCCTACTCAAGTTTTGTCCATTTGGAAGAGATTTCTGATAGTATGCCTGTGTAAAGCTCTTAGTAATTATATGTGAGAGTCTGGAAATACTAACTGGACAAGTAGATTGATGTCTCTGCTGATGACTGAAATCAAGATGGAAATTGCTCTCTAGCTATAGTTTTTCTGGTTATTTCCTAAATTCCTCAACTTGAATAAGTATTCTTCCCACTTACATTTCAAAATAGCTTACTTTTATTCATAAGACATAATTGATATTCTTCAAAATCACTGTAGAGCATTATAATTATACTATTGCTGGAGTAAGGTCAGCAGACGTTTTCAATTGAGTCAGTAAATATTTGAGGCATAGGAGCCTACAGGGCTGTCACAGGTACTCGATGTTGCTGTTGCAGTGAGAAAGCAGAGCCATAGACTCTATATAAACAAATGGGTGTGGCTCTATTCCAATAACACTTTACTGACAAAAACATGTAGCAGACCAGATACAGCTCCTGAGCTTGTTTGTTCACTAGTCGTGGCAAACAGAACAATGCCCCCAATCTCACTCTGACAAAATGTCCACGTCTTAATTCCCAGAAACAGTAAACATATTGTGTTAAATGGAACTTCGCCTACATGATTAAGTCTAAGAACACTGAGGTGGGAAAATTACCCTGTATTATCTGGAAAGGTCTAATTTAATCGCAGGTGACATTGCAAGTAGGTAAACTTTGCCAGCTGTGGTTAGGTTCAATCTGCTGTTATTGGGTTTGAAGATGAAAGAGGAGGATCCCAAAACAAGCAATGTGGGCACCCTACAAAAGCTAGATGCAATCCCTTGCTGCCAGGAAAGAAAAGTAGACTGCTGTCTCACAACTGCAGGAAGGTGAATTATGCTAAAACCTGAATTTTGACATGGATTCATCCCTACAGCTTCCAGAAAGTAGTGCAGTCCTGCCAACACTCTGACTTTACTCTTGTGCATTTCTTGAGCAAAGATCAAGATATAGGCTATTAGGGAATATTAAGGAACTCCATGAAACAGCACCACATAAGCAGTCATAGAAAGGGCTTTCAGAACCAGCTGATGGATGTCTGACATGTATTAACATGTCATGCTCTTCAAGCAATTTAGCAAAACTTCTTCATTAGCAGCTAATAGATGATAGAGCAGTGCAAAAATTCCCTGCCAGCCACTGTGTCCACTACAAACCCCGGTAGGTTTTATTAAGATGCATTATTATACCCTCCTGAATGTAAAAGAAAAAAATTCTTAAGCTGTACACTATGTCTATATGGAATCTATTTAAGTATTGGTTTACTGAAGTTGTTTGCCATTTCAGATGGCTAGAGAGACATTACCTCTAGATACCCCATCTGTTTATTGAGACCTGCCCTAGACACTTGGGCAGTTGCTGTTGGAAATAAGGGAATCATATATGGGTAAGAAACTCTAAGACATATATATGGGGGCAATGATTTTCTTTGAAAGATACACAAGTAATTCCTGATAGTTTTCAACTTTTTACTGCTTCTCATATGCCAACCAGAAAGTACTCATTGGGAAATAATGTACGTTCAAGTCAGTGAAATATCTTAGAAATTAAAACAAGCTGTTATCAGATCCATAAAAATAGTGTTAATGTAGGCTATGGAGAAGCTGTATAGAAGTAGCTGGGTTAAATATATGCCCTCTTATGTGCTCCAATTAAAGAGCTGCCAACTCCTTGAGAAAAGCTATATAATATGGACATGACTTGCCCTGATAAGACAATTTTCTACATTTCACAGGTCAGTGATCTTTGCATCATTAATTTTAAGCCAAAGCCAACTCTTTTTCCCTCTTGATTTAACAGATTCTCAGTGTTATGCATTCCACAGAATCATTGCTAATTTATTAAAAAATTGCTAGTCTTCATATGCCTATTAAGAAAATAGCGTTGCATTTTCAACGAGGCTTTAGAGTTAAGGTTTATGTCAGTTATCTCCACGATTTGAGTATTTTAAAGTGTCGTTTAAAAATACTTTAGTAGGGGACTACAATCGAAATGGAAAAAAAGAAATGTGCAAAATTATGTAAAAATAAACTTTTGTAATAATTAAAATAAAAAAAAAGAACACTCCCTATAGAAGGGGCCAGTTTATAAAACCACTGCAATTGAAAGTATAATAATAAGTCTAAAGCAAATATTAAAAAAAAAAAAATACTGAAGTATGGGGCTCTCCCTGGTGGCACAAAAAGTTATAAAAGCACAGCACTAAGGAGCTAAAGTCACTTCAGCATGAGTTTGTTCCCGCCCCAGAGGTGACCCACATGGAGCAGCAGACCTCTCCTGACCTGCCCACTGCTCCCCTCAGCAGTGTACTTTATCAGTATGCCTGTTCTGCTCCCCACTCTTTCTCTGGGGAATCCTTTCACCACCCATGCATCTCTGGCCTGTACCCCAGTTCTGTAAGCATAAATAAATATGTCTTTAAAAAAATACTGAAGTATGGAACAGTGTTTAACCATAATTTAAGAAAATTATTAGAAAACATTCAAATTACTGTTTTGAGTTTTTGTATCCTTTTGAATGATATATTCCACTTAGGTGGTCTATTATGCTTTCAGAAACCATGAAACTATTTGTGTGTTAAGAGATATAACAAATAACATAGAAACGGTTTTCTCTCAGTGATCAGCTTTTGGTGCCCTCTCGTAGATTAGACCATGGAAATGTTTATGTCTACTAAAATATTACTCTCTTAGCATTTTTAAAAATGTATTTTTCAAGTATTATTAGAATTATAAGCAGTGTATAAGTTAGTCTTTTGTCAGTCAAGTCAGTCAGTTTGGCATTGTTCTCGAAGAATTCAGAAAATCCATTTGTGCCGTTATATAAAAACTACAATCAAATTTTAATGATAAACAAAAGGATAAATCCACATGAAACAAAATCCAAGTCATTTTTTAATGTAGCAACTTAGAAATTTAGAAAATTAAAGAAAGGAAGTGAAGTGTCAGTTTTTCCTTTATCCACATTCAAAAAGTCAAATTGCAATTTACTAGATACAACAGAAAGAAACACCTTAGGAGATCTGAATCAGATTATTGGAAAATTTGAAATCCTTTTGATGAAGTAACTGTGCTCCTTATGTCCTTAAATGTTTTGCCTCTACAGAAAAAAGGTTATTTCCATTTCAAAAGTTGAATGAAAGGGAGAAGAAAGTTAGGAGGTTTCCAGAATGTGCCATATGAACACAAAGCAGATGAAAATTTAAAGAAAACATGTAAATTAATCAAATCATTTTTGTTGTGTGTGCCTTGACTAGTGCTGCTCAGACTTTGATATGAACAAAAATTATGGGGTGAGTGAGTGGAGAGAGAGATAATTAGAATGATTATATCTGGGTTTAGTCCCAGTTTCAAAATGTATGAAACCAAAAGATCTACATTTTTTGGTTATTAATTTTTAATGACGTACTATTTTCTAATACCTTGTTAATATTTTAACAGTAAAGGATTTCTCCCTCAAGTGTGGTCACCATAGCTCTCTCACGACCAAAGTGAATCTACCTTTTTAATAAGCACTCCAAGTTGATTCTAGTACAGGTCCAGTAGAAAAACTTTGAAAACACTAAGATAACAAGAGTTTAATTAAAATAGCATATGGATTCGATTTATTTAGGACTTTAAAACACCAAAAAAAAAAAATTAGAGAAACTTGGTCATCAATCATTTTCTTGTCTTTATTCTTTTCTCTAACCAACGTTCTTCAGCTCTCTGTTCTTTAATCACATTATTAATGAAGTCCCACCAGTGTACAAAATTGCAGTTCATATGCTTCCCAATCTTCCTGCTCATTGTGACTAACATTTCATCATAATATATATTGCCAACTAACATAAAGAAAAAAAACTATTTCTTTTTTATTTTTTTTTCTTTCTCCCTTACCTCTTCACTACCGTTAAGTTTATGACTCAGGGATTTTGTTTTCTTCATTGCTGTGTCCCCAGCACCACAAGGAATGTAATAGTAGGTATTTAATAAGAGAATTTTAAAAAGATTTTATTTATTTATACATACAGAAGTGGGAGTAAAGGCCAGAGGTGCAGGGGTGGCGAGAAGATTCACCAGAGACAGAGTGGGGAGTAGAACAGGGAGATCTCAAAGTACACTGCTGAGGGGAGCAACGTGTGAGACAGGACAGATCTGCTGCACCATGAGGGTCACCTCCACAGCAGGGATGGAACACACACTGCAGCGGCCATGGCTTTGCAGTGCAGCGCTCCAAACTGCTGTGTCACCAGCAAGGGCCGGTATTTAATAAGAAGATTTTGCATGAACTAATAAAAAATGAATGGATGGACTTGTTTTAATCATCTTGTAGCTCTCTCTTCTGACTTCTGTGCATTATTAAATTCCCATTGTGAGATATATGTAACATACTCCAAAAGGGGAAATGAAAGACTTGAAAATAGTTTTGAAAGAAGAAAAGGAATTCACATAATAAATGTCATTCTAGAGTCATTATTAAGTGTGGATATAGAAAAGATGGCCAAATACTCTATTTTATAAATAACAAAACAGAAAGGTTAAGACCAAAGAGAAAGCAAGAAACAACCATAAATATACATTGACAATATGAGTGATGTAGTCTACTCTTAGCTATTTTGATTTGGTTGTTATTGTAACAGAGGACTAAAAGAAAACTGAAGACACTTTTCACCCTTGAAAGTGGTATGTAGAATCTTTTGGTAATTAGCAAATTTGGGTCATGGTGCATTTTTGGAATACTTAAAGGGAGTGAGAAAAACTATTTAATACAGTTCAACTATGTTATTTGGAGTAGAGTCAAAAAAGACAGTTTTTGTGCCAAAATTGTTTTTCGAGATTGCCATATCTTTTCCAAAGGTTTTCAAATACATGTAGTTTTTATTTTTTAAATGTCAACTAAATTGACTATTTAAAAAAATTATCTTCGTTAGTACATTTGTCTCATTTACCTAAAAATGTTTGGTTCCTTAGTTTAATACATTTTATAAAATTTATTTCTGTAGGCTAGTTCTCAGCTTTCCTCTTTTTCTCTTGTTCCTGTCATTAAATTTTTTTGCTATTCTCTGTTGGGTTTACCATTTTGTTACTGAATTTCATTTAATTCCTAATAACAAATCTTGCAGCACAGTCCCTTTGAGAATAGTACTGAAAATTATGAAAAATATTTTACAAGTGATTTCTCAGCAGAATATTATAACAAGCTACTTTTTGGGCTGTTTAAAATTTATTCATCACTTGTTTTTTTAGTTTCCTAGTCTGAGGTTCTCAGAACTTTGATGAACAAATCCTTTTACAAAGTTAATGTATTTTGTGAACAACCTTGTAATGATACTGAGCTATAAAATCACAAATTGTATGAAATTTGCAGGTAAATCAGATAGGGTCTCATTGATTATAGGAATACATCAATTTGAAATATCCCCCTATTTGTCCCTTGAATGGTCAGACCTCTGACTTCTAGACAAGAAAAGACCCATCTTTTCTGAATCTTAGTAATTCAGGTAGGACATGATGCTGTGTCCCTTACACTGTAAATTGTAACTAGTGACATTCATAGTAACATGTGTCTTCTATTAAAGCACATGAAAATATGTGTATTTCTCCTGAACTTGCCAGGGAAGTGGGTATTTTTATGCTCTAAGAGCTGATTTAGAGACATAAAGCACTTATTTTGTAAGCAGTTGGATACCTTGGGTAGGTAGCCTTTGTGGGATTTTGGAGAATGGTGATGGTTTGTAAATACCGAATACTGAAGTTTGATAAATATCTCAATTAAAATGATAGTAAATAAAATTGTAGTAGATTTAATAAATTTTAGTTTAGTGATATCATTTTACATTTCTAGTGTAATTTCATGAAGAGCTTATCTTGACTTTTAAAGATGCTGCCTTACTAGATACACCTCAGTGATTATTTGCTTTTTGATAAGACTGAGAGATGAGGGGTGGCTTATAGCCGGATAGTATTGAGGCAGCATATCCAACTGGGAAGGAATCAGTAATCTGTAACTCTTCCCTGCATTGGTATATTCATCATTTTATCAAATATTTTTTGAATGAGCACATATATACCGTATTTGTTTTTAAATTCTGGTATGATGCAAAACTTGAGTAATAGAGAATGTGTGGGAGGCCAAAATGAGGATTTAGAAAGCTCCTAAGGGACTTCAGTGTATGAGTAAGACTGTCAAGTTCAGGAAGAGACTACCAAAATATTTGGTACTGTCTACGCTTGCATTATTAGTAATATGTTACCTAAGTTGAAGAGGCAGTACTACTGCTTTGCCAGCACACGTAGGATACTTGTAGAAACACATTTCAGAAGTGCTCCAGGATGACATGGAAATCGAGAGAACTTGAAACCAGGAAAGTATGTTTGACAGAGAAGAAAAGACTCTTCAGGGACAGGATAGGTTCTGTAAATATCTGAACATATTGCATAAAGTAAGAATTATTAATGATGACTTCTTGATAGATAAGTATTGAACTGAGTAAAGATCTAACATTTTAAATTACATTTTAATTAGACATGATTCTATTCAAATATTAGACAAGTCAATCTTGTCTTAATAGTCTAATCACAATAATCAAGTGCTTTTCTGATTATGGTCCTGAGTCTTTGTCCTCTTTGACTTCGTTTTGTTTCTAGTTACTGCTAACTTATTTTTTTCCGACTTATTAGGTAGCAACCCCAGCAGACCCTAGCAGACCCATTAATTCTTCATTGTCTCATACTCTTTCTTTTCTGCTTATTTGAAATAAGCATTGGAAGTAGGAAACTTAATCTATCTGAAGAGAGATATCTGAAGCAGGATCTCTCAGTCTCTCACCAATGCAGCATTGGTTTATCTCATATAAGTGTCTCCTCATTCAGGGACATATCAGAGCTCTTGGTTGACTCATTATTATTTTTTTCTAAATAATTGCTTCTTTCTAGTATTTATCCAATAGGAGCTTATTTAACAAATAGAGTACTCCCTCTCATAGACACACATGTAGCTCGGTGATATTGTTAATCTATAGCAGGTGTTGGCATTCTCAGACTCCTACATAAAGCCCAAGAACAGCTAAAGGGTGAACCAAGAAATGAGAGATATTGCTACAGGATCCAATGGTGGCAGGAAAGAGATAGGTGTCTGGAAGCCTTGAGACAGTGCCACTACTTTTTGCAGGAGAAAAAAAAAAAAAAAAACTAGACTCCAAAATGAATGTAACTTTGCAAAGCAGTTACGGTCAATATTAAATGAACAAAAGTGTTTTTAGCTTTTTTTTTTTTGGTTTTTATTTATTTTTGTTTGTTTGTTTATGCAGCTTTATCATCTCTAAAGACTAGAAACAAACAATGTCTTTCAAAAATGCAGAGGAGGAAGCTTCTGACCCATCCTCTTGAATAATCAATTTTTAAAGGAAACTCAATTAGAAATTAAGAAGGGAAACAATTCTAAGTTCAAAAACAAAAACAAAACAAAACAAATATTAGCTGTTTAAAATATTTTCCAAATCAACAGTCTCTGGGAAAAATGACAATTAATTCAGCTGTCTCTGGCCATGGCAGGTAAATAAGTGGAGGTTGAAGAGAAAATGGTGATTGTGTTTGTACATGTTCATATTCTAGGATGGTTCGTTATGACTGCAATATTGTGAATGTTTTGGTAATCATATGGGAAGTAATCTAGCTATTAATATTCTAGAGGGAAATTTTAAAATAGAAATCATCAAAATATGGACGTTGTGAGGTGCATATTTCAAAAAATAGCTAGAGATTATTTTGAAATATACATATACATATAACAGCCCTAAAAGACTTTTATAAAGTAGGCCGCCAAATCTATGCGAATGGACCTGAAGATTTCTTATTAAAAAAAAGGGGGGGGGTTAAGTAGAATCTTTAAAGTATCTTACTGCAAGATAAGGGATCAATCATTATATTTGCATTTCACAGAATACTTCGATTTTTTATGTATGTACTCAAGATACATTTGTTCTTTTTCTGTTTATTTTTAGGGTACTCTGAATCCTTATTGTGTGTTATGGGATGATTCAAAAACGTAAGTGACAGATGTTTTCTTACATTACTTTGGAATAAATATCCAAAGCACTTAACTTACTTCAGCTACCCACTAGTCAATAGAAATATGAGAAGTTAGTGGAATTTGAGTTGTACTCAAAGAGAAAACATTTTCCTCTTTCTAATCTTTAGGGCAGTGCAGTGAATGTGTTTGTGTGTGATGGTACATCAGGTTATATCTGTGTAATATAATGTGTAAGGCACATTTTACAAGGTGAATTCCTTGAGTATTTTTCAAAGGTCTAATATTTTAAAAACTGAAGATTCTTAAATGCTATTTCAACATCTTTCTCTAGTAATTCAGTTTAGCACGCAGAATAAAATAGCAATTTCTGCAGTAATTTAGCCAATATATTACTTGCATGACCTTGAATCTATTATCAGAGTAATGAAATATTTATATGGCCTTTCCAAATTTGTTTTGTTACAAAAAGGTTGAATGACACTTAATTTTCTCTTTCATATATTGTATAAATTCATGAAGACAACAGAAAATAATTGCAATAAATAAGGATGAATAACACTTCCATGGATCCCTTTGTTTGTTCAAGTAATTGTAAAATATCTGTTCAAATTATCTTATCTCATTGGTAATTTTTATAAGACTTCAGTGTCTCAAACAGCAGAAAAATCCATGGTTAAGTTTTAAATTGATTCCTATACCTTAAGTAGCTTTATTGTAGTGTGGTAGTTAAATTATACAATGTCTTTCTGGGTTTTTTGTTTGTTTTACATGGAGGTGAGATAAATATCAATGAATCCCCAAAACTAATACCTCCATGTGTATTAAGATGTAGGATAACATATTCTATAGCGGGTGTTCTTCACCCATTATATAATCTATATTTGCTTTTAGGATGGTATATGTATAACAACAGTAATCAAAATTCTAGAGGAGGAAAATCCATAGAATTTTCAGATAAAGAATAAACCTGTGGCAATGTGGTCACTGCTGGGGCACTGGTACAGAATCATATGACATTATCGTGAATGAGAAATTGGTGCTATGGACTTTTTTTTGTCTGCTTTTATATTTAGAGATCCTCATCTTTTAGGAACTTAGTGCCAGAAGGATACCAAATTTCCCTGGTGATAATATGAGCGTCTTCATTGATTTTTTTTTTTATTTTTGAAATCCATGGTAGTAAAATATTAAAAGCTTTCCTTTCTACAATATCTAGAAAAGACTTTCATTGTGTGCTCTAAAGCCCTGTAATTTGGTAGTATATTCTAAGGCAATTCTTTATGTATTTATAGCCAAGACAATAAAAAGCTGTGATAATCTAATTGAATATTTTCCACTCAAGAAAAATATCATCTTAAACCGATTAAAACTGCTTGCATGTCTCCATGAATAACAGCCAACTCTGATTTAACTATAATTGCTTGAATGAACTTTATGCTGACCCAAATAGGGGAATGTGTTAAGTTAATCTTAGGACTACTAGAAGGATATTAGACGTAAAAGCAACATTTCCCTATTTTGTGCCTCCATTGGCTTCCTTTCATAGATAGATTTAGGTGTTAAGTTTAATTTATAAAACTTGAGGTCAGTTAAGTTTAATTTATAAAACTTAGGAATCAGTCACACTCTACTTTCTGTAACATTTGCTGATAACATGACTCTTATCTATCACAAAGAACTTGTCTTAGCTTTACAAAATTCAGCTTTTAAGTTGTCCTTGAAGAAAACTATTCAGTGAAAGGAAGTGTGTTTAGCTGCCTTTCAAAACAGATTACCTCAAGAGATCAGTGTAGTTTATGTTGCCTTGATGTATCTGAAAGTGATCAAAAAGATTTTCACTGTGATAGAACTTCTGTCCCATCAAACTTTCCCCAGACTGTTTCATCATTTAATTGGTTTCTTGGATGAGTTTAAACAATGAAGGTTAAGACTTTATTTCTTTTCTTCACATCTGTTCTTCTACATGTTTTCATCATGCTCTTATGTACCGTTTTTTTTTTCTTTTTTGAGTGAATAATCTTACCTTTGAGTATTTATTGTCCAAATATTGAGTTGTCGAATGACTATTTCTTTTTATACAGATGAGGACTGATTTAAATGGTCTTTTCAAGATTGCAGCAATAAAATAGAAATTAGAAGTTGATTTATTTTCAGTTTGACTTATCAAATTAAGTCAAATTGTTAATTATAAGGGTAATGCATAAGTATATTTTACTTGTAAAACTGAAAACTGAAGCAGTAGAGCCCCTTGGGCATAACTGCCATAGATCCAGATCCTCCCGTCTCCCCAAGCTCACTTGTATTTGTTATGTATAATTTCACACATCCATTTACGCATTGGCATATGTATATAGCCAATGAAATTGACACTATTTTTATATAAATATTATTGTATTTTATGCAATACATGTCATCTTCATTTTTTTTTTAAATATTTATTTATGCATACAGAACTGGGGTATAGGCCAGAGGGTGGTGAGAGGATTCACCAGATACAGAGTGGGGAACAGAACAGGCAGACTAATGAAGTACAAGGCTGAGGTGAGCAGTGGGCGAGACAGGTGTGGTCTGTGCCATGTGGGTCACCTCCTCGACTGGGGATCGAACTCATTCTGAAGTGGCTGTGGCCCCTTCATAATGCTGTGCTTTAACCTGTTGTGCCACCAGGGAGGGCCCCATCTTCATTTTTTAATCCAATAATATGTCAGAAATTTTGCTACTGCTACATATGTTTTATTTCTTGGACCTCACAGGTTATATGGATATATCATTAGTTGATCTACTATTCCCAATACCGATGGCCATTGAGATGGTTATTTATTTATTTTATTCTATCAATTGTTCTATGTATCTCTGTGTACGAGTCCATGGACTGTTTCTGATCATCCAGTCCAAAGTGTTATCCTCTTGTTCTCTTTATATCACCCTACTTTGTATTCTTCACAGAAGACAGGTTTATTTTTGCTTCTATCCATAAGATACTTCATCTTTCTTTTTTTTTTAATATTTTTAAGGTTTTTTTTTATGCATACAGAGCTGGGGTAAAGGTCAGAGGTGCAGGGGCAGTGAGAGGCTACAAGAGGCAGTATGGGGAGCAGAACAAACAGATTGACAAAGTACACTGCTGACGGGAGCAGCCATTGAGACATGAGAGGTCTGCAGCCATGTGGGTCAGCTACCTTGCTGGGTATCTTGCTTGCGCTGAAGCAGCTGTAACTAGCTTTGTTGTGTGTGCTTTAACCCTTTGCGCCACCAGTAAACTATCTTTCATAGGCTTCACTGCACTTTTATACTTACTGCTCCTGAAAATCGTATACATTCAACAAATGCTTATTAGTGTTGTACAGCAATGTTCTCAGCAACTTTACTATTAAGGAGTTATTTCCACTCATGTTTCACTTTATTAATGACATATATCTGGCAATTACTACACCTAACATGGGAAAGTTTAGGGAATTTGTTTCAGATTATTACAGTGGTAAGATCCATTATAAACAGCATTTTTTTTTTCTAATGGTAATCTACCAATCAAGCAAAAGCATTTTACTTTATACTGATTAGACACACTGTCTTGGGCTATTTTAAAACATAGTTTGTCCATATCATGTCCTAGCAGGATATGATAATGCTTCATCACAAATGCCCTATGAAATAAACTGAAAGAATTTTGAGCATTTCAAAAACTAGACTGATTTTAGTTGGGAGAAGTATTTCTTTTAGGTATTTTATTTTAATGTAACTTGCAAGTTATTATTTTAGTTATTGATAAAGCAGTCAGGTCTCTGAAGGATCATATTTGCTTTCAAAAAATGTTTTCTTTTAATTGCATAAATTTTGTTTGTGACTTCTTCAGCACTGCTAAGCAGTCTTGTCAATCATCTGTAATTTATTTGCCTACCTTGTAGTTGAAAATAAAAACATTTAAAGACTGTCTTTCCATTTCCCTACATTACAAATTGATTTATTAGAGACAGGCGTAGCAGTAATCACATTTTGACTAAGACTGGCACTGGCTAATTTTAATCTCAAATAACTGAATTGAAGTTACCTCTCTTTGCGTTATTACCTTATTTCATCAGAACAGAACACTTTCTCTTCTTTTTTAAACAAAATAAAATTGAAGTAACATTAGTTTATAACTTTATATAAAGTTTTAGATGTATAGCATCATAATTTCATATCTGTATGCACTGCATCATGAATACCAACAAAGTCTAATTTCTATATAGCAAAATTCATTTCACTTGTTTTTACAGTTTACAGCCCCTCACCCCACCCCCATATTTGGTAACCAATGATCTGTTTAATTTTTTTGTTTGTTTGTCTACTTGCATTTTTTTATGTTCCATATATGACTGATACCATATTTTTCCTCTGATTTTATATAACCTAATGATTCCAACGTATGTTGCCACAAGATGGCAAGATTTCTTTTTTATAGCTGAGTAATATTTCATTGTGTTACATGTATATACATAGACATGTTTATCACATCTTCTTTATGTAATTTATAATTTAATGGAACTGTTCCATTGATGGATGCTTAGGTTATGTCCATATTTTGACTATTACAAATAATACTGTCATGAACATAGGACGTCATATATGTTTCGAATTAGTGTAGATAACTCAGAAGCAGAATAGCTGAATCGTGTGTTATTTCTATTTTTAATTTTTTTAAAGACTCTATTATTATTTCAATAGTGGCTAATACCAATTTTACATTCCCACCAACAGCATACTTGTATGAGGATTCCCCATTTTTCTGCATCCTTCAGATCACTTGTTGTTTCTTGTGGATAATAGGCAATCTCATTATAATGATGATTTGCACTTACCTCAAAATAAGAAAGGATGAATATTTTTTCAAGTGTTTGTCAGTTGTCTTTGTTTTCTTTGGAATAATTTTTTTTAAATCAAGTGTTAGTTTTTGTTGTTGAATTGTATGAGTTTTTATATTGTTTTCTTCTATCATACATTTTGAAAATTGGCATTTCATTTGCCTCCCGATAGGAATCCTGGCAAATACAAAACTAAGACCCTGTCTCATCACCTCGCTACAAAACAGTTATTCTCATCATTTTCTTGGACTTTAAGGTAGATGATTTACCTATAGTGTTAGGGAAATACAATGTTACCTGTTTAGAAATATGTACTTCTAAGAAAAATCTGTAAGTTCTTAGAAGTTCAAAATAATTATGTGAAATGTTACTAGCTTTGGGTAGCCAACTCTCCCTTTCAAGTAGTAATCAAATGATAAAGCTCTTTTATAAGGCTCTAATTGAAATGTTTTAAACTGTGGGGAAACTGATACTGACAAAATTTAACATTCCTACAAATATTTAAAAGCAAAAGGAGTGATGGATACTTAATACAGAAGGAAATTATAAATATTTAGGAAGTAGATGATCATCTGTCTAAAAGTTACATTGTGGTTTTATTTTATTAGGGAAGATACAGAAGCATCCTTTCCAGACAAGATGAATTTATTTCTTGAGTATCAATGAACAAAGAAAGTCTGTGCTTGAAATATTTAGCATACTTTTAATCATGATTTAGAATAACACTTTTTCCAGAGTTTCTTGGTGGTTTCAATTAACCCAGCGATGATAGGATTTTAAATTGTTAACTTCAAGAAGAGCTATTATTTTTATTGCACAGATTGATCTGTTTAAAACACGTTAAAATGTATCTGAGTGCACCATGATGATCATACTTTGGAAAGAAATTATATGATTAAATGATAAAATATGACAATGTATCTTCTAAATTGCTACAATTATATGCAACTTGAGTACCACCAATGTGTTTAGTAGAGACCAATATGTTTAGTATCATTGTATAGCCTCCAAGGCCCTATCTGATTTTCTATAGTAAATGACTGGTATGAAATAACTATTGCTGGTTGGTACTTGATATAACTGTATATTTTTGTATATCCGGGACCCTTATGGATCAAACTGCAGAAGCAGTTAATTTTTAGAGTTTGTCCCTAAAGGTTCAGGATTTCATGGAACTTCTCATTACACATTCAGGAACAATGGTCACTTATTTCATAATACAGAATTATGTCATGCTTTTACCACCCTGGTAAAAAGCAGAGTCACATGGGCAGAAATGAGAATATTAGACCTTTCCATTATCAAAACACTAGTCCATGTAAATTAAAATTTATCCAAGCTCTAAAAATATAAATGTTTTTCTGAGCAAAAAAAAAAATCATGTCCAAATTCATAATAGTTATGTTTTTTCAGTTTCATCATTGATGGAGTATTTCTTATTTGCCAAACAAACTCATCCTGAAAATTACTGCAAAAGGCAATAGAAACAATGCTCTTTTCTGAGAAGTAATTAAAAATTCATTGGTAAGAAATGAAATGGAGCTTTCTTTACTTTTGCTTTTCTACCTTAGACTGTATATTAGTTTTTGAAGTTTTTCATATTCTAAATAGTATATTTTCTCATAAATCCATTGTAATTCAAAATGACATTTTTTATCTTTGTTTCCAGAAAACTTTCTTTATTCTTTAAAATATTTTAAATTTTCATTAGAGTGTTTTACAGTATATCATAGATTTCATAGTATTGACTCTAGTTCTTGAGTATATATTCTTTAACTTATTAGTGTAGTCTTATTTTTTTTTTTAACTGAGGAAGTCCACATAGGTCTTTCTGATATTTCTAGCAATCCATTATATCCATTAACATAAGCTAAAATGTTTCAGAAACATTTCATTATGCCTTCAACACATATACTGAGAGCTAGCATTGGAAGCAAAGTGGCGACACAAATATATTTTTTGATTGTAACCCTGATTCTTGAAATCAAGGGTTAGTAAGCTAAAGGCTACACACAGTGTAGAGGACAAACCTAGACAGATCTGTTTTCCTCAGTAGAGTTTGATTGGCTCACAGTCAGGCCTGATTACTTACATATTCTGTATTGCTGCTTCTGTGCTGCTCTGCAATGCTGAGTCATTGCAATAGAAACCATATGGACCACAAACCCTGAAATATTTATTATCTGGTCCTTTACAGGGAAAAAAATGGGCAACTCTTGCCCCCACACAGTACTTTCCAGCATTTCTTATGTCTTGGAATTTCATGGGAAATAATTGTACAGCACATTTTTGTAAATGAACAAAAATGTTCACAAACAGGGTATAGAAGGTGGAAGATAGACATATTTATTAGAACCTAGAGATTCTGTCATAATTTTTTCAAATGTAGAGTCACCTATAATCTACTGCACCCTCATCTGGAACCCTGGAAAATATGTTTTGAATTCTTCTTGTCTCATAACCTCTTTTCCATATTCCGTGCTCTTTTTTTCCCTTTCAGTGAAACATTTGGAAATGTTTTAAATATATTATTCATTTTAACCTATTACTAGAAACCTGTAATTTTCTCTTCAGTTTTATCTAACTTGTTATTTAGCCATAGTTTTAGGTTTAAGTTATTATCACTTTCATTTCAAGAGTTTGGTTTAATAATTTTTATGTTAGATAACTTCTTAGAGTATTTTATGTATTTTTAATTTTATGTTTTATTTTAATTTAGTAAGCTTAGTTGATTTAATCGGTAGTTGATATTTCTAATATTTGAAATTTTGTGGTTCCATCTGTGTTCTTTTTTATGTCTTTTCTTACTCACAGCACCTTAGTTCCTAGTGTATTAGGTTATATCATGCTAGTTCATATCAAATACTATTTGCAAGAATTCTCTGATGCCCAAGATAAATGCACATTACTTCAACCACTATTTATATAGTCACATGCTTCAGAGTAACCTCTGGTCAGTGGTAGACTGCAGAGATGACTGTAGCCCTAGCAGGCTACACTACTACATTCTTATAAGTATGTTAATGACATTTGCATAACCTCAAAATTATCTAACAACAAACTTAAAATTTATCCCTTTTAAATAGCACATGACTATTTATTTGCCTGTGCTAAGTACTTAGTGATTTACCTTTATCCATAAATCTCTTAAACTAAATTCAGACTCAAAGTTACCTGGCACACCCATACAGTGACAACCCAGCTTGCAAATCCATAGGGGAGCTGGATTAATGTTACATTGATTTCCATATGTAGTTAAGCATTTCTGGCCAAATTCAAATGAGGAATTGATCTGAAAAAAAAAAAAAGAAGAAGAAGAAGAACTTGTTAAAAATAGGAAATCGGTATCTCCTCACAGCTGTAATTCTTGAACAACATTCTGGTTCCGTATCTGGTTCCGTAGCATTTCTGTTGGAAAGCATTGCCCTAAATTATTTTAATTCTGTATCATTGATGCTCTGTATTTCTACCTTATATTGTAGCAATTTTATATTTTCTTCCAGGTGTATTATAGGGGTGGAAAGCGTGTTAGCTTCATCTTCTTAACTCTTACTATTCTTAATAAATTCATGAAGAGTGCTCAGTAAAGTCATTAACTCATGAGACAAATATTTCTTGATAATCTTATTCTACTATTTAGTGTCTGGCATAAAAATCATTGAATAGACAAAAAAAAAACAAAACCTGCCTTAGCAGATAAGAATGGGAGGGGTGCAGGGATGGTGATAGGAACATAACTATGATGCGTAAATAACTTGTATGGGGTGATAGGTAAAGATAAGTGAAAACTATTTAATTCAATTGATTTATTTTTTATCTCTTTGGTTGGCTTATCCTAAGATGCTGCAATTTATCTATACAATTAATATTTATTTAACATTTGACCCAAATGTACTGGGTGTCAATTCAGGATCCATCTGTAACCTCAGGTTTGGCCATATGCTTTCCTAAACCACTAAGTAACTTGAGTGTGGTGGTAGAGTTCTCTGCTTTTTCTAGTGAGTGACCCTTATGTCCTTGGATTTCCAACTTCATTGGTGTTTTGTCTGCATTCTAAATATCTGTCCTTCCTCCCCAGAAAGTGGTCAATTAAAGATAGGTAGTCATTATCCTAAACACTCAATTTAAACCTGTGATGCTTGGGAAGTGGAACACATAAATTACAAGGTAAATGATCTCTAAAATTAAAATCTTACCAAAATATGTCCATATTACATAGAAGGAAGAGTTCATTTTTTTTTTAATCTGATTATTTCATTAAGGCACACTGGCTTACAACAATGTATATTATTAAGATCTATAAGGCCATATCCTCTGGTGTAGGTTACCATACCACACCCACCACCCAAGCACCACTAATCCTCCATCATTGTCTACTGGGTCCCCAGTTTAACCCATACCCCTAACTTCCCTATTTGGTAACCTCAATTCTGCAGTCATATTTTTAGGATTTGTTATTAGTTTGGTTTTATCTAATGCTATGTGTTGTTTCTGTATATGCCACATAAAATAACACCATCTGGTCTTTGTCTTTCTTCTTCTGAATTATTTTGCTTAAAAGTTATTTCATTTTAATTAAGAAGCCATGTCTACTTCTCAATTTAAAACAGAAAGAAGACAACCTATTTTTTAGTATTCATTTTCTACATGTCGTTAAATCCAGAAATGAAAATTCCTTGGCTTTATTCATAGGTATTTCTAAACCCAAAATGATATCAAAGATATTAAGATTTATAATTTTCTCTTTAAGTTTTTTTTTTTTTGTAATATGTGTGGTAAGCACAGCTTTTCATTTATTTTATTGAGTTAATACTAGCTTACATTATGGTTAGCATTTGGCAAGAATAAAGTCCCCCCTCCTCAGATAATACCTCTATAGAACACCCACCACCAAATCACCAATAGTCCATTACCGTACACTAGTGTTATCCTTCCCCTCTTTTTTCTCACCTGTCTCCATTGCTCTGTCCTCTGGATACTTCAATTCTACAGTTAACTTTCAAGTGTTAGGTTTTAAGCTTGTCTCCATTTGCCCCTTAGCTTGGTTTCTCAAACTAATTAGCTTAAACAGTTATTTACCATGTGAAAATTGATCTGGAAATTCCATAATTTTTTAAGGAATAGCATTATACAGTATAGTACAGTATAGTGAAATGTTATAGAAAGTAGGACCTCCCAATTTGTCAGAACAACTCTCTGCCTATCTAAGAATATGAAATTGGAAATAGTTTCAACTTACTAATCAATAACACAGAAAAATATATAATATAATATCACCAGTCTATCTAATTACTCTGACCTCTTTATTCCTTAAAAGTAAAAATAGGCATAATGTTATATATTTCACAATGCAACCATGAGGTTAGATGCTCCAACAAAGCTTGACTTAGAGGCTAAACATGACAGGTGCTCAGTAGAGGTTTGAGGGGATGGGTGAGGAGTCTGTCTTGTTGTTGGTTAGTGGGCATTTATGAGAGGATGTAATAGCTATTTATATTCTCTTGCTTGAGCAATGGCCTCATGCAACTAGAAAAGTAACTTTTAACATTGTTAGATACTTGAGAAGGATTACTAGAATAGAAAGAAAACAAAAACAAAATTTAAAAAAAAATCTGTACAAAGAAACGCTGGCCAAGAGACTCATAAGTACCACTGAAATCTCTCATAGGCGTTTGCATACTATGCATCTTATTCCATCTGTATTTCTCTCTCCCATCCTTGTAGTCATTGAAGTCAGTTTTCAAATTATTTACTTAAACTAAATATTTTAAAAATCAAAAGATCACAAGGGTTCTTTTCAACAAGATTTTTAAGATTGTGTTGTTAAAATATTACTGAATATAGTATTAATAAGTACAACCTATAGCTGGCTGGTAAGGATAGCCCCTGGTGAACCTATCTTAATTTACCCATGTCCATGGTTCTATTTTGAAAAATATTCAAGTTTAAATTGCTTAGAATTCATACTAGATAATTTTAAAACTGTGTTTTCTGGTAGTTTGAATGACTCAAACTAAAATTTTCTTGTATATTCTATAACAACCATACTGGACATACTCCTTAATATTTAATTTTCTATTTCCTTTTTTGACTCAGTCTCAGAACTACCCACTAATACCATAGTTAAGCAGCATTTTATAGTTTTGGTGTTTTAGGCATTCTCTGATTAAAGGTAACTAATGCTGTCTCTTAAGTTACTGTCAACCAAGTAATGCACCATATTCTTGTGTATATCTCTTAAAATTACTAATATCATTATTTTCCAAATATTTAAAATATGGATTTGATTGAACATTAGTGAATGGATTCAAATTAAAAAAACATAATTTAAAGGCTTGGGAACTAATAGTAGGATATATATTTAACTTTGGGCATCATTGAGGAAAAGCAATAGGATAAGAATATGTGGAATAGTAATGATTTGGACTAAGCAATTTAAAACTTTCATGTTCATTTGTTTACTGTAGTGGATGAGAGTAATTGAAGGGTGTAAATCAAATAATGACTATAATTAAAATACTTTACAAATTATACTTGGAATCAAATTGAGTTCTTATGAAATATTTTAGAGAAACTGAAACAAAACAAGTCATTTAAATAGACATATATAGGGTTTATTAAAAAGTCATTTATCAGGCGCTTCCTGGTGGCTCAGTGGGCTAACGCACAGCACTCTGCAAGCTGGCTATAACTGCTTCAGTGCAAGTTTGATCCCTGGCCCCGGAGGTGACCCACATTGCTGGCAGACATCTCCTGATCCGCCTGCTGCTCCCCTCAGCTGTGTATTTCAGTTAATCTGCCTGTTCTCACTGCTCCCGTACCTCTGGCCTGTATCCCAGTTCTGTATGCATAAATAAATATATCTTTTTTAAAAAGTCATTTAGAAATCTATACTTAAAAAATATCAGTGTATAAGACTATAGAACACTCTAGGTGCCAATGCACAATCATTCTCCCTGTTTTCCACTAGCAGCTTTTTAGTGTGCCCTGGTATTATTATGAGACAACTTTTTAATACAGTTCTTAATGTTTTACTTTGACAAGAATTAATAGGTTTCCTTATTCTGAATTTTCATCATCATAAGCCATCCGTACTCATTATGCTAACTCACAGTAAATGGCATTTTCTTCCTCTCACTAGTAAATTCAGTTATGACTTTAAAAAGTATGATTTATTTAGATTAGTAGGTTTTATGAAACCATAGTTCAGAATATAACCAAAGGCTTGAAACCTGATGCTGCTCTTTTTGTTTGTCTGGTAGGTTTGTTGATAGATTTGGAGAAGTAGGAGAGAATGAAGTACCATGAATATTTTAAACCATTTCAAACATCATAGTGGCAGCTACCAACAAACTGATTCTGTGTGCTTGAAGCAAGGCCCCTCACTCTCCTCAAAAAGGTTATTATGCTCTGCAAACAGTATGTTGTTTGCATAATCTGACCTATGTATTAGAAACATAACTGTAATAATGTATCATATAGCTTTAGCATTCAGTTCAACAAAATGCTAGTTACTGAAGTCTACAACCAGATAGCTTCTTTCCTGGAATCCTACATATATAAGGATCTTTTACAACTCATAATTTGACCCTAAACTGAGGCTAAAGTCAGAAAAGAGACCTAGAACACCTTCTCCATACCTGCTGCTGACAAAAGGAACCTCATTTATTTTCTTAATATTTGTCAATTTTAAGGCTGGGGACAAGAGAGCTGAATTTTAGTATGTAGAGTATAATGTCATCACTCTAAATGTGTTACCATTCACATCTACTAATTTAGAAGCATGTGAAAAATAGAATAGGTGACTATCCAAGCAGCTGGCACCTGATGTACCTGATGCACCGATGTTGAAAAGTAAAAAAAAAAGAAAAAAAAAAGGTGTTTGCAAATGGAGGAGAAAGGTAAAAGATCACAAGTCAAAATGTAAGACTCCCTTAAAAAGTGGAGACAAGAAAAAATATTTTCTACAGTTTCAATCATTCAAAAAAAATAGATTGTGTGGAATGCCAGAGATGCCTTCTGTCATCCCTGAATGTCTCTGAGTCACCTTATTGTATGACTCCATTTCTGGATTTTCAGCACCTACCATAATTAATGGAGCAGAGTATATATGTATATACTTAATAAATATTTAGTGATTGAAAATGAATGAGGTGTTCAATTTTATTATAAATTTGCATAGGTTATTTTTCTATATAAATACATATGTATGCAGAATGGTAAATTTTATGTGTGTATATATATATATATATTGTGTGTAATTAAAACATTATTTCAGAGTTGATAGGCCATTCAGCTGAATGTATATTGTATATCAATGTTATGTGTTCCTGTAAGGTAATACGTTCTCATTCTTTTTTCAAGAGAGAAATACTAAATTCTTTTTGCTTCAGAAAATACAAAGTGATTCAGTGTTCATGGGAGGAATTCATAATTCTGGCTCTTATTTTCACACTGCCTTTCAACAACACCTACGACACCCAGAATAATAATTTGCTAAGCTGCACTGGCTACAAAGTATTTCAATAAAAGAAGGAAATTATTTTCATAATTACTGATAAGTTCTTAATTTGTTCTGCTAAGTGGTAAATCAACCACAGTTGGTGAAAGAGGAGATTCTTATATGTTGGTATTATAGGTTTATAAAAGAGGCTAGCAGTTTGCATGCTACAAAGTAATAATTTCATTTTAAGGAAACAAAAGGTTAATTAATGGAAATTCATTGCATCCTTCTAAACCACATATTGTGCCACTTCTTATATTTAGAATGCTTAGTGAAGTCATTATACTTATTTTTTTTACTATTACTAGTACACAATAATATTTTTGAATTCTGTTTTAGGATGTAATCAGGACAGAAATTAGTTCAAAAAATATTAACATGAGATATTTATTGAAGCCTACCTTAAATGAGGCAAAATCTTTAAAAGAAAGTATTCTATTTCATTTTTTTCCTGAGCTGTCTATATTTTGTATATTAAAAGGGATATTTATAGATGAATGAACACTTGCATGAGTTTTTTTGTTTGTTTTTTTCTCTGAGCTAGTCTCCTCTGCAGTAGACAGAGAATATCATGAAGTCTTTGGGACTCAATGGTTAGAGTTAAATAAGTGAATGAGATCAACACCTAAAATTATATTTAATCTAAATCTCCCTAGTGTGTACTTATCTTCTTTGGTGTTTCCTGGTCATGGTTCAAGCTGAGACAGTGTCACTTGCCATCAGGTAACAGGTCTCTCAATCTTGGCATTTGCTGGAAGTGTACCAGAATCCCTGGTCTCAACCCACCAGACACTCTCCCTCTTGTGTGACAAACAAAATCTCCCAGAGGTGGGCAAAAATCACCCCTCATTGATTTCCACTGCCATGGGGGGACTTGTTAAAACACAAACTTACCCCAACAGATCTACTGATTACAGCCTCTGTACTAGGTGAATATTGGAATATTGTGTTTGTTTGTTTGTTTGTTTTTACCAGATTAAAGTTTACAAGTAGGTCCAACACACACTGAATTTAAGGATGACTATTCAAGCAATCCCAATGCTTTTCATTTTCTACACTTTTTTTTTAACCTTGGCTATCAAATAGACTTAATTTTGCATAGATTCCCAAACCCTAATTGTTCTCCTTCAAATAGGTGACTGAACTATGATATCATGAAATTCCTCAGAACCTTTGCACCCACAGTTATTATTGAGCCTCTTAAGAAGCCTGGTCACAATGAAATTTGACTGTAATGTGATGTACTGCACTTGCTAAGTGATAGGTGATGTCACTGGACAGACCATCCTTTGACTGGAAGTATGCTATGACCTTGTCTTCCAGTAGCTGCAAGGAATTTTCTCACATTAATCAAATAAATAACAGCCACAGTAGATGGGACATCACATCTATCCAGCCACCAATCCATTCATTCTCTCACTCACGTATTCTATTACTGATTAAAGTAATATATATACTCATTCACTTGTTCAAGCGCTATTTGTTGTATGTACCTACAGTATGTTGAGCAATTGCTGAGCAAAGAGGATGCAAATAGTGAGCAGGTTATGATTCTATGGAGATATTAGAAATATGGCCACAAAGTCAAAGTATTTTCCACCACTCGAGGATAAAGATAATCTTCTTCATTAACAAGGAAGTATGGCTGACCTAGCCAGCTAGGGAAGACTAATTAGCAACTTATCTGTTCAGCAAAGAGAATAGTGCCTGAATTCTCTGGGAAAGATAAATTAATATCTAATGTTTGCCCCAGTCACAGCTAAAACTGTAGGGAAATCAGCTTAATAGTGCTATAAATACATTTCCCATACTACTACTAGGTAGAGAAATTTTTCCTAAAATTTAATTAAATTAACACAGCTTAATTTTAGGCATTAAAAAAGGGTGTTTAAAAATTCTTCCTGTATCTTCTGTTCTTTTAAAGCACAGCTAAACAATTTAGAGTACTTTGAACCTGGTTAGAATATGTGGGAAAAATAACTTGTGAAAATGGAAAGCAATCATCGGAGGAGTGGCTTGTTTCAGTGCCTGCATGGGCCCTGTACTGCCTAAGCAGTAAGAAGTCTGGCACCATCTCCTGGACCCTGGGTGCCCCTTCCTCCAGCTTCATTTGCATGGAGTATGCTACAATCTCCTGTTCTGTTTCTTTAACTTGACCTCCCCCATCGGCTTTTCTGTTCGCTAGCAAAGATCCTTAAGGCTCATTCACCTTAAAAATGAAGAAACTCTTTAAGCATGTTTAAATTTTGTAGTCATCTTCACAGACTTGAGTCATCTGTCCTATTCTCTCTACCCTTCAGGACCAATGATGACTTGCTTTAATAAGCATAAATAGTACCCAGCACTTTTACATCAGCTCCAGTGTCAGTTCGGAGAAAAATAGAAGCAGTAGAGGTGATTCCATATCATACAATCCATTAAATTTTTTATTTGAAATAATATTTCTAATTAAGTTTAGATGAGATACCTTTTTCACCAACTACATTGAAAATTCCTTCGGAACTCAGTTTTATTTACCTCTGAATATAGTTCTAAACCCATCCTAGACATATCTATTTATTTTTATACATAATCAAAAAGTTCTTTGGAGATTTGGTTAAAATGGGTGTTCAACATGTATGAAATATTTGGTGTGCAAAAGATTTTTCTGGACAAGGAGGAAAAAAAAAAAAAAAACCACTGACACCTCTTCCAAGAAGTTACAGTTAGTGATGAAAACAAAAAAAAGTGAACACACATTACAGTGAGCAAGCAAAAGAGTGCAGGTAGAATGGAATCTAGGGCTGATGGCTACATTGATTCCTGAAAATATTTGCTATTGAATTGATAAGGAAGAAAGTGCCTGGCTAGATGAATTTGGGACCTCAGTTTAGGAAATGGGGGTGATTGTAGCCCTACAAATTAAAGGCAGTCACTGCCAGAAAGGGTGCCTTTCTTAAAAAAGGAAACTTTTTTGGGCCAGAGAAATGTACAAAGAAAAAGAACAAATTTAGAGAATGACAGAGAATAAAACTGGACTAAAGGGATCAAAACAGCAGGCAGGAGATTTCTCCAGATGCTTTAACTGGTATTCAGATAAGACAGTAAGAGTTTGGAAGATAGAAGCAGAGGAAGAGGTTTGGGCATATTAGAGAAATATCTGTGACCTAGAGCTAAAAGAACTTGGTGAGCATGTAAACACAGGGCCAGAGGAAGAGAAAAGAATCAAGGACGACTCCCAGGTAGGGAAACACAGAGGAATGTGCAACACCTTATCGTTATGGATTCTTACTATATTTTGGAAAAAAATTTAATTGATGGCATTGCGTTAGACATCAAAATTGATGACTCTCTCATCCTCTGACCTAGTAATTTTTTAAAGGAATTAAGATGAAAATTCTTATTGGCCACAGTAGTAAACACTACTGTGTTTACTGACACATGCCAGAAATAATGTTTGGTAGGCCATACTACAGACTATATTTAGCATTTGGGTATCCAGACCCAAATTAAGTTAGTACTCACAAGGGAAAATTTGAATTACTCAGCTGATATTGAGAATTACATATCCTTCTGTGTTTATAAATTGTAGTTAACTAATTTTATTTTCACTATTCAATTGAATAGATTTTTTTTTCATATATCATACAACTAATCATAGTTGACAGTGTAGAACATGAGTAAAACTTTTAAAATCGAAGCACTTATCCAAAAGGCAGAAAAAGCAAAGCAAAGCAGATTTAGTTGTTAGGTCAGATAATGTGGCTTAAGGGCCATGTTTGTATGTTTTCTTATTTCCAGAGAAACCACAAATACCTTGTTTGAGCCTTCCTGAGGCAGAAACTTGTTTAAATCATTTCAAGATGCAAGTGATCAACATTCTTTTAAGGGAGCTTAAAATAAGGCAAATCATAAGCTAACTGATTCAAGCTACACTAAAAAAAAACAAAAATGATGGACTTATTGAAAGCACTGGTGTACACTTTGTTAAGTGCAGAAATGTTTCTGTCTTTTGTGTGTGTGTTCCTTTGTTTTAATTAATCCCAAGTCAAAATTAATATACCCAGTGTCTTTAACTGGCCATATGATTTTCCACAACTGCTACTCACATATGGCACTTACTCTACATCGATAGTCTGTTGTAACAATCAGGAATAATTCAGAATTAAATGACAAAAATAAGTAAAACAATGATTTTAATGAATTGGCTTTAAAATTTCTAATTATCTTTAAATCATGATAACGGGAAAAATTTGATCATGGGAAAAAATTTGATCATGTGAGACTGTCTAAAAGGAGACATCTGAGCTGGATTTTGTGAATGTGCAGTGATCTGTTTCAGCCAAGTCAAAACCTACAAGTTGAGGAGGGGAAGAGTCAGATTTTCGTTAATGAGGCATTGCATTAAATAGATAATTATTAAGCTGGAAGGTAAACAAGACTGGCTGATAAATAACTTTAAGTTCCAGGCTAAGAAAATAGCTTTAGCAATAAACATTTTCAGTTAGCCTAAATGTTTTAATAATTTGGTGTGATATTTGGGGAGTATTTTACTTTTTATTTCTTGAGTTCTGGGCACCCGAAAGATATTTACTTTACTGACAAAGTAATCACGGAGTACTCTCAAAACTGGGAAAACAGAAATGCCTATTGTAACTTATTGCTTCAACACACACATGTGTTTGTTTGTTCTATAATATTGCTGTTGTTTCTTTCTTCCTATCTGTCCCATGGCATAACAGTGTTTGACAATATCTTTGTTAACATTGCTTAGTCATACACGCATATGTAATGAATGATGATTTAAGACAAAGACCAGGACACCTAGAATATTCACTGGAGGTGACCCCCGTGACAAAGCAAACCTCTCTTGTCTAGTCCACTGCTGTCCTCAGCAGTGTATTTCAGAACATCTGCCTGTTCTATTCTCCACTCAGGTCTGAAAAATCCTCCTCCCCCATACCTCTGGCCTGTGTCATCATTCTTATATATAAATAAATAAATCGTTTTAAAAATCAGTATTTATATTCATTATACTGTCAGACTTTTCTGTGACTAACATAGCAGCTATTTCCATTTCTTTCTGAAATGTTTCTAATATGACAAAGTCTGGAAATCCAGTTAGTTTCCAAATGAATATTTTAACGTGTCCAATATTTTTCCTATAAAGTGCTATAGCCAAAAATTTAAATTTAATTTACCATTTTTATGTCATGATTCCTAACACAAATATGTAAAACTTACCTAAGTCCCAAAGGTATGTGACTTGCTTTATTTGAAGACAGTTGTATTCTCTACAAGTGGATTTTTCTTATTACGATTTAACTCATCATCTATTATGTGTATTTCTTGTACTCAAGGAAATATTTCCCCAAGAGTATAAGCATAAACAGTTGTGTAGTGGCTTGATGCCACTAAATACTTATAAATATGGAAACCACTCTGAATATTAACTTCCTAATGGCTTAGTTTTAAAAAAAAATCTTAATTTCTTATGTTTACCCTTAATCTGATATTTTTCTACCCATGTCATATAACTTTGTTTATAGGTTGTGAGTAACTTTTTTTTTATAGCAGTTTATTTTTACATCATTTTGTACATTTGTGAGTAACTTTTTAATCCTAGTCTTTTCTGTTCATATGACTGCTCTCATAACTACTACCAACTTTGTACAGTTTCTGGTATACACTATCATTGTCTCAGCTTCCCCATAGAAGTTGGTAATACCTTTCAGACATCTATAAATGTTTCAATCTTAGGGAATAATTCAGGCAAACCCCAGAGTTTTTGTCTTGTGTTTTAGCCATGCTACATACTTCATTTCAAATAAAATGTGAAGTGAATTAGAATGTCTCTCATGGGCCCTTCCTGGTGGCTTAGTGAGTTAATGCGCAGCACTTTGAAGCT
>NW_004567102.1:25563617-25565039 GCF_000260355.1 Condylura cristata
CATGTGTTCGATCCCCACCCAAGAGGTGACCCACATGGTGTGGCAGACCTCTCCTGACCCGCCTGCTGCTCCCCTCAGCAGTGTACTTTGTCAGTAGTCCTGTTCTGCTCCCCACTCTGTCTCTGGTGAATCCTCTCACCGCCTTTGCACCTCTGACCTGTACCCCAATTCTGTATGCATAAATAAATAAATCGTAAAAAAAAAAAAAGCTTTGGAGGGCCCTCATTGGTGGCACAACCAGTTAGGACACAGCACTGCAAGCTAACCACAGCTGCTTCAGTGTGAGTTCATTCCCTGGCCCTAGAGGTGATCCCATGGCGTGGCAGGCCTCTCCTGGCCCGCCCGCTGCTCCCCTCAGCAGTGTACTTCATCAATCTGCCTGTTCTGCTGCCCACTCTGTCTCTGGTGAATCCTTTATTGCTCCTGCACCTCTGGCCTGTATCTCAGTTCTCTATGCATAAATAAATATTTAAAATGGCTTGGAGGGCTTCCTTGATGGCACAGAGGTTAAAGACTTGGCACCATGAAGCTTTCCACAGTCATTACAGCATGAGTTTGAACCCCAACCAGGGAGCTAACCCACATGGCACAGCAGACCTCTCCTGTTTTACCCGCTGCTTCCCCTCAGCAGTATTTCAATAGATTTGCATGTTCTGCTCCCTACTCCCATCTGATGAATCATTACCACCATCCCCCCACCTACCCTACTGGCCTGCACCTCAGTTCTTGTATGCATAAATAAATAAATCTTTAAAAAGTGGCTTTGGGATTTAGAGTTATTCTAGCATATGTAATAGTCTAATTTATTATTAGTGTATATTAATCATTAGTATATATTTATATACCCTTGTATCCATACATATATATTTACTTAGATGTAATATACATACATGTTTTAATGTATACCATTAGAGGTATTGAAAAAATCTGACTCCAGGTATACTCAAGCACTTTGGAAATGTTTCCTAGAAATATTTCATTACACAAATGTATTCATCATAGCTGAAAAATTATAATATTCTCTCAACAGACCTCAAGAAACAGATAAAAATCTTTAAGCATTTATGAGTTATTTTGAATGAAACAGTTCCATATGTAAAGAAAAGGTAAAAATATGTTAGCATTAAAACTAGATATTCTGTGGCCTCATTTACCAGTTGGTGATGTCGTCTTTTGAGTTCAGGGTCCTTGGGTTTACTCTGGGAAAGGTTTCACCAGAGTTCCCCTTTCAGTGGCACACAGAGAGATTCTCCATGAGGCAGAGACTCCATTATATTTAAAGAGGAAGTTTATTAGAAAGAGACATGAGAAGAAAAGACACTTGTGTAGACACAAGCGAGCAGGAAGAGCTGCCCTGAAAGGGACAAATTTGCAGGGCAAGAGACTTGCATGTTTGCAGCCAGGCAGGCGGTCCTAGGAGAG
>NW_004567102.1:25566559-25568532 GCF_000260355.1 Condylura cristata
AAAGAGCAAAATCAAAATCAATATAAACACTGCCATAGACACCTCCCTACAGGTATCTCACCCACATCTGCCTTAACCAGTCCAGGGTCAGGAAACAAGCCTGGTTTCTTCATCACATGCTTGCTGTTCCATGTGGCTTCCTTAGGTCTCCTTCTTGTTCTCCATCCCACTTCCTTCTCTTCTCTCCTTTTTCTCTGCTCAGCTCCACCCTCCTTCTGGGTGGGGCAGAAAACCTGGAACTTCCCCTTTTCCTAGGGACCACCCTGTTACAAAACAAACACTGTTTCTTCATCACATGCTCTCTGCTCCATGTGGCTTCCTTAGGTCTCCTTCTGGCTCTCCATCCTGCTTCCTTCTCAGATTCCTTCTCTTCTCTGCTCAGCTCCATCCTCCTTTTGGGTGGGGCAAAAAACCTGGAACTTCCCCTTCTCCTGGGGACCGCCCTGTTACAGTAAAAGAAATTTTTGAGAATGAGTGAAGTCACATTATAAGATATATACTCCTACTAGATAAATACTAACAAGGACTTTTCTGGCTCCCAAAAAAAATAACTACTCTGATTTTATTAGAAAGAAATTGTTACTGTTAGTAAAGGATACCTTTCTAGTAAAATTCTAATGTCAACAAATTTAATTCTAAAAATTACATTTTGCAATTATAATTTATAAGGTCACTATGCTGTGTTTATTTTTTTTCATTTTAACTTATTTTAATGAAAACTTCTTTAGGGCCAAAGTCCTCTCTGAGAACTTCTATTTGGATATCTTTTAGTTAACTTAAATTTAAATACCTGTATCTAAAAAATATGGCATGTGCAATTTTGGCATCAACGTGAAGTCCCTTCCCATGGCTTTCAAATGTGGGTGACTTTGCTTAGCAGGGGATAATCCTGCCATGTCAGGGAACATTTTTTGCTTTACACAACAGTATGAAGGGACAAGGGTTCCACTGGCATCTGTAGTAAACACTAGACACAAATGTTACTAACAACGGACAATGCTATGGACAATTTCTTAAAACAAAGAATTATTGAAAATATAAGATGGTGACCTTTTAAAAGTTGTAAGGCCCTGTATTTAAATTGCTTCAGGGAGTATAGCTTCTCTTCTGATCAAACCTAATTTCTGTGCTTCTTCCATTTAATAATGTATTATTATCATGTATTTCAGGAACTTCTGCTCTGTGGCAGAAGACCCTCTCCTTTTGATTATGCTTTGGTGCAAATTCCCTTTATTTTATTTTTTTTAATTGAAGTAACAATGGTTTGTAATATTGTGTAAGTTCTGCACCTTTACAGCTTTATATCTCTTCAAATGTGTGATACCACACTTTCCCACTTCCAAAGTTTTGTTGATCTATACCACCATCCAAACAAATGATGCTACCTGTTTCAACCACCCCCAAGCCTTTATCTCAGGAATGATCATTTTGTTTCAAGAACCTAATGGTTATTTGTTGGTTTTGTTTTCTTTGCTTACTGTGACTCTTTATATACCACACATGAGTGAAATTATAGATTTATTTTTCTCTTTGACTTATTTGCTCCTTAATTTACATGCATATTGTTAAAATGGCAAGGTTTTGTTTTTTTTTTTTTAAGATTCATTTATGCTTACAGAACTGGGGTATAGGCCAGAGGTGCTGGGGTGGTGAGAGGATTCACCAGAGACAGAGTGGGGAGCAGAGCAGGCAGACTGACAAAGTATACTGCTGAGGGGAGCAGCACACAGACCAGAAGAGGTTTGCAGCACTATGTGGGTCAGCTCCCTGGCTGCCCTGTGATCAAACTCATGCTGCAGTGGCTTTGGAGAGCTTCATAATGAGGTGCTTTAACCCACTGTGCCGCCAAGGAGAGCCCAAAACAGCAAGGATTTTATCTTTTCTTATAGCTGAGTAGCATTCCATTGTGGATAAATAACATACTTTCTTTATCCGTTTCCATGATGGTCACTTTGGCTGTTTCAATATATGTT
>NW_004567102.1:25569902-25602799 GCF_000260355.1 Condylura cristata
ATTTGTTCCAATGCATGAAATGTTCACTGAGAAAACGGGGACTTCAAAATAAATCCCCAAGTTATTTATCTGCTGAGACATGAATAACCTCCAAAAATAACATATGTTTTATGCTTCGGTTTATTATGTTATACAATTGAGAGATACATTCAATTTAGTGCAGTGTATATCAGGTTCTTTATACTCAGAGCGATAGCCAGAAAGACAATGATATTCACAGCGATGAATTTCAGTGCCTAGTATAAAAGATGAAAAATGCATACTTCTCTAGACAAACACAGACATTTTCTCTGTGACTTAGATTCCTAAGAAAAACCGCTTTTGTTTTTGAAAGAAAAAAAGACAGAAATTAAATTCTCTCCCATTTTTTAATTTGTAACTGGGAAACTTTATTCAAGTAAATAATTGACTTTCTCCTGTATAAAATACTTTGGAGCTTAGGGGAGGACAAAAAGAAGGAAGGGAGGGAGGAAAGAAAGGAGAGCCAGTGTCCCTGTATCCTGGCTATAGGCCGTACAACCACCCCGGACACTGGACACAACTAATGCGCTGTTAGGATCTGGAAGCAGGATATAGACAAAGCATTTTCTAAATATCACAAGACTCCATTTCCTTTATTATTTCTCAAATTACAAGCAGTGTGTATCTGGCCACTTTCTAGTGGCTTCTGTGTCATCTCAAATGACTCCCCTTAAGTAATCTAAAATGCTTCAGAGTAAAAACTGCTTAAGTGAATATTTTGGTTCACTGGTGGATAATACATCTATTTTGTGGGTGTGTTGTTCTTTAAAGCTCTATAATAAAACAAAGTGAAATTTGCTGAATTTTTTTATTGAAATAAATTATTTGTTTTGATTTTTTTAGAGGACTGAGCACCATTAGGACTGTAAGTGCATGTATCAAAGTCAGTCTTACAAACATGTGACAGGGCTCGCAAAGAGAAAACACAGGGTCTGTGTGGAATTGGCCATAACTATTGGGTTTTTATTTGGCATTCATATATGTTTGATAAATGTATATAAGAATTAAATGTACTTTTCTTGTTGTAATGTACTGTAGGCTATAAAGAAATAGATTTTACCTTATATATATTTATTTTACTGTGCTTCAAACATTCATATGGTACTTTCAGTGTGTGGGTTCTCCTCTACTTGTTTTCACAAATAAACATATTCAGTCTGATAAAGCCCTGTTCATGATGATGTTATCCTCTTTATACACAATAGAAAAAGGAGTACAGAAAATAGAAAAATTCACTTGATATTGCTAAGCCTGGGAAAGTAGGATAGAATTTGAACTCAGTCTTCCCCAGCACAAATACATCTACCTCCTAACATTTAAGTATCTGCAGTTTTAAAAATGTTTAAAAGCATAAATACATGGTCCATCTGAAGCCTTCACATTAGAATCATTTTATTATAGTGTACTAAGAAAAGTGTTCCCAAATAGTAAAGAAATAAATACCTTTTCTAAAACCCTTCTAAATGGGTTTAAATAAGTCAGTATGGTGAGTGCATTAGGGTAAGCCTTACTTAATATAAGCATTATTATAATATTTGCTGTTTTTAATATCCAATTAAAACTCCTTTCTGGGCCCTCATTGGTGGCACAGCAGGTTAAAGCACAGTACTGCAAGCAAGCCATAGCTGCTTCAGTGCGAATTCAATCCCAGGCCTCGGAGGTAATCCACATGGTGCAGCAGACCTCTCCTGCCTCGCCCTCTGCTCCCCTCAGCAGTGTAGTTCATCAGTCTGCCTGTTCTGCTCCCCACTCTGTCTCTAGTGGATCCTCTCACTGCCCCTGTGCCTCTGGCCTATACCCCAGTTTTCAAGAAACACCAACTTGTGTCTATAATGTGTTTCATCTTTTAAGAAGCAGCCATCTAAATATTTAGACTTAGGGATCAGAGGTCACGGGCGCTGTGATTGAGGTCACCATCCCTGGGCCAACAGGAGCAGAGGCATTCTTGTCACCATGAGTGCAGGGTGATGTCAGGCATGGATCAGTGCACAGCAGGGCTACAGGGATAGACTGGTGCAGCCCAAATGGAAAATAGAGCTTCAGTAATTGTGTACTGATTACTTGGTAGAAAAGAGTCTACCTGGTGCCACATCTGATTTATGGAACAGATTGGACTTGTAATGAGAGTCCAGATATAACTGACCTCTTTCAAAGGAAGTCGCAACCTTTTTTGATATACTTCATGTGTGGGTTCATGAATAAATTATCACTCTGCAGTTTTTCATTTTATTCAGGAACTCATGCTTATGTTCAGATGTATTCAAATTCTTCCATAAGAATAGACAACCATAAAATCCAATGTGTAATTCATTTTATTCTTTCACTGCTCTTTTCTACTCTTTTTGTTGTTTTGTTGTTCAAAAAAAGACCTTGTGTTATATTGTATATTTGTTCTCGTGACAACAGAAAAAATAGACTCGGAATGAACTCATTTTCATGGTATTCTCAAAATGAAAATTTCCAAGTGCTCAGATGTTGTCCTCAAAAAACTAACAAATAAAAGTTGCTGACCTATGTAAGGAAGTTAGCATAGACCATGCTGTGGCACGTACATTTGAAATTTAACTATATTGAACTTAGAAAGTCCACATCTCAGTATACAGAAATTCTATTTCATTCTGTTGAAATAAGTAGGTCATAACTATGCAATTGTTGTAGTATCTGCAGAAATGAAATTTAGACTGTGTCAATATATCAAGGGAAGCTAATTTTCATCCAGCAAAGTGGGTATTGAAAAAACTATTTTATATAGCTCTATTTAGATGACTGTGTTAAACAAGTTATTTTTATAGGATTAATTATACACATTATAAGTAGAGTATTGCAAATTGTCAATTAAGTAAAATGTCCATACCTGCACTCTCTGTAATCTTATTTTCTTAATATATTGGTTAACAGGAAAAACATCTTGTCAGTAATGAACCTTTAGATACTTACTAATTATGATATTTATGTTATTTATGTGGCTTTTATCCAATTAAAAGAAAACATTTATCATCTCTTAAAATGTTGCAAAGATTTCAAGCCATCTTTCTTGTCATCTTTCCTGTTGGTTCCATACTGTAGCAAAGTAAAAGTCTGCATTTACTCAGTCCCTCCTTGTCATCTGTGTGTGAGTTTCTACAAAATATATTTATAATTATTAAGTAGTCTACTTGAAGACAGAAATATTTATGCTTAAGAATTATCAGGTACTGACAGTGGGAGAACTTATAGGTAAACTAATTAGCAATTAGGCCCTGTCTCTTAAGACTTTCATGAATGTTATTAATATTTAAGTTCAGTCACTGACTAACAATATTTTGTAAAGGTCTAGAACACAGCATAAATTCTGCTTGTGAAATTTTAGTTTGGGATTTTTTTATTTGTTAGTATTAGATTTTTTATAATCTCTTTATCAAAATGTATAAACCTAATACAATTATTATATAAAAAAATAGTCTGCCATTTTCTATAATATAATAAAGACTACATGTGCAAATCTCTAACCAACTACATTTGTGGTGAAAAATGAAAGACCAATCCTAACAACATAATATTTGTTTCAGTAAAAAAATTCCAAGTTGCTAAATAATTCAATATTTCAATTTTCTTTCATTTTCTAGTAATTCACTTTTCTGGTGATTTCTAAGAAATATTCATGTTTAAGCATATTACACATGTCCTGCGTACCTCAGCATTTTTATATGTATTCTGTCTTACTGTTTCATTACCCTCCCATTTTCATCAAAACTATTTCTTTCTTTTAAGTATCTGCAGAATGGGAGACACCAAGTATCACAATGGATATATAAATATGTATCTGATAATATTTGGAAAGTGAACTTGCTTTATTGTGGTTTATGTCAAATGATTTAAGAGTTGATATGCAAGTAAGTGACTAAAAAAGTTAGTCAATACTCATCATAGTAGTTAGTGACATGGGAACACATTAAGGATGTGATTTGTTTATCACCAACACCAAACTAAGAAATTCCATCACCATCTTTCTCAAAATCATATCCCTTTGTTACCGAGTTCCCTAGAAACTCAGTTCTATTATTGTTATGCTATTCTTCTCTTTTTCCTACACTCCTGTTCATTTTAGCCTCTGAGGATCCCGTGGAACAAAAGACTGAATGATGCCCAAAGTCTTTCAGGTAGCTATTAGAAGCAGAACCTAAATTTGCACAGTACCTAACGCTAGAAAGTTACCATGACCTACTCAAATGAGGGAAGAAAAAGCACTAGAAGAACAAGAAACAAATCAATACGTCAGCATTTTTTTTTTTTTCTGCTCTTATCAGTGTTTCTCTCTTGTCAAGGGACTAACATTTTAGGTTGGATAATTCTTTACTGTGGAAGACTCTTGTCACATAGTAGGGTGGTTACCAGCATTCCTGGTCTAGCAGATGCCACTAACACCTGCTCAACTGTGAATTTCAAAGATATGTTTAGTCATTGCCAAATGTCCTCAGGATCACCTCCAGTTGGAAACCATTTCTTATGCTGCATGTGTCAGTATATACAATTATTTGTATCATCAGTCTGTCATTTTATTTGTTGTGTATGGATCCATTTTGTATACTCTTATTTTGATTTACTGCAAATCCATCAAAATCAGGTGTTATTAGGTTAAAATAGTGCGGCCACCATTTATAATTCGAATGTTAATTTTCAGTATGACTCTGCATTGCTCTCTTGTAGCGATCAGGGCCACATGTTTCTAAAACCCCAAAGTTGTTAAGATAATGTAAGTTTTGTTTTGTCATCCATCAGTTCCCTCAGTTGTACAAGTTCCGCATGTAACATTACAGATTAGTATGCAGAAAATCAGGTATTCATATACTGTTTTTCTTAACTCCAAAAATTATTTTTCTAGTTGCTAAATTACTATGAAACTAATTAATAAATGCCAGATCAAGTAATCCACAGTTAAATAAAAATGGACATTTTTTGGAAGAAACAAATGTTATCACGATCATGTTAAGAAATAGACTTCTGAAATTGTTTTCTTCTTAACAGTCTATTTGACCCAAACATTTCTATAAAAGTTAAATATTGTGTCAATAATAATGAAAGAATATCATTTTGTAGCAATATAGAAACTGATAATAATTTTACCAGCTGTTGGCATTTAATATTTTCACCTTATTTTTCATCGTATCTACTACTTACCTGAGGCATGCCTATCTAGCCATGTACTTCCAGTTATATGGCTGTAAAGAGGTAGAAATTGCACTTAACTGAGTGCTGTGTGCAAAGGCTTGACAGAATAGGTTGAAGTTGTACTTCCTCCACCTACCACTTCTATTGGACCTTATTTTTCCTGTTCGACTAAAAATGTGGGAAAATGCATTTGTGATCTCCTCTCTCTCCCAAGAGAAAGTAAATTACTCTCTGAAGAGTATCTAAGTAAGTAAAAGCTTTTCTTCCTCAACCAACTTATTTCAATTACCATCACAAGTCAGAGTCACTTGTTACAGGAGAATTCAATGGAGTCAGCAGTTTTTCAGAGACTTTAATCGTATACTATATTATAAGGCCGGAAAAAGAACTTCCCTCAAGGAACTTCCATTGTAAAAGACTGAGCTTGTGGTAAAGCACTTGACATGAATTATTCTTTCCCACCTACAATATTAGGTTGTGTTGAGATGACTGATGTGTTATTGGTTGTGTTTAAAAACAACCACAGTGTTTTAATAGCTGAAGGTAGGTCACTACACTATTTAAATGTGCTTAGTATATGATACCCCCATTAAGGGTATCAAAGTATAACAGCAGCCTGCACAAATGCAGTATGAAAACACCCTATCAGAAAAACAAAAGGGAAGGCATTTTGTTCCAATCATATGAGGATAAATCTGGCCCAATTCACCATTCTCTCAAATTTGTTTTACTTCATCAAGTATCTTCATGCCACTGTTATATGTAAATCTGTTCAATAATTACCTTCACCAAAGAATGTCTAAATAAATCTGTAATGTTCCTTTCAAATAGCAAAACAATAGACTCTGTGACTAATGTTTGTTAACCTCCAGCAAGAAAATTACATGGTACATTAAGTATGGTTTCTTATTAATTAGGCTTTTTAAAAATAACAAAAACCTTAGATACATTTCTGCTTAGGTATATGAGCAAAAGATATTAAAATTGATGTTCCCTAAAATTGGCATTTTTTGTGTGCAATAAAGAAATATATATGTATATATACAAACACAAACATACACACATACATGCACAAAAAGACATGATTTTCATGCATTTTAAAGCATACTTAAAGTGGTGTTTTGACATTATTAGTTTGTAGAAAATATATATGTATATATGTATAAAAATATAGGAAACATACATATATGTGTGTTTCTTACAAACTAATAATGTCAATACATCACCACTAAGTATACTTTAAAATGCATGAAAATCATTTTTTAACAAATATTTATTGAGTGCCCAGTATGTGCCAAGCAGTATGTAGGTACTCAGTTTTACCCTTTTTATCTCTTCTTGGATTGTAACTATCTCACTGAAAAAGCGATACCACAAGTGTGTGGATTACTATAATCACAAAATATGCTAGTAGTTACTGTATTTTAATGTTACTGAACTAGAAAGTGTCAATCAAGGAAGAAAGAACTGTAACAACTGTGTGTCTGGTGTATTAAGTCACTGGCAAAGATTGAGAACCTGAGGTCATGGAGGCTATTATATGGTTGCCTTTTAGAAAAGACCATAAATAACTAAACTTGGCCAAGAGAGCTCTTAGCATTTTTATTTCTCCACCATTTAATACTGAATACAGTGAGATAGCTGAGTATTTACTTAAGTTATCAGTATGGTACAGGTAGATGTGTGTAATGTGAGTTCAAATGGACATGGGTTCTAAAATCAGCCCCATCTGTAATTGACAAGTTTTTTATTATTATTTATTAATCTCTTCTCTGAGGTAAGGATGTTGTAAACAAAGACAACTCAAGAGAAAGAAGAAAGAAGAGTGAGGAAGTAAGGGTAGGAGGGAGAGAAGGATGACAGATTTGGGGGAAATAAAAAAATATATATACAAAATACCTAACTTTGAGCTGATAATGTAGAAATGAGAAAGACACACCCTAAACTAAAAAGGATTGTGTGTGTGCATGGGTGTCTGTTTACTGGAAAATTGTGATAAGAATTTAGATGGTAAAGAACTAGATGCTATGAGAGAGAAGAATGGAGTGGAGATTAAAACTGACTATAGATGTGCCTTTTGTACTTTAAGAGGACTGTAGAAATTCTTCACCTGCTACCTACTCTTGCATATGCTTCAAAAATCAGTGCCCTGGGAGCTGGAGTAGGTATAAAATCAACAATGTCTGCCATCCCTACCTTCCTGCTTCTCACTTCCTTCCCTCCTTTGTACCTCAGTGCATGAGTCCATCAGCCTCCATGTAATTCAGTAATGTCAATGATAGAAATATTAACAATAAGGGCCCTCCCTGGTGGCTCAGCGGGTAAATGAAGCACTAAGAAGCTAAAGCCACTTCATCACGAGTTCAATACCTGACCTCGGAGGTAACCCACATGGCACGGCACACCTCTCCTGACCTGCCCACTGCTCCCCTCAGCAGTGTACTTTGTCAGTCATCCTGGTCTGCTCCTCAATCTGTCTCTGGTGAATCCTCTCACCATCCCTGCACCTCTGGCCTGTACCCAGTTCTGTATGGATAAATAAATAAATATGGATAAATAAATATTAAAAAAAAGAAATATTAACAGTAATGAGCAATATTGATTACCAGAAAGCAAGATCTGAGCTTCACACTTATTATCACATTTAATTCTGAAATTGTAAAATAGGTATTTATAGAGGTTAAGTGACTTGTTCAATTTTACATAAGTAGTAAGTGAAGAGATGAAAATTTATTTTGGTTGGCTGATAGAAGAGTCCCTCTTCCAACTCTATAGAGAGGCTGGCAGTTCAGTGACTAGTAAGAAGTGTTTTTGTGATTCCATAGGGGTGAAAAGGCATACGATTGCTGTTATTTGGTGAGGTGAATGTAGCAAATCTAGTTTCTGTGGCCAGTTCTATATGTAGGTATTGTTGAGAGATTTCTGTTGTTTTAAAGTATAATTATCACTATTGTTCATAGCCAGTAGCCTTTTGATGCTTTCAAAATATAAGTGATAAAAGACTAGTACAACCACTGTCTGTGCTACTGTTGTATTTTCTATCAAATGAACTGTGGCTACTATTCTGAGTCATGGTGGCTAAGTCTGAATGAGCTCCCATGCTTACTATGAGGTTAAAGCTTTCCACATGTTGAGTTAAAGATGGATATTTTAGACATACTATCTCTATAAATAGAGATGATTTATGATTTCTTAGTAACTAACTTTGTTGAAAAAGGGAAGAAATAGTCATCATAGTTTATATAGGGTTTGAAGTAAACAACTTACTGTAAAGAAGTTTAACAGTATCTTATATAGATGAAATTACATTGGCTGTTATATAGTTTATTTTGATAATTTGTATGTAATCAAATCCTGGACATTTCACTGGAATTCTATTTCATTCTTATCCTTTTTAAATTTTTTTTTCTTGTTCCTGGTAGAAGAGAAGAAGTTATTTTCAAAATGAACAATAACTAAAAAAATAACAAAAAGTCCATTACAGTGGTAAAGTATAAATATCTGGTACACAGTTTTAAGGTGGTTAATAGTACTGGAGGTATAAAAAGAGTGCAGAAAAATTAACAACCTTACTAATATTGATATTTGTTATCTTCTGTTTACATATGGTGAATGTCTTGAAACCTAGTTCTTCAACTTAATACGTATGATTAGTCTTGCCATTTTTGGAAATATTCAACCTCATAAGGATAAAACACATTTAGGAAAATGTTTCAGAAACTACGTTATTTTTATGTTATTCAAAATATCAAATAGATTTGGTTTATTTTTGAAGATAAAGTTTTTTTTTTTTTAATTTAAAGATTTATTTATTTGTGCATACAGAACTGGGGTACAGGCCAGAGGCTCAGGGGTGGCGAGAGGCTTCACTAGAGACAGAGTGGGGAACAGAACAGGCAGATCGACGAAGTACACTGCTGAGGGGAGCAGCGGGTGGGTCAGGAGAGGTCTGCCGCGCCATGTGGTCTCCTCCTGGGCAGGCGGGAATTGAACTCATGCGGAAGTGGCTTTAGTTTCTCAGTGCTGTGCTTTAACCTGCGGCGCCACCAGGGAGGGCCTGAAGATAAAGTTTTTAACAAAATGTTAATAGTATAAAGATACACTTTTATCAACAAACAGTATGCTCCTCACACAGAAACATTATTAGAATCCTACCTCATTTAAGCACATTAGAATCATGTAGTGACCTTGCAAAGAAACTGGAGGTGAAATATGTTACATGCTATTTTGCTGTCCATTATTCCAAAAAAAAAGGCAATAATTCTTAGACAACCCACTCATTGCCTCATATAAAGTCCTGTGTTTTGTGTGAGTCTGTTCTCATTCTTAACCAAAGCAATGGAATATATTGACTAATTTAAATCATGGTCATCTATTAAGTTTGGAGTAGGCACATGGCCTATGGCTGTGCTGTAAAACCACATCTCACAACTATCTCTGGAATAACAAATCTCACTTTTTGTGACTTGATGACAGTGTGGGTTGCTGGCTGCTACCTATAACCAGCTTATGGCCTTGAAAAGGCAGCATTAGGATTAAAATGTCATGTAGGGAAGTGGAGAAATGGGACATAAGAGCGTTTTCTCGGCATTGTGGAGCTTCTGAGTCAACCAACACCTGAACTTAGCACTTACACTGGATTTCTCAACTAAGTAACTAACTCAACGTGTTCGTGCAGTCAGTTTGAGTTGAGTTTTCCATGACATAAACCCAAGGTAATTGTAATTGATGCAATGAACTATTTTTAACGAAAATGTTATTTCACTTCAGACTTGTAAAAAGCAGAAGAAGCTAAGTAAGAAAGTACATGTGAGCCATCAATTTCAAAAACCTTTCTATGATAACATTGATAAAATGCATGAAAACCCTATTTTGCAGTTGGGTGGCATATTGGATATGCATTGGGGTGATTTTTTTTTTTTTTTTGACATTGTAATCCTTTCATGGACAGAAATTATATAATCATATGGAGGTAGGGAGTCTCCTGGTTGCAAGTACACTTTGATATTTAAGGAACAGAGTAAACTACCATAACAACAATATCTGAAAGTGTGTGTTTCAAAGAAAAGGTTTCCTTTTCTTAACATTCTCTAGGTGGGCAGGGAGACCAGAGAGAGTCCATAAGGTCACACAAGGAACCCCTGTCCTACCTTGGAAGTAGTACTTCATTGTTATCCTCTATTTGGCTTCTGTCTCTGAGTAAAAGATAAAAAAAAAAACCTTTCATTGTAACCTATTCCCAGCCAGCAGAAAGGGGGAACAGACAAGAAGTGGAGGGGAGGTAGTTTCCTGTATAAAGCGCTATTTGTTAATATTACTTCTAGTCACATCCCATTAGCTAAAATTTAGTCGATACCATGTGTCTACCAGGTCTTTGACAAAGTCTTTCGAATATTTTAAAAAGTATCAAGATGAGGCCCTCCCTGGTGGCGCAGCGGGTTAAAGCACTGCACAAAGAAGCTTAAGCCACTTCCGTATGAGTTCAATTCCCGCCTGCCCCCGGAGGAGACCACATGGCGTGGCAGACCTCTCCTGACCCGCCCGCTGCTCCCCTCAGCAGTGTACTTCGTCGATCTGCCTGTTCTGCACCCCACTCTGTCTCTGGTGAATCCTCTCACCCTCCGCATCTCTGGCCTGTACCCCAGTTCTGTATGAATAAATAAATAAATCTTAAAAAAAAAAAAAAGTATCAAGATGAGAGCATTGGGATAATTTAAGAGTGCAGCACAGGCATGTGTCTTTTTCTGTGCTACCATAACATCAATACCAGAAAATATTCTTATAGATACATAACTATATATAACCTATATATTATATAGTATATATTACATGTATATTATACACATCACACACACCCACACACACACACACTCCCTTCAGTTATTCCCCAGAGATATATTATTTCTTATGTAACTTTACAAATAAAGGTAAGTTCATGATCTAAACAAGTTAAGATAAAGTAAGATTATAATTAGTAACTACAATAAGAATATGCAATTCTAGTCCCTTTATTATTCTGAGTAAATTGAGTGAGAAAGCAACTTCAAATTTCAGTGAGTTTATGATTATTTACATGACATGATTAAATAGATTAACATATTACCTACATTCAAAAATTATATATTATTTGTTACAATATTTTCTGGCATGGAAATGGGAGATGGGTGAACTCCCATAATTGAAGCTCTGAGTCAATTATTTTGTTTTTTGGGGAAGTGATTTATCCAAAACCTTTTTGTGAGCAATAGTGAACATAGCTTTTATCTTTATGACTTTTCCTAATGATTTGCAGTATTGAATAACTGAATGACCATTTCTTTAGGTCTTATTTAGGTAGACATTATTTGTGCCACCTGAGCCAGGCTGGGACCATGCAACCTGGGAGCTCCCATCAAGTTATGTAAAAACAGAGATTTGCTTTTCTTGTCCTCTTGTATTTTCTCTGTGATAACCACATGATAACCCTTCCACTTGTTGGTGCCGATGGTGGTCAAAGGCCCCAGCAAACAATATCCCAATCATATTTCAACATGGATTTAGTCATCTATTACTTTTATTTTTTCTTGATGTAATATTGAATTGTATTTTTTTAACTTTTATTGAGTAACACTGAATTACAGCCATTATATAATTTCAGCTTTACATCTTTGAAAATCAATGTGTTTTTTATATGCATATGTATGTTCATTGCTAAAATATCCATTTCTACTTTCACCATGTGATTGACTCCTTTTATCTCACTTACCAACCCCTTCTTCCATCCTTTCTAGTAACCATTAATTTGATCTCAAAGTCTAAAAAACATTTTTGTTTTTTTAGCGTGTTTGCTTGCTTTGTTTTATATACTGCTGAATTCTGTGTACTCTGGACCTGTCCAAAGTGCTTAATTGTTACTTCTTAAAATAGCCTTTATATAAATGTTACTGTCAACATTTTAGAGATAGGAAAGCTGACTTACAGAAAAATGATGAATGGATGAAGTTAAGATCAAGACTTCCCTCTCCTTTCTGACTCCAAAACTCTTGATAAGTACACAACACTTATTCACATGTAGGTAAAATTAGGATATCAGTTGCATTTCTTTAGAAAATCAAAACTATATGTATATATGTATTAGATATTTTTATGTACTCTGTGTGTGTGGAAAGAGAGTGGAAGTTATTTGTTTTTTGTTATGTGACTGCAGGTGTGGGTCCTGCTGGAGGGACAGAGAGGGAAGAACTGGGAAAGACTGTGTTTTATGGGTAGCTCAAAGAATGTCAAAATCAGGCCCAACTAACCTGTTGTTAAATCATTCTTCTGGGAGGGAACCTCACGAGATCCCCAGCATTCCATAGCTTGTACAGTAGGGTCCTGGAATGATTCACACCTGGGAGCCCCAGTGCTGGAGGCCCCTCCTCCCATAGTCCTTTATAAGGAGGGCTTTACTCTGCTATCAAGCAAACACCAGATGCCAGTCCAGTCTTCTCAGTGCCGGAGTTCAGGTAAGAGCTGATTATGTTTTCTTAAGTTGGAAATGTGTGTGGCAGGTAGCAGACTGTAATCTCAGGCAGGATATGTATGATACAGTTTTGAGGCAGCATTTCTGAAGTTTCTTAAAACATTCAACCTTTTAAAAGGAGCCAGCCACATAATGATAGGCAATCTATTTTACTGAACACTGATTATAATGTTAACTTATCTACAAAACACCTTCACAGAAACATCTAAACCAGTGTTTGACCAAACAATGAGTATCTCTATCCTAGCAAAATTGATAACATAAAACTAACCTTCATGGGAGTTTTAAGAAACAGCTAATACACAGCTGTTTTCACCTCTAAGACCTTTAAGTGCATTAAGGACACAAAATCAAACTGAGTTCAAGAAACCTTAGAGTTCTGCAACATGGAGAAGGCTATAAGGATATTGGTCAGAAAAAAAAATATGTAGACACAGATGGTTCAAAGTTGTGAGAAATGCAGTTTTCCTTGATGCTACTTAAATAAGCTGTGGGAGGAATCAGGAAAAGTAAGGGATGGTGGGTACTTTTTTTCACATTCACAGGAGGCTGAAGGCAATTTGTTGCCCTTGGTGATGTTAAGGAGGTGGGATTTCTAGAAGCTACCGTGTTAAGCAACAGCTTTCCCTTTAAGGTTAAGGCTACTAGAGTGAGATGAAGTTTAAGGGTTTTCAGAAAATAACTTGCATTAATAAAGGGACTGTCCTTGGGCAGGTGGCTCATTGCCTGAGGCAGAGCTTTGTGAGAGCACATTACGGCAGTGAGCATGCTGAGCTTACTAATGTGCCTCTCGTGCTTCCTTCATGCGGACCAAGGGGGGTTCAGCGTTGAAAGCCAGGCTGGTGGCTGGTCAGCCAGGTGCAGCCTGTTTGCTCATTCTCTGAGGCTGAGCCTCGCTGGCCTCAGAAGTCAGAACCCTGGACATATTCTCTCTACCTTCCTCTGTTTTTCTTACTCAAAGACAATGCATAGTCCCTGAATAAGATGTACTACAAACAACAACAAAAAAAAATGTCAAATCCTGCAACCTATGTGAGAACATAGGTCAAAACTTTTAGTATGCCTGTTACCAGGGATCTGTCTATGGATATAGGTAGCACATAATTACAAAAAAAATGAGTTTATCTTTTACATATTGTTTTATGTCCTGTTTTTTCATTGATGGCATCTTCATTATAGTTTGATGTCATTGATGGCATCTTCATTATAGTTTGATGTCAATAAATTTATTTCTGTTAACTTGTAATTCCATAATACTTATGTTCTCTGTTGATTTGTATCACCTAATGATGATGTGTAAAATGTTATTTTGCCAGATTACATATTCCTTGTTTTGGCTACGAGAGTGTTCTAAATCATCATCCTCTAATAAGTAATACACAGTCATATTACAATAAATGAAGCTCTTACAGGCAATAGGTAATACTTCAGAAGTAAACATTAGTGTAAAATTTAATTTTCTAAAGTTCAGAAATAAGAGTGATGAATCAAGGGCAGCTTATTTTTAAATGTTTCATTATTCTGAGCTTTAATGCAGCAGGCTGCAAACCCAAGACAAATTTTCAGTGCCCTCTAACTATTGTCTTGTCTTCTTGTGTCTGAGTATGATGTGTTTTATTGAATTAGATTAAAATTAAGTTTGGGAGCTTATTATGCAGTGGTCTCCAAGAGCATACTTCTTCATTGCTGCTGCCTGTTTTAGGAATTCACAGTGCAAGGCTATATCATTCATTTCTAGAATGATGATTTTAAAATGTGAAGATAGCAGCATTGTGTGATTACAAAATTCTTTTTTTTTCTGCTTTTCTGACTCCTCTGCCAATATATTTTTTCACAAAAATCACAGAATGGACCATGTAATTAACACTTTGAAGCCCAAGTCTATGTGATAAAACAAAAATAGCTTTGAGCAGATACTCTAAGCATCTAGCCAGGATTCTGTCATTAATCAAATTGAGAGTGTCTGACATCACTTCATCACCTGTAAAATGAGGTGGTTGAGCTAAACAGGCAATGAGATTCTTCCACACTTAGTGTAATTCTAGCATAGGTGACTGCTTAGGTGAGCAGAGCTGCTTTTAACTCATGTATTGATGGCTTAGGATCAGGATTTTATACTGCTCACAGTCAAATTTCCAAGAAACAGCCCACTCCACCAAGGTTAATGCATGGTATTGTTTAAATGAGTTACTGAATGGACTAGGCTGTTTATGTAAAATACTCCCACAGCATCCCAAGACAGTTCAACCACTCAGAAGAGTGATGCTCCTGCAATCATCAAGAAATAACCCTGGAGACTGATGAAAATTCAGACTATCAATTTGAGACAACACAATGGATGTTTGGCAACCATTGTTCTCTCTCATTTATTGCAGTTCAAATTCAGGCCTAAGTGAGTGAATGTGATTGGTGAAACCTAAGTACAGTCAAAACTACCTGCAAGGCCAGTGGTTCCATGTCACATTTTAGATTTCTAGCCTCTGCAATGGAAGGTATCACACTAGATTGAAGGTTGGATTATGTTAATGGAGTCAGATCATAGCCCCAGATGTTCTCAGATCTTATTGGTATCAAAAAATCTATAAATAAGGTACTATATAAAAAATAAGACATTAATATCTTATTAAGTATGTATACTTATAAATGGAATATATTACTGTGTTAAAAGAATGAATATGAGTTAAAATAATTTGTTTATAGTTTCTTCTCAAAAAGAATTATGGGACATATGTTGGGGTATCTCAAAACTGACATTTGTTATTAATAGTGTTTTGAGTCTACATGCCACCTGTACTTTTCTGCCAGTTAATCATTTTCACAGAAATGTTATAGTCTACATAGAAGTCAGAAATTGGTAATTACATTTTCTCTCTTGTTGAGCTTAAAATTTATTTCAGGGTATTAATGAGTGGTGACTCTAAGAGCATATTATTAGCTTGGAATTTATCAGCATGTAATAAAATATTGGGAGTATAAGAATTATTAATTCACTCATTCTTTCAGCAAATATTTATGCCAAATAAAGGCAATAGTAGAGATTTAGATTATATCAGTCAGCAAAGCAAACAAAAGATATATATCATTCTGGAACATATATTTTAAGATGAGTGGAAAAACAATAGGAAATGCGAGGAAATGATATAAGCTAGTAAGTACAAGGTGATATAGGTGGAGACTGTGGTGGGTTGTGGTCAGAGTTCACATTAAGAAGAGAAATTAGAAAAAAAGATTTGGAGAAAATAAGAAAACCTATTTTTGTGACTACATGGAGAAAGAACATTTCAGCTAGAGGAGATAGAAGTAGTAGAAGGCTTTAAGTAGACATGTGTCAGACTTGCTCAAAGAACTAGGAGGCCAGAGTAGCTAGTGCAATGACGCAAGAAAAAACTTAACAGTGGGAGAGCACCAAAGGTCATTATATAATGCTCATAGACCTTCTCAAAGGCTTTGTATCTGACGCTGAAGAGATGAGAATTTGAAGCAGATATAACAGAAATTTTTAAACCTTATGGGAGCTGCTGGGTCAACAACAGGCAATAGTTGATTTTTTTGTTTGTTTTGTTTTGTTTTCAATTTATTTATTTTAGAAAACAAAGGCTTACAATTGGTGCCATAGGCAAGGTCTTGTGGATTCAGCAAGTGAGTAATACAGACTTTCAAAACCCTTTATAGATTAGTCCAAAGTAGAAAATTATTTTTTGCCCACTCTGGGACTCGGACACATTCAGAAAAAATACATATTTATAAAAAATAAATGGCAAACCTAGCCCCAACTGATCCCCTTAACACCCAGCACTGGTTTATTTGAACAATTTCTGCATAAGAATAGCTCGGTGATTTTCTTCCTGTCCTACCTCCATATCTGAAGCAAAGATGAAAGAACTTAAATTACTCTTTGCAAAGCCCAAACCAAAAAACCCCTGAACCCAACACAAGAAACACCAAGACTGAAAGTTCACTGAACAAAAACAATAAAGCAAATTAACTATTCACATAGACCTTTCCAACCTCCAGACATTCTTAATGCTTTTTCTAAATCCCACACTTTGCTCTACATATGACGAAGACAACAAACACTGCAGGTGGGATACACCTCAGACAAGTTTCAGAGCACAGAAGCCAGACAGATGGTGACCCAGCTGGGGAGTGTCAAATCTGAGACTTGCTGTCACTGGTCTCTTAGTACAGTACCCACAGATGTAGGAAAAATTGTTCAGATTCTGAATGTAGTTTGAAAGATTGGAGTTAAAATATGGGGAAAATAAGTTCAAGAATGACTCCCAAGATTTTAGCCTGAGCTACTGGAAATGTGTAGTTGTTATTAAGTATGAGGAAAATTACAAGTGAATTAGGTTTGTGCGGCAGGAAAGGGGGTTCTGAGTTCTTTTCTTGGCAGTATGTAGTGCTTTTCAAAGTATGCTCTGGAGCAGGCACATCAACACATTCAACTTTCTCTGCTGTGAAACCTGTTTTGTCTGGCACTAATAAAGAAAACCCAGCTTAAAACAACAACAAAACAAACAAACAAAAAAATGTTAACCTGGAACATATTAGCAATGCAGATTCTTGAGCCTCTTCATGGACCATCTCAGATATTTTGGTCATGGGGCCCAGCAGGCTCTGCTGTAGCCAGCTTTCCAGGTGATTCCAAAGCATGCTCAGTTCTTTATGGGTACCAGGTTCAAACTTAGAAGACCCAGATTTAAATCCTGACAAAGAAGGGTAAGAAGGTCCCTGCGTCTTAATTTTTGTACCCTTAAAGGGTGGATAATGATGACAGTTTATGTCACCAGATTGACAGAAGTAACTAGATAAGACAAAGGAGGTTAACAACCCTGTAAAATAAAACCTCTTACAAGGAGACTGGCAATGGAGTGGATGCAGTAGAATTTCTTTCTTTTTCTAGAATAATCTTGTTTTCAAGAAGTCATGATTATATAGATTGTTTTTCTTTGAAACTTTGCTGAACCATTGAAACATGGGTGCTAAAGATAACTGCTTATCAAATAGCAGATTAGTGGTGCAATATGTATGATTAAATGACTGTTTGAATTTAAACATTTATTTACTTGGGTGTAGAAAGGAAAGATCGTGTATGTGTAAGCTTTTCCTTTACATCTGCTTAAATTTAGTCTGTGATCTTTAAGCTTATTTTGTACTTTTCCACAAAGATGGGTGTGATATTTATGAGTTACAAGAGGTTTGTAGAAAATTTAATAAAAAGAGAAGATGCAGCATAATAATTTTTCCAGGACAGTTCTTTATTGTTTCATTTTGCTATGAGAAAAGATATTCAAGTGTTTTGCTCAGACTAAGTCTATGGGAGGCAAAGCAATATTTCTTTTAATGATGTGTTTTTATTGAGGTAATGATGGTTTACAATACTGTATATGACTGGCAGATAGGTTCACACCTCTTGTGAAGTATGGTACCACAACACACCCATGACCAAGTGTACTGTAGCAATCCCAGGCCAAGTAGATCATCATCTGTTCAGGTAGTTTTAAAGATTCTGGAAGCCATTGACATCATCCCCATTGTTTTTTAATTTACAGGAGGGGGGAAAAAAAAACCAGCAGGGAGACGGCAAGTTTCCTCCCCTCCTCCAATACCTAAATGTTCTTTCCCCTGGACTTCTTCTCATAGCTATTCTCCACCACCACCCTTATACCCCTGACCTCCCAGGCTCAGGTGTGCACACTTATGCTTGCCCTCCCATACTCTACCATCAAGCAGTCAGTGCCCTGCACAGGCACCTCCTTAATTAGCTCAATAAAAGCCTCAAATGATAGCCACAGAGACCAGTAAATAAAATAAGCATAAAAGACTGGATAATTTCATCTACTGTACACCATGACACCCATAATCTTCCATCAAAGGTGCTCCTAGGCCTTTGGAATCTTCCCCATGTGGCCTTCTGGTTGCTTCAACTTTCCAGTCAAATTCCTAAGGTTGTTTTTTGTTTACTTTTGTCTGTTCTTTTGTTTCCCTATATCTGCATATGAATGACATCATCCAGGATACTTTTCTCTCTGATGTTTTGTTTAGCCTCACCCCCTCCAGTTCCATCAGTGTTGCTACAAATCACAAGAGTTTTTTGTTTGTTTGTTTTTGTTTTTTAATAATAGCTCAGTGGTATTTCATTATGTGTATATATACTACATATTCTTGATCCAATTCCCTGTCCTTGGACACTCAGGTTGTTTCCATAATTTGTTGAAAATAATGCTATAATGCACTATTAGAATAAGTGATGTTGCATTCTTCAAGTATATACCTAGAAGTACAATTGATGAATCAAACAATAAATCTACCTTTGTTTGGAGCAACCTCCACTCTGCTTTCCAATGGCCAGTCTACATTTGCACTTAGAGTATATGAAGGTTCTGGTTCTTTTTTTTTCCCCCTTCTCAACAGCCTCAAAGCTTCTTCCTGGTGTTTTTGATATAGATATTTTCACAGGGTGAGTTGGTATCTTATTGGGGTTTTAATTTGCATTTCTTTGATAAGCGATGATGAGCATTTATTCATGTGCCTATTACTCAGTTTCATATTCTCTTCAGAGAAGTGTTTGTTTAGCTCTGCAGCCCACATTTTGATTAGGTTATGTGTTTTCTTGTTCTTTGTAGATCTTAGATTTTGGCCCTTGTTGGTATATGATGTGCAAATACTTCCAATTAGGTAACTTTTTTGTTTGTTTTTGGTATTGGTTTCTTTTGCTGTGCAAAAAAGATCTATTGTTTGGCATAGTCCTATTTGTTTAGTTTTTTCTGTTTTTCCTTCTGTCGCTCTTGCTTTTGAAGCCCATGCTACAAAGACATCACTAAACTCAACATCCTGGAATATTTTCTCTGTGTTTCAGTCTATGTATTTTATGGTTTCGGTTTTTATATCAAATCAAATGCATTTGTGTTAGTTATTGGTCATGGTGTTTGTTATAGTCTAATTTCATTGTTTTGTCAGTGGCTATCTCATTTTCCCAGCACCATTTGTTGAAATTTTCTGTTCTCTGTTGTGTACTCATGGCTCCTTTGTCTTAAATTAACTGACCGTGGTAAGTGTGGGTTTATTTCATGGGTCTCAATTCTGTCCCATTGGTCTATGTTTCTATTTTTATTCCAACAGAGCGCACTTTTCAGTAGCTAGCTTTGCAGCATATTTTAAGATCTGGGAATGTGACACTTTTTTTTTTTTTTTCCAGTGTTACGTTCGATGTTCAGGATCTTTTTTGGTTACATACGAATTTCAGTAATGTTTGTTCTATTTCTTTTAAGAATGTCATTGAAATTTTGATAGGGATAACATCCAATCTCTATATTGCTTTGGGTAAGATAGGCTTTTTAACAATACTGTGTTTCCAATCCATTATCAGGGAATACCTTTCCATTTCATTACCTTCAAATTCTTTATACAGTGTCTTACAGTTTTCATTCTGTAGATCTCTCACCTCCTTGTTAAGTTAATTCCTGAGTATTTAATTTTCTGATAACATGTAAAGTATTTTTTTTAATTTATCTTCAATGTCTGCATATAGGAATAGATCTGATTTAAAAAAAAAACTGATTTTTTTTAATAGTCTACCACTTACCTGTACTAATTTTGTTTCCAATAGTCTTTTAGAGAAATCTCTAGGGTTTCCTAGAGATTTAGCTCATATGCAGAAAGTGGTAGTTTTGCTTCTCTTCAATTTGGATAGAACTTTTTGTATCTTTTGCTCGTCTAATTCTTGCCAGGAATTCTATTATAATGTTGAATCGTAATGCTAAAAGTGGACATTACTCTGTACCTAATCTTAAAGAAATTAACTTTCAGATTTTCCCTCAATGAGTATGATTTTAATTGAGTTTCATCTGTGGCCTTTATGAAATTCAGGTATAGTCTTTCTGTCTCCAGTTTTAAGATTTTGGATCATAAATGGATGTTGACTCTTATATGCTTTTTCTCTATTGACATAAGATTTTTTTTTCTTTCCTTTGATTTTTATTTGTGAGTAATGTTATCAGTTTACAGATATTGATACACCATTGCACCCCTGAACTAATCCTTGCTTGCTTATGAAGTCTGATCCTTTTTGGATATATTGCTGAATCATTTGCTAAAATTCTGAATATTTTTGCATCTGTGTCTGTTGGAAATACTAATCTTTAAGTCTCTGTCTGCTTTTGGTATTGGAATACTATTAGTCTCATAAGGTACAAAACATTGCCTCTTCCTCAATTTTTCAAGAGTTAGCGAAAAATGGTTTTAATTTGTCTTTGAGGGATTGGTAGAACATTACTGAAACCATATGGTCCTGGGCTTTCTGGGTGGAGATTTTTGATTATTGTCCCAGTTACCTTGTTTATATTAGTTCTGTTCATATTTTGTTTCTCTGTGATTCAATCTCAAAGTTGCATGCTTCTAAGACTGTGTTCATCTCTTGTTATCTGTTTTATTGGCTCAAGATGTTCATAGTAACCTCTTAAGATCACCTGTATTTCTCCTGTTTTTTTGCTGAGCTTTCTACCTTTTTTTCCTTCATAAATCTAGCTATTTGTTGTTCTAGCTTCTTTACAGTTTCAAAGAATTGCCTTTTGGATCATTAATCTTTTGGGCTTTTTTGTTTCTACTCTACTCTAATGCTTGTTTCCTTCCTTTTACTGGTTTTTGGTTTTGTTTGTTCTTTTTCTACTTACATATGTAAGGTTAGGCTATTTCTTTGTGATCTGTGTTTTTTGATGTGGCCTGAGCTACTGCATGCTCAATTCTGATGCTTGTGCCACATCCCATAGATTCTGACAGCTCAGATCTTCAGTTTTGCTTGTATCCAAATCTTTAAAATATCATCTTCAATTTCCTCATTAACCAGTTGTCACTCAATAGTAGATCGAGTCTCCACATATTAGTGGTTTTTACTGCTTTCTTTTTTATTGTTGGTTTCTAGTTTGATACATTGTGATCAGAGAAGATACTTGATATGATTTTAGTCTTCATAGATTTATCAATACTTTTGTGGGCCAACACATGATCTATCATAGAGACATTCCATTTGCACTTAACAAGAGTTTGTCCTCAGCTTTTTTTTGGGGGGAGGGGGAGGGGATACAGTATCTTATAACTATCTCTGAGGGCTACATGGCCTAATCCTTTGAGTAAATCTATTTTTGTAATGAGAGTGAAGTGTTGGAGTTCTTACAAAATACTGTGTTGCCAATGTTTTTCATATTTAATAGTTACCTTATATATTTTGATGTTCTTTTGTTTGGTTCATATATATTAATGATAGTTATGTCTTCCTGATATATTGCTCCCTCAATCATTACTATATAATGGTCATCCCTGTCTCTTGTGATCTTTGTTAACTGAAAGTCTATTTTAGTTTATGTAAGTATTGCTGTTCCTGCTTTTCTCTAGGTCCAGTTAGTTTGTACATCTTGTAGTATTGTTATCCAGCCATTTGTTTTCAGCCTGTGTTTACCTTTGGAGCACAGGTGAATCTCTGAAGACAACAGAATTATGCGTTTTTGTTTACTTATTCAACCAGAAGTTCTGTGCATTTCAACTGGTGAGGTCATACATCTGCTTTTAGGGTGATTATAATCAATGGCTATTTTTTTAGTTTTCTGGTTATATTTTTCATTTTTTAAATTTTTTTCCAATTTAAATAGAGCTCCTTTCAACAGTTCTTTATTGAGGAGATCTAGTGTTTGCAAAATTCCTTTAGCTTATGTTTGTCTGGAAAAAGCTTCATATCTTATATTAGAGTCCTGTGGAAGAGAGTATTCTTGACTGGCAGTTTTAAGTATTTTGAATAAATCATTCTATTCTTTCTTTGCTTTAGCGTTTCTTCTAAGAAGTCTGATGTAAGCCTGATATGAGTACTCTTATAGGCTAAATACTTTATTTCCTACTCACCTTCAGTATCCTTTTAGTATTATATTCTAGGTAACTTAACTGCAGTATGTTTTTATGTGGTTCTATTTAGATTTAGATTACCATGTATTCTTTTAGCTATATAGATTTATATATGTATTTACTTCCTCAGGTTTGGAAATTTTTCTCATTTATTTAGAAAAGATTTCTTCCTTCCTGTTGCTTCCCTTTCCAGGCACCTAGTTTAATTTATTGAAAGCTGCTGTCTCTAGATTTTTTTCTTATTTTGAACATTTTACATCCTAAGCCTGTTTTTTTTTCTTTGATTAGCATTCAGTTCACTTTTTCAATTTGACTTGCTTTTCTCCATTTACCTACATTCCCTTGATTATCTTTATTATGGAAATTTAAAACTCTATATTATTGGAAAGTAAAAATCCTCCTTGTGATTAGATTCTAGAAAGTTGTTCTGTCTTTGCTTTGTATTTTTGCTTTGAGATCTCAAGGTACCACATTTTTTTGTACTTTTTGTCAGTCTATTTTGCTACCTTAGATTACCCTGTTTTTATTATTTTTAACTATCTGTAGTAGTAAGTTAGAGTTGAACTACTTTTATATTTCCAGCAGATGGCACTATAATTAATTTCATTTTAGTATAATTTTTTTCCTTTGATGATAATCTTCATAATCTTCAAATTAAGATTATGAAGTCTATGCACTGTCACAACCCACCAGGAGGTCACTACCAGTTCTGAAGTGTGGAAGAGTCTAGACCCTTTCCTTGTTCTTTCAGCTGAGGATGCACCTGCAGAGAACATCCTAGCTCCTCCACCTTTCTCTTCAGTCAAGGGTGTTTGTATTCACCCAGCCCTCTCCTCCCAAGAGCTCCAGACTAAGCAACTGCCCTTCCATCTGTGTGCCCTGCTCCAAACTGCAGCCTAAAACTACTACTCTCCACCCACCTCCTATTAAATGAAGTATGACTTGCTATTTCCTCTCCCCTGTTACAGTCATTGTAGATCACTGATGTTCAGGTTGCATTCAAGTTTATCTTGGCCACAGGACTCTGAGTTTAATGTCCCCCTTTTCAACTGTTAGAGGAACTCAGGATCCAGCAGGGACCTCTTCTCACACTGTCCAGGTCCAGCTCCCTTTTCCCAAAGCAATATTTAAGGTGAAAAGGATTGTTGTATCCTGAGTTTCTACTTCTGAAGTCAATAATTTTTATTTTCTGCTAAAACTTCAGGACAGTATTTAGGGAAAAAAATATTTGTAGCCATCTTGCCTCAGTCATACTGATTTCCAGATAAAGTATCACTTAGTAGTCATGCTAATCATTATTCTAGGTTCCTGACTATAGCACTTATTATGGTCTCCCTTGAAATGAACCACTTTTCAAAATATGAACTAACGTCACTGGTCTGGTAAATTGCAAATTAACCACCAATTTGTATTTCTACATATTCAGTAGAGAATGAAGGCCACATACATGCACACATGAGCACACATACAAACACACAAGTTTAAATATTTGTTTCATATAAGTACAACTTAATCTTTAGCTGCCTGTTTTAGAAAACTTGCTTTCTTCTTTTGAAATCTATTATTCTTTGCGCACTTAAAGATTTATTGAACAACTATGTGTTGAACATCTTTGTTCAAGAATAGACACAGAGCCCTACTATGAGTTATGTTGCATGAATGGAGCCAGTCAATGAACAAATACTATGTTACATGTGCTGTGCAGCTATGCTGACAAAACTAATGAGTATCTGAATGAACAAGACAAATTTACATAGAGTGCCACTGGAAGAAAATTATTTACTAGATCGCTTAAGACTTAAGTCTCTAGCAAGAATCAGTAGACACTTGGGGTACAGAGTTGTCAGAAGAAGTACTGCAAAGGCCTAAAATTAGAGTATATTTAGCCACTTTTAGGAGCAGCAATGTGGCCAGGAAAAGGTGATGGAGAGATTTAAGAGATGAGGGTAACAAAATGTGAAATTCAGCATTGTGGGTCTTTATAAGGATTTACTTAGTTGGAGTGAAATAGAAAACACTGGAGAGTTTAGCAGAGAGATTACATGAACTGGCTTTCACCCAAACATCTCTTCCATTTGCACCTGCATTGATTGAGAATTTAACTAGAAATCATCTTTGTGACTTAGGTTGTTTATGCTTCATCTATAAGCTTCATCTGTAAAATGAGAATGCTAATATCTATATTACAGGATGTGTCAGTGAGTTCACAGGGAATGATAAATGAATGTTAGCTAATTCAGTTTCATTCATCTTCATCCTACTAAATAGTTATGTTGTTGTTGTTTTTTAATATTAAGGGAAGTTATTTTTTCTACACATAGCAACCTGTCATTTTTTCCATCATGCAGAGTGCTAGCAAATGTCCCTTAGAAAATGCAGTTATTTTCTTCCTCAAATTCAGCCTGTCTCCTAGAGAGTATGGCGTTTTATTTCTTGAGGTAGGTGTGTTTTATCATTGTTTTCCACTAATACCATGATATGCTCAAGAGTCTTTCCATATTAACGGATGAAAGTAATGGTATGTCAATAGCAGACTCAGAGGCACCCTATGTAGGGTGCAAGTCTGTCACCTCCAGATCCCCTTTGGGTGGGGGGGACATTCACTGCAAATTCTACATAAACAGCACAGATGTAGAAATGGAGACTTCTCTTATGGTATGTGGGCAGGGTACTGCAGCAGGAAGAGAGCAGGCAAAGGAGACAATTGTTAACTTCAGGCTCCTTTAGACAATACTATCTTTTCCCATGAGTGTCATTCTTGCCTATGGTTTGCAGAAATCCAGATCCCCCTCAGTCCTCCACTCCAACTTGTTTCTCAGTTCTCAAACTCTTACTAGGAATCTTCCTCAGACTGATCAGATACTTTCTTTGGGGACTTTTCAGGCTTTAATACAATTAATCTGGGTGTACCTAAAGAGAACCCGAGGAGCCCAACAATCCTTTATTTAGTTTCTTTAATGACTGAATTTTCCCCACCACTGCTTTAAAAGTAGCAATGATTATCCCTTGCTGTGAAAGCAGTTTGCTCTGCTCTGGTTTCTCTTTTTGTCTAATTCCATCTGTATCCATGTTCTCAAGATTTGTACCAGGCCCTTGGGGTCTGTTTTTGAGATTATATATCAAATGTATTAATTGTAGAGATTACACAGTTAGAACTGTTACCAAGTTGTCAGAACATGAAAGAAATAAGTTCATATGTAACATTTTATTTGTAGGTTTTCTTTCTCTCATGGCAAAGGAAACTTTTAAAATAATCCACTGTAAAAAAAAAAATAGTTATAGTACCTTTTTTAATTCCTTTTTTTTTTTTAGTAGTATTGAGTCCTCAGTATTCTGTGTGCAGTATGCTCAGTTACTGTAGTGGGAACTATATGCTGGGAAAAATAGGAATTAAACTCTTCCCCTCTTACATTAAAGAACTTTATCCTTTTATATCTAAACTCCCTTCCACATTTGAACATAGTGGAATTAATTGCTAGAGTTTCTTTGCTAGGAAGATACAATCATATGAAAGAGGGATACCTGACTGTATGCTGAAAGCCATATGTGAGGAGAAAGTGTGACATGTTAGCCTTCCGCTTTTCCCACAGTTTCCACCAAGGGAACATGTGCAGGACATGTTTTCCAACCACTTTTCAGAATTTCAGCTAACAAAGGGGATTCATGCCCCATTCCCTGGCTAAAATTTACCTGACTGTGGGGTGTTTTAATCTACTTCCATAACACCATAAATGGACTTTTATTATAGGGATTAGAGTGTTAAATAAATTTAAGAAGGTGGCAGTCACACTTTCCCCAGTTTCCTCCAAAATCAACTGAACATGATGGGAGTTCTATAACTTTTATGGGCCTAGACATGACTAAGGAAGGTAGCTGGACTACAAGGAAGTTATGTTGCTGAACCCCAGTGATGCCAAGGAAACCAGGGAAGTGGGGAATAGACTGCTTCTAATGTGGCCTTTCTGCAGGTGGATTATAGAGTCACATGTCTGCTCAGCATCTATAACTGGATACCCACAATCATCAAACAGCCCACATAATAGTCAGGAGCTGCCTTTGGTAATCGGTAAGTCAGCTAAGGCTGACTGCGTATAGAGAATTGGTCAAAACCTGATTCACAGCCTGTCAGCAATATATTCTCTTAACTAGACACCCTCTGTGGGAATAGTCTGTGACCTGCTCTGGTGGGACTCAAACCAGATTTGAAAATAAGAAAAAAGTGAGTTTGGAAAGAGTGAAAAGATAATGGAAATCTTTGAATGTGACTGTATTTCTGGCAAGAACAGTACATTTTAACATGGAAGTGATTGTGATTGGGACTATGTCAAAGAAAGAACAATTTTATAGTAAGTTCATAAAGGATTTTCACATTCACTAATAGCCAAGTGTGTAATTTTGACTTCTCAGTAGCCAGTAATGTTGTAATACAGTAAATGCTTTACAGATATTGCCTAAGTTATAGTTAATTATGTTTCCTTGTTAAGAGTAGCAATTTTTCAAATGTATCTCTTAGATTCATTTAGGCACTGTCATGGCAGGTCATTAGTGTTCTAGAAATTTGAGGCCCAAGCAGGTATCACAAGAACTGTTGTGATATGCCTCAAACCATGACTCATACTTATAAAAATCAAAATGGACGTTAGAGACTGAAATTAAATTTGCCATTCATAATCCTAAAAATTGTGGCACATTAACAATATTAAAACATTCTTTGAGTCCACAAAGACAAATACAACTTTATTACATTTAAAATTCCCATGTCAAGTTCTGTCTTGATGTATTTTAAGCAATCAGTAAAAATATTGATTGATTCAACACAAGAGGCTAACACAATATTTAGGGGATCATTTCCTACTTGACATCTTTATATTAATCATTAATCACTGTTTAAACATGGATTGATTGATATGAATTTGAAGTAAACCAGACTTTATAGTTCTTGTCCTGTATGTGAATATTTGTCATGAAGATAGGTTTTCTAAGTTATTTCTAAACTGCTCATGCATCATCTACTTTATGAAAATACAAGTACATGGTATTTTATGCAAATTTTTTTGGTTCAATATTGCATGTTTCTGTCATGCCAACTCTTGAGCTGTGCTTGATCTCTTTATAAGTTTATCTCATCTTTGACCCTTACTAAAATTGATCCTGTACATATAAGTCTGACTCATAAACTCATAGTATTGCTTCTGAGATCTGAAGCCTTAATATCAGATAACGTCTAAAGCTGGTGTAAGAATTTGCCATGTGGTTTTTGTTTCACATATAGTAATTATTTCTAATCATCAACTCTTGATAGACTGTGTTACTTAAGAAAAATGAAGAGGAAGAAATATTTTAAGCAGATAGTGGTTTTTCTTTCAGAAGTTAAATGCTAATTTCTACTCCAAAATGTAGGTGTCTATATGTTTTGTTTTTGTTTTTTGCTTTTTCTAACAGATACTATTTCTGTTGCAATTTCATGTCAATTAGGTGAGTCTTTGGTTCATGTACTTGAACATGACTAGACTAAGCCATGCTGGGAATTTTTCCCAGTATCATAAAATTCAGGCAGTTTGTCAACATGGCCCTTTATTTAACCATCACATGTGAATATGGCAGACTACTCATTTAAAGCTTTGATACTACAAACTTAGTGTCTACTCAATTACAGATTGACTTGGAACATAGTAATTTAGCTTATTTGTGTCTTGCTTTCTTTCATAAAATGAGGCTGTATTATTAACCACTCAAAGTATATTAAATTAAATGTAAAAACTAGCCAGCTCTTGGTTATTATTCAAATAACTTAACCTTGCTTACTTTATTTGCATTACAGAAATCCAGTTTTTTACATAATAGTTTAGCCTCTTATTTAGCTCTGATTGCATTTACCAGTAAGTTTGATAATGAGAACACTTTGGTAGAAACATTTTTTTTTCCAATATCTGAATATTAAAATTTTGCTATGTGAATATTCCAGAGCCTGGGATTTTGTGTGAGGTAGGGCCCACAGAGCAAAACTACAGCCAAGTTAATGATACTCCTTCTGGCATGGTATCTGGACATAGATGCCTTCAAATGTCTGCTTTATACCCACCTTCTAAAGAGATACTAGCGCTGCCTCCTTACAGAGAAAGGAAATCAAATGCCCAAAGTCAGCATAAAGGGTTCACATATGGACATATCCCCACTTGAAAAGCTCGTGCTACTCTCTTCCTAATCAGAAATTGCAGCTAGTCATATGTCTATGAGAGGTGTGGCTGACAGAACTCTCTGTGCCTGTTATGAGTATTGAAAACCCTCTACTTATGTTGACTGTCACCTGTCTGTCAATGAAAGTATCTAAAAGCTGTGCCATTATTTGAAAATGAAATGTTTTTTTGTATCTCTACTACATGAATTTTGTTTAGTCTTAATCCCCCAAAGCCAAAATGACAAAATTCACAGCTTAGAATCATTTATTAAAATTTAAATCTCAGTTTAAATGAAGAGAGCTGTTAGGGGAACATGTGGTTCATGATTTGAGAATAATTATTTATTCTATGGGAATGATATTGGTTAAATTATCAGTATTATTCCTGCTTTCCCCCTAACATGTAGTAACTGTCATCATAGAATTTCCTCCGAAGTCTTTTTCTGCCATTTAGTGAATCACATAGTAATAATAAACCTACTCCATGCCAAAGGGGGGAGGGGGGAAAAATACTCCAAGAATCATTGATCCAGGCTTGAAGCCAAAGAATCTATTTTTACTACTCTTCTTAACAAGCCACACAATAAAAATGTAAATGAATTGGTACTACTTTCTTCTCACACTGTTTTTCGATGTGTAAGCTTGATACTGTATAAATTGTTTATTGTCAGACTATCTTCCAGGAACTCTATTACTCCAGCTTTGGTCCTTTTTATTCCCTTTTTATATTAATTATAATTCTATATTTATTATTCCTTTAGCTTTTTACCAACGTTAGGTATTATAAAGATGAGCTTGGGGGAGCTTCTACTCTGGGTAGCTGAATTTGTGTTCAGTCAATTGTGTCTCCTCTAAGTCCTTGTTTTTGTTTTTCCCAATGAATTTATTGGGGTAAAACTTATATGCAACTTTGCCTTAGTTTGATGTGTATAGCAGCATAATACACTGATATAATATAATTGCAACTATAGTATACTTCTATCACACCATATTACTAATTCATTTCTTGTGATAAGACAATTTAAGATCAAATCTCTTAGCATCTTTCAAATATACTATCTTTTGATTGGTAGTTTGTTCTCTCTAACCAACTCCCTCTAACTCCTAGCAATCAATGTTCTAGTCTCTATTTCTACAAATTTGATAAAATTTTTAAAGATTTTTATATATGTGATGCCATCTAGTATTTGTCTTTTTCTTAACATTATATACTCAAGAATCATCCATATTGTTCCAAATGGCAGTTTTTGTTCTTTCTCATGACTGAAGAATATTATACTCAAACACTGTCTCTGTCTGTCTGTCTCTCTCTCTCTCTCTGTCTCTCTCTGTCTCTCTGTCTGTCTGTCTCTCTCTCTCTCTCTCTCTATCTCTCTGTCTGTCTGTCTCCGATTCACTCACACATATTCATCCATCCATTGACAGTCACTTATGTTGTTTATGATCTTGAGTTTTATTCATAATACTACAGAAATCATGAGATGCCAGTTCTTTTCAAGCAGTGAATTGTTTCTCCACATGGCGCTCTGTTCAGTCAGCCTATTCTTAAGGTAGGTGTCAACTTTCTGGAATACCATTAGATTATAAGTACCCTATGAATATGGAGCTATGTTTGAAACCTCTGCGTACTCAGAGACTAACCCGGTGCCTGGAGTATATAATAATAGAGAGCACTTATAATTTTGAGGCCATGTAATTCTTCAAACTTCAGCAATGTACTAGTGGAAGGTAGGAATTCAGTGCACATATATGGTTAAATGTATGGAATTTCTAAAATTGTAAAGGATACACATAGGGTAAAGAAAACACACAAACAAACAAAAACAGGGAAATTGAAAGAGAAAAATCTAAGGAAGTGAAAGAGTAGTACAAAGCCAGAACAGGGAATAAGAAATGGTGAAGTAAATTAGCTCATATATAGCAGTTTGTGGTGAGAACAGGAGAAAAGAATTAAGTGCCTGCTTTAAAAATGGAAACATGGCTTTGCAAAAGACAGATACCAAATAAGATACCAGAAGCCTGAGAAAATATTGATGAACTAGGAAGAGAATCACCAATTGAAAATATAAAATAAAAAGGGTTTATTTTTAAATAGTTACACACATGGTAAGAGGATATTCATGGTAATCGCTTGTCTCCCGATCTTTGTCCTATGAGTCTACATCAAATACCATTCAGGTCAGTTGTCCTATGAGTCTACATCAAATACTGTTCAGGTCAGATGCTAAGGGAGTTACTTCATTCTAAAGAAGCTGTTGGTGACCTTTTACTATTCACTAAGTCTTTACATTGTACAAGGTCATAAAAAGAAATGTATGGCAAGGATTCTTTTCAGTGCAGAAATACACTATCAAGCCTTGTCCTGAATACCTTCTAATTTTGTCTCATTATCAGATTTACCTTCCCAGTCAATAATCTTATTATTTGTAATTGGTTGGTCCGATAGATATTGGGAAAGCCCTGGATATCGTTCTTGTCTTGCAAGTCACAACATCTTTTAACCCAAACTGAATTTGTCTTATTACATGCCCCCTATCACTGTTCTAATTCTAATATTCTTCCAAAGGGCCTGGGGAGCATGGTATGGTAAATTGAATAAATAGACTTCAAGCTTCATCCCCCTACTTTTTCTTTTTACCTTCTGCTTCCACTTTTTGGATTATTCAAAGTTTTTAATTCCTTTTTTGGTCCTTCTCTGATTTATAAACCTTATTCTGATTAATCACTAAAAGTGATTATTCATTATTTTTAAATTAAAAGTTTGATTTAACAAATGCAGAATCAGTATCTCAGCCCTTCTCCTGGGGAAGAAATAATAAACATTTAGAACTCCTTACTTAACTCATGTCATCATGCCTTCCTGCGTTGTTCATTATTTTCCATACTTATATAGCTACCTTGATTATATTTTCCAAATTTCATGTTTTTAGTTATGTTTAAAAGTCTATGTTAAACTACATAGTGAATGGAAAATTCTTTGCTCATCGTTTTCCTACATTCCATTCCTTCCTGTTGTATCAATTTGCTTCTGTTTGAGAAATATCCTTTAGTAGTTCCTCCACATAGCAAATCCTGCGAAAGAGCTGTTTCTTAGCATGGTTTTATTCTTCACTATTAAGATGATATAGGACATGGTCTTTGTATTTGCCAGTTCCCCAGATTTTAAATATCTCTTGTTTATATTCCAGATTAGAATTAAGAATTGCTAAAATACAAGGATGTTCTGAAAAGGAGTCATAAATGCCGTGCATTGGAAATACTCATAAATTATTTAAAATTAAAACCTAACATATTAGCTCAAAATTAGAAAAAAAAATATATTTGCTTCCCAGCTGTTTAGTGTAAGATGTTTACTTAGAAGTCGCAGAATAATCATGGAAGTTAATACTGGAATTACCTAACAGGAAGGTAATTAGAGAGATAGCACTGACAATTCTCAGTGCGTCTAGCATCAAAAGATACTGAAGTAGTTTTAAGTTTGAAGACTAGTCAATGTTATATAATTGTAATAAAAATAGTTTCTATGTGCATCTTGACAATTGAAGCACAAGGATTTAAAAATGGGGTTGTTTGAAAATTGCTACTCAGCCTATGTGTTAAGTAACAGCCATCCCCTCATCACCCCTCCCTCTGCTGTCACTGGTTATACTCTTCTTTCTGCCATTAAACTCTTTAACACACTACTGAAGGCTCAAGTCAAATTTTATGTTCTCCGGAAAGTTTTTCCTTTTCATGAGCACTAATTGTTTATTTGAGCCATCATATATTTTCTATTGTCTTAACTAACTTTCCATGTTTTACTCTGTCAACTAAATTGTGACAATATACTTGAGATTGGGAGTCATGCTCCCTGCTTCTCTGTGACCATCAAAGCCCTTTTTGTGTCCAGCTGCACGTGCAAACTACCCCACTCACAAAGAGGATACAATGATGTCAGGAGCTTTCCCATGTGTAATTGAGGGGCATGCATATATAGAGAGAGAGCTAAATACATACAGAGAACAATTTTAAAATTTTACATGAGCAGATAGTCAAAGAATGTTGACTAGATTTTTTTTTTTTTTTTTTAAGATTTATTTGCGCATACAGTACTGGAGTACAGGTCAGAGGCTCAGGGGCAGTGAGAGGCTTCACCAGAGACAGAGTGGGGAGCAG
>NW_004567102.1:25603005-25632520 GCF_000260355.1 Condylura cristata
TTATTTATTTATTTATTTATTTATTCATACAGAACTGGGGTACAGGGTGAGAGGGTGAGAGGATTCACCAGAGACAGAGCAGAGAGCAGAACAGGCAGATTGAGGAGGTACACTGCTGAGAGGAGCAGCGCGCAGGTCAGGAGAGGTCTGCCACACAATGTGGTCGCCTCTGGGGCATGCAGGAATCGAACTCATGCACAAGTGGCTTTAGCTTCTTAGTGCAGTGCTTTTAACCCGCTGCGCCACCAGGGAGGGCCCCCTGACTAGATTTTAATGTACATTTTTCTAAATGTGAACCTCACCTTCAGCCTGCAAGCAATCCTAGTTAATAGTAAAGATTTTTTTTGTTTGTTTGTTTTCCGGTAGGATCATCTTTCACAGTATTTTCTGAGGGATGTACATTTCAATGGATTCATTATTTTATTTAAGAGGAGAGGAAACCTGGGGGGAGGAGGGGAGAAGTAACCTGAAATACTCCCTAAAGGTATGAAGGGCTGTCTACCAAGACAATATGAATATAGGAATAAGCATTTAAAATTCCAAATAAGGAACAGAGCTGATTATGCTAAGTGGTGACCTTTGTTGTCCATTGTCTTTTTAATTTCTATTTTCTCCTAGAAATAGCTGAGCAGACACGTTTTATTCAGTAAAACATGCAAACATATTTTCCTGAAGGATTTGATCTCCTACATAAGTGTTTCACATTTCCTTTTGTTAACATTGATTTCAATAGGGTCCATAAAAAAATATTCCTTATATGCTAATAACACTAATGAAAATGTAGTTACTTAAAAAAAAGTTCTCTTAATTTAATAAATGAATGTGTTATCATATAGCAAAGAAAAAGGTTATACATGCTAATTTTGTAAATACATACAGCATGGCATTTATGCTTTCTATGTCATTATTTAAAAGAAGCTTTGGCTCAAAAAAAATCAGAAAAATTAAAGTATACTAACTAGTAGGAGTTTGTAGTGTTATGTCTAAATTATACCAAAGGAATAATTTGGACTCTGACTTGGAAAATTCAGCAACTTGTGTTTTTGACTTATGGTTATCAAAAATCTGCCTAAGGATTAATAAAAGTCCATAATAAGCAGGAAAAGAAACTATAGGGATAGTGAAAGAAGAACAAAAATGCCAAATATTGAATTTGGAGAAATTGAAACAGTTTAGTCTGTAGCAATAAACAGAATGTAAAACAAACTATTATCTCTACAAGATATTCCTGTATAATTAAATTGAAGTACAAAGAAATATACCAAGACATAACTTTGATTTAGTTTTCAGTGAGGATGAGGATGATCATGGGGACCAAATTTAATAACTTGTTATCTCTTTGCTAGCATACATTTAAAAATAACTTATAATATCTCTTTGCTAGCATACATTAAATTTAAAAAAATTGCTTCAAAATTATGATCTAAGTTATATGAATATTTGGTATATATCCTAGAGCACATAAATTCATGCATAAATTTGTCTTTATGTGCAAGTATGTGTATACATGTACAGAGTTGTAAATAGTTTAAATAGTATAGTGCCTAGAAAAAAATATTAGAACATAATATATGTGACACTGAGTAAAACATGTTTCACTTCCCATGTTTTATATATAACAGTATCATACAATAAATTTCTGGCAAGATGTAGGTATAATCCATGGTGATAAATGTAAATAATTATAATATCCATATTTCTATACCAATTTTTCACCTATAAATATATATATAATTGTTTTTGTTCATTTGAAATGCTAACAATGTTTTTGATGACAATATATCAATCTTGCTAGATTGAAACTAATTATTTTCTTTAATATTAAGCTTCTTTCTCTAAGTCTATATTTTTGGAATTCCACAAACAAATCCATTTTCTTCTAGAAATTCACTTCATGGTTATATTCCTTTGGTTATATTCTATTTCTTTCTTTCTTTCTTTTTTTGCTTCAAAATTATTTTTTTTTCAGTTTTTAACCTTTTCCTTTGATCATTTTAGTTCCTCTTCTTAGAACCTACTTCCTTTCCTTAATAGTCAGACTATACTTAGAAACCAGAACTTCAAGAAACAGCTGTTTTATTTTTCCCTTCAAAATGATGAATGTCTATGTCTAGTAAAGAATATTTTTTCTACTTTAAATAATACCTGCATTTTTGTTTCACTGTTTGTATAAGAACATTATCTATTATGTGTAGATAATATCTTCTTTGCAGTCAAAGATTGAATAAAACATAGATTTCAACCTCTCATTTTTAATAAATTCCTTATTCAAAAAAATGCAATATTATCCCTCTCCTCACTCCACCAATGTAGTAATTTCTTTTTGCATGGTCTTTTTGAGCCCCAAAGGTGATATTACAGTAGATGAGAATGGTGTCATATAATTTGTAAATTCTATGAGTATCTGACGTGGAATCAATTTTTTCATTAAAAAAAAAAACCCTGTATTTGAAAACTAATCGAAACAATAAATTATATAAAATTAGTAACAACATAAAATTTTTAGAAACTAAACAAAACCATATTTGGAAACTAACAAATCGTATTTATCCAACTGATTTTAGAACAGTGTTCTGTACTTCTATACTTCTAAAGAACAGGAACTGCACAGAAATTTTAAATCCTGTAAATGATATCTGTGGTGTTTTTGAGAACTGTTTTCTTTGTCAGATTTATTCATTTGGTGCTATTATATAAACTACTAAGAATTAAGATATTTTTCAGGAGAAGCAGCTAAAGATGCAATCAAAGAAATTCTTTTCAAAATAATGCAGCACAAGTCTTATAGGTAGTAGAATAATAAACACAGATCACTTCCTTTTAGAGTGCTTATCGATTTTTAAGCATTGCATGTGTTTTTATAAATTTTTATTTACACTTAACATAATAGTTGTCATTATTATATTGTAACATTATAATAGTTTTATAATTTTTAATGGAGATAATTGGGTACCCCATTAATGTGAATTTATTTTATTTATTTATACATACAAAAACTAGGGTACAGTCCAGAGGTACTAAGGTGAGAGGACTCACCAGAGACAGGAACAGAAGAAGGGGATTGACTGAAATACACTGCTGAGGGGAACACCAGGCGGGACAGGAAAGAGGTCTGCTGTGCCTGGTGGGTCACCTCCCTGGCCAAGTATTGAACTTGATTTGCAGTGGCTGCAGATTGCTTGGTAGTGCTCTGCCAATGTAAAATCTAATGTAAAATCTTAGTGGGGGTGGAATTAGTTACCCTTTACACATCTCTGTTACAACATTACTTTCCAAAAACCAGGAAAGAGGTAATAGGAAGACATTGTACACTGGCATTTTGTTGGTATTTCAAGGTTTTCAGTGTCTCTGAAGTCTGTCTGAAGGCCAACTTCCAGTACTGTTGAAGGCTCAAATATAGCTTTAAAATAATTCTCCTAGGTTGCCCTCATTTTATCATCAGATTATTGATTAATTTATTCAGTGACAGCCAGTGTTGAAGTTCATAGTATAAATGTGCCCCAAACAAAAAGATTTAAAACCTAAATGACCTCCACATACCCACTGACAAATTATTTGAGTCTTTCATGAGTGTGGTGGGGTTTTTTTTGTTTTGTTTTGTTTTTTAAGTATGAGGCTGACTCTGTCAGTTTTTCAGTAGTTATAATGAGTTTTCAGATACAGTGAATTATTTTCTATTGGATGTAGCTCTTCTCTTTCTCCTTGAATTCCAAATTAATGAGATTTATAATATTAAATTTATAAAATGCTAAGTTAATGAATTATAATGAGGAATAGGAATATTCCATTGTCAGGCTGCCATTAAGACTAAAAGGGAAAGCTATATGATGAAATTCACATCATAATTCAAGTTGACTAAAGAAAGCAAAGGTTATAAGAAGAAAAATGTTAATGTGAGGAAAAAAATCACATTATGCCCATCAAAAACTGTAGAGAAAATATTATTTTACTTTAAAATTAGCTAGTGCATGGCTCTATTTAGAATAAATAGATTTTGATTTGTGAGTTACTCCCAGCCCAAGAATTTCTATTTCAAAACTGACCAAAACAGAATAGTAGCTCAATATAAGATAACTACTATTTAAGTCTGTGCATGATTATGAAATCAGGTGCCTGAACAAGTTCTGTTACTTAGAACAGAGTAGCCTGATACTCTTGGAGCTTTGCAGTATTCTTACCATGTCTTCACTAGGTCTCCTCCATCTGGCCTGGCCCATAGAGCTCATCTGTATCACCAAGTCACACCTCCATCACCTTGCTGTCACCCCTCACCTGGCCTAGTAGCAGTTTCACCTGGCACTTGTTCTATAGTCAATAAAATGCCAACAAATACTTATGTGACTGATGCATACTAGGGCTGGTTCTGTAGGGTCCTATTAGAATAAAAAATAACTGCTAATTCAAGAATTTCACACATTCTACACTCAGTGTGAGATTTTATTCTGGATTTATTTTTATTGTCCTTCAAATGATGACATATCTGTTGATTGTATTTTATGCAAAAAAAACTGCTTTAATTTTTACATTACTAAAGCTACATGAATATGGATACATATATATGTACACATATATACACACATATATATATGCAGGAATGTATAAAGAAAGACAATGGCTGCCCTTTTTACTATTATGTGCCATTCACATAATATGTTTTATGTACAGTACATTACCTAAGTTTGTCCTACTCAAAATAGTTCATGGAGTTTTATCAATAAGGAGATAGGTTTCAAAAAGATAGTAAATTGCATCAGCTCACCCAATGAGTAAGTGGAGATAGCTTAGAGCACAGGTCTGTCCAGGGCCAACACACATTGTTTTAATTAGCACTAGTGTAAACCTGACTTAAAAATATATAAATTCACTTTGGCTGTATAATTCACTCTGAATATATAGTAAATTAATTAGAAGTGTTTTAAAATTTTGGAAAAAAAACTTTGGGATCACTTTTCTAAAGCAGCTTTTATTCTGAGGGCCACAGTAATGAAATATCACTATTTCTAGATAACTCGTTAGCAGTGCAGTACAGACTAGAACTGCAGCCCACATTCTTCTATAACTTGTTTCCTCCTGTGCTATAACCTAGATGATTCATTGAATGTGCCATTTTAGAAACGATTTCTTTCAAAATTTGTTCTTTTAGCATTTTAGGTGCAAGTTTACATCTTGAAGATGTGTGAAGACTGGTTAATAGCAATGTAGTAATTGACAATAGAATATTAAGTTTATGCTCTGAAATTAAGAGCCCTTAATACCTATATATAAGATTAAAGAGGGCAATTCATGAAAATTCTGGCTAGTCTTAGCCTTTCAAGAACAGAGAGGAGAAACAAATTGAATTTTAGTCACCTCCCAGTAGAATATGTACAACACCTCACATAGACATCCACTGAGAGAGAATCTCTCACTAGAGGCCCCTGTAGACCTGAGAAGATGTTCACACAATGAGACAAAATTGCTGCTCATCTGTTTTTCAGGAACCAGAGAAGTAACCAACTTTACTCCAGCTGATGGCTGTTCAGTGGTTTGTCCATGAGTAGTAGGACACTGCTCAGTCCTCTCGCTATGACATGTGTCCTGAGTAATCATTTTGCCAGCCACAGTGGTTGAACTGTGTGGCTCTCTTTCTTCTTTTTCTGACCGAAGTCATACATTTTTAGGACAGTCAGTCAGGTATTTGGATATATTCTGCAGCTGTGATAGAGCCAAGTTACAAGCCTACAAAGACAAGAATGCATGTTCTCCATGTAATTGGCTTTGAAGCCTTAACCAGCTGAGGGAGCTGAGTGTCCATGGACCACTTTCCCCTGCTTTGCCTGTCTGTGCACACAGACTCATCTGTCCTTTAGACAAAGACAGCTGCACTTCACACATGCAAATCAGAGAACCATTATACTTATACCAGAGAACCATGCAAATACTTATACCATTATACTCTAAATCGTTTTCAAGACCAACCTCTTAAATTAACCCCTGAAAAGAAACTGTAGGGACAAACTTTTTAACCACAGGAGACATTTGTCATGGAACATGCTCTCATTCAAGACAGTCAATAACTAAAATACTAGCCAAAAGCAAGATCAAGCCATAATGCAAGATAATTCTATTCCCCCCCCCAACATTTTATTAATGTTATTGTTCAGCATAGAGTCATTGATTATAAACTGATCAATACCAATCTCTTTATTCTCCTTGAAGCTAAGACATACTACTTACTCAACCTTTCTGTGAAACTTTGAGACATTATATGTGTCTGAGTTAGGATTTACCTCAAGTCTCAACCCTGCTTCTTTGTAGTCACACATTCTCAGTTTTTCTTTTCCCACCCTTAGTAAACAAATGTCCTCATCACTATTCACCCAAAGTAAAAAGCCCAAGTCTTTTCTATCACCCTCAAGATTCCATACGAACATTCTCTCACTGATTCTCTCTCCTGCTGGATTCCCCACTACTCTTCTCTTTGCTCTTCATCTCACTCTGGTTTCCTTGTCTGTTTTCCCACACATCAGGCATCCTCTGGAACAGTCTTTGCAGTGAGGGAAATGCCTTCCATCTGGATCTCTGTGAGGCTTTTTCATTTCTGCTGGCTGTTTACTCAAGTATCAGCTCATTAAGGCATTCTCTGGCCACTCTTCCAAAAAAAAAAAAAAAATTCCTTCCCTGTCCTAACATTGACTGTTACCTCTTTTCCTCTACTTTTTATCCTGCTTATAACCTGCTTCAACCCCAAGGCCACCTCCATCAAAGAAGGGATTTTATTCACTGTTGCATCCTAGGCAATTCTGGTTATAAGGTAGATGCTCATTTATGTTTGTTAAGTGAATGAATGATTGGTGAAACTGATCTAACAGTCCTTTTTAAGGACATCTGTCCACATATTTATGATATATAGAGTTTGGCTACTTAGGTTGTTTGATGGGTCCAACCAAATCTCACTAATGTATTTAATTGTTTCTATAGCTGGTCTTTTGGGAGAAGAAAAGAAAGAATCTTATTTCTTTTCAAGTTCTGAATCTGATTTTTATGTTTCCAAAATACATGCATTACTCCAAAATTATTTCTTCAAAATGGATTTGTCTTGCAGAGTCATTGCCTGGTATAGCTTCCACAACATCCAGAGACAAGTCTTGAAAAGATGGTGTTTAAATTCAAGTCCCAAATGTGACTCTCCTTAATGCAAATTGAGTGTGAATTTATTAGAAACCATTAGTGGAATAAATGTTCTCCTATTATGTAAATCTGTATCTTTAATCTGAAATGTGGAAAGTGAATTGCTTTCCAGAATATCTAATCTATGATTCTGTAATTAGGTGAGCAGGTGGTTAATTACAGGTGCTGTTAATGACTTGCCCCTCATCACAAGAACACAAATAGCTAATTCTGTGTGTCCCAAATCACCCATAGGAGCAGTTGTGTTGGCTACACAGCTTTAAGTCTACAAGTGTGGTAAGTTCTTGAATCCATAAGCACAGCTGGTATATATTTTTGTTCAATAAATATCCCAGTTGACCCTGTATAACTGATATGTATGTATGAAAAAATTAGTGACATATTTATACTGATTTTGCATAATATTTTACAAAAGTATTTGGTTAAATATTCAAAAAGTTGATGAAGCATGTAGAAAAAATGGTGTCTTCTCTATTTTTTTTTTAAACTATGCTGTAATAGTATGTGAAAAGTCTAATTTGTAACAGGGGTTATTTTTTTCTCTGGGTAAATTGAAGATTGTGGAGCTGCATTGAGATATTCAATTCATGATCTCACTTATGTTCTAATAAGTATGTAAGTTATTGTGTTAGGAAAATGATTATAGAACTATGCAGGTACTGAGTTTGGATTACTAACCAACAACATAGAGACAGTGAATTGAATTCTCTAGGAAATGTCATTCTAGTCACTAAAAGGACTACATCTAAATATAAGAAGCCAGCATAAGGAGCTGAATTTTTTATTCTAAACTTTGTGTTCAAAGGCATAAAATATTTACAAAAGGTGGTAAGAAAGACAATGGTAGAAACAGAGATCCACACACAGCAGGAGAAAAAGAACACTAATGTTCTTTAAAGACTCACTCTTTCGGTGCTTCTAAAAACACAGCTTTGAAATCCAGTCCATGATGTCAGTCTCTTCAATTTTTAAAACCCTAAAGACTTAGACACAGGTAAAGTAGGAGGAGATAAGTACAGGGGAGATTTGTGGTGGGGAACCAGGGAAGCTTTGTAGAATAATTTGAAAATAAATAGAGGCTATAACAGCAGTTAACAGTTTGACTTTCAAAATATTTTTGTTTTTCACAGAAATGGGGAGATCTTTTTCAATGAAGTAGAACATCATAACTTGTCCTAAGGAAGGGTCAGTCAGGTTGAATGTTGAGACTATATAATGTTAGAGGACATTTCAAATGCTATACATTAGATACATTTGACTTTTCTCAGGCACCCTTCCCCCAAAAAGTTTGATATTAGGATAAAATAAAAATGCTGCAATAGTAAATATGGATCCTGAAATCACACATCAAAACTAATTTTCAGTTATTTTACAGTCACCTTTTATATATGTACTTCCTTTGCCCACAAATCTTTACTTATTTATCATTTCCATAATAGATAAATGTCAGTGTTTAAGCATAACTACTTTTTGTGTGATGAGAAACTTCCATTTATAGTCAATAATTGCAATAAGAGACATAATTTGATGCCTGGCTTTGGTGATGAAATCTATCTTCCCTTTTTATACCAGAATATTTTCTCTATCGGTTCCCTACTACATCATTAGATAATGTTGAGGCTCCTAGGCGTGATTTTTAGGCCCTCCATGATCCAGCCCCATCTCCCATCTGTCTCTCCTCCCTCTTATTCACACTGCTCTCTATCATTTCAGCAGTTAGTCATTTGTAGTTTCCCCAACATACCAAACGGATTCACTTCTGATTCTTCAGATATATTTTTCTTGTGTTTAAAATAACTCTTCATACACTTCATGTCTGCCTAGCAAATTTAGGTCACAACTTCAGCCCTTTCTGTTTTCCCAAATCACCCTCTGCCTACCACCAACATAGCACAATAAGCCTCTGTAATAGAGGCAATCTCTGCCCTGTGGTGTAGGTCTAAAGTCAAAAGACTTGACCATTCAACATGATTTCCCCAGTGCCTAACACCGAATCTCACTCACATTGAATGTTCGTTGTCTTTTGAGCTGAACTGAGTAATATAATTGATTCTGCCACAACATATTCATCTATCCATTCATCCATTCATTCAAACAACAGGTATTGGATTTCATTGCATTTGTCAAGTCTGTTACTACTTGCTGTCCTAGCATATTCTTATAAGTAAGGAATGATCAGGTTAAAAGTTTTAAAATTGTAGTAGCTTTGACAGTTTAGAAGTGATAAATTGAACAGAGAACATTGAAACTGCATTTTGCTTGCATCTGGTTATTTAAATAGCACTGAAACTCCTAACAATCTAAAATCCAAGATGTGATTTATTAAATTGGATTTGAAAGTTAATTCTCATATAGCTAATAAGCTAGTGTGACAAATTGTCTCAGGTGGAAGGATATGTTCAATATAGCTAATAAGAAGAGAGAAAGGAATAAATCGAATATTGCACATCTTGGCAATGTTGGTCTTTCCAGCCACATCTCCAAAAATGCTACCTCCATTAGCTTTATGACAAAAACATTATGTTTGATATAGGCCACCAACAAGATTTTGTTACTGTTTCCCTCTGCTAATGCAGAAATAACATTTTATAGTGTTTTGTTTGCTTTTAAGAAAATTAAAAGAAATTCCAAGAAAATAAGAAATGGATATTAGACCATCATATAACTGCTTAACTTCCCTCTGCTCTTATAAAAATTCATTAAAAATTCTAGATTATTGAAAAATTTAACTTGATAGTATTTTTTTTTTTAAAGATTTATTTATTTATTTACACAGAACTGGGGTACAGGCCAGAGATGCGGAGGGTGAGAGGATTCACCAGGGACAGAGTGGGGAGCAGAACAGGCAGATCGACGAAGAACACTGCTGAGGGGAGCAGCGGGCGGGTCAGGAGAGGTCTGCCACGCCATGTGGTCACCTCCGGGGCAGGCGGGAATCGAACTCATTTAGCTTCTTAGTGCAGTGCTTTAACCCGCTGCGCCACCAAGGAGGGCCACTTGATAGTATTTTTTTAAACTTTTTCTTTCTTTTTTTTTTTAAGATTTATTTATGGATATTGAACTGGGGTACAAGCCAGAGGTGCAGGGGCGGCGAGAGGATTCACCAGAAACAGAGTGGGAAGCAGAACAGGCAGATGGAGGAAGTACACTGCTGAGGGGCCAGCAGGTGGGTCAGGAGAGGTCTGCTGCACCATGTGGTCACCTCCTGGCCAGGGATCGAACTCCCACTGAGGTGGCTGCAGCCAGCTTGCAGTGCTGCATCCTAACCCATTGCGCCTCCAGGGAGGGTCCAACTTGATAGTCATTTTTGAAGAATTTTAGATGTGGGAATAAATTGAATCATAACAGTGTAGGGAATTAAAAGCCGTCAGCTTCCACCTTTAATTCTCATCAGTCCACTGGTGCCATCTACTATAGGAGTTGTTTCAAAAGCACATGCTAAATAAAAATATCTGCCATTTGAAAAAAAATTAAGAGAATGACCTGTTTCAACAAAATACATAGATGCCAACTATAATATATAGTTTTCCTTTTCTGTCCAAAAGTAGAATACTTGTTATGATTTGATGACTATTTTGGGGGGCCTGAGAAGTGTACTAGCTTTCAATTTAGGTGAAACAAAAATGAGCATCCCCAGACCATAAAAATAACCTACCAAATCATAACGATAGGGATGTTCTTCATTTGGATATTGGGGGAAAGCTGTAGCTAAATAAAGAATATTTTTCGGGCCCTCCCTGGTGGTGCAGCAGGTTAAAGCACTGCACTGAGAAGCCAAAGCCACTTCTGCATGAGTTCGATTCCCGCCTGCCCTGGAGGAGATCCACATGGCGAGGCAAACCTCTCCTGACCCACCCACGGCTTCTCTTCAGCAGTGTATTTCGTCGATCTGCCTGTTCTGCTTCCCACTCTCTCTCTCTGGTGAATCCTCTCACCCTTCATATCTCTGGCCTGTACCCCAGTTCTGTAGGAATAAATAAATAAATCTTTAAAAAAAAAAGTATTTTCTATATTTAAAAGCTGCAAATGAGGAAAACTATGACTATGACTGTTTGAGTACTGATTTTTGAAAAAAAAATCTCAAGGAAAATTATTCTTTCATTAATTTGGCAACCTAACAATCTATCTATACATAAATGTATTTTCTTCTAAATCTTAACATGAAATTTAAAAATACATATATGATTAAGTAGAAGACTTAGCTCTATTGTTATATATATTCTGATAATTTAATACAAAAGTATTTGGCACCCTATTCTCAGGTAAGCCCAAAAAAATATTGTAATTATTTTCACAGAAACATAAGCTCCTTTTCAATAAGATATTATTTTATGGTTTTATTTTAAAAAGGGGAGAAGGGAGGCATTGTCCCTATTCTCAAACTGAGCAAGAGAATTTAAAAAAATTGAAAAATGTATTGAAGGAAACAACAGGGTTAGCAGAGAGCTGGGAGAAGCTGCCTAGGTTAGACATTGGTCCACAGCCTCTGATACTTGAATTGAGATCTGAATGATGAGTTCTGTGAAGAACTAGGTCAAAGGTGCCTGTAGCTGAGAACCTAGCAAGACAATGGCCCTGAAGTAGGAAGCAGCTGGATGTGGTAAAGAATAAAAAAAATGAATATGTCAAAGTAACTGGATTATGATAGGTGAGAATGCAGAGTTAGTCTGAAATAAAATCATGTGGGCTTTTTAGGAGCTTATGAGGAGTCTGGATTTCTTGATAAAGACAATGAGAAGTCAGATAGGGCTCTTTAGTTAAGAGACAGGGTGATTAATTCTATTATCACATGTTTCAGATGAAAGTGACATAAAAGGTCATGTTTTTCTCACTTTCCCATGAAGAAATAAAAAGTCCATAATGTTAGGTAACTCAGTTATCTACTGCTCAAGCTGTATCATAACATTGTATCTTACTATTGTAAGAAAACTAGCATTCCTAACAGGTGATTGGACCTGCAAATCAAAGAAAATACTGCTTTTTCTCAAGCTGTTGAGGAAGTAGCACATTAAAGTGGTAAAGGAACCTACTAGCTACTTACTATAACTGTAGGCAACTTACTTGACTTCATTAGGTCTTATGGTTTCATCTTCTATAAGCAGAGATAATAACAGTATCTATCTCATAAGTTTGGTGTGAGAATTACAAGAGTGCTATTTATAAAGTGCTGAGAATAGTACTGGTGAGTACTATAAAATGATCATCAAAAATATAAAGGAGGAGGCCACTAAGCACACAGGTGTCAAATATTGCAAGTGCCTGGAACCAATTATCTAGGGGACATAGAGTGTGGGAAACTTTTATAAACTTGGGGAAGGCATATGCAACAAGGATGATGGATATTCTATACATTGCTCAAAGATATTGCTTAATGACATTCCTGACCAAGTATTGACTTTCCACCCAGCAGTCATTCCTACTTCTTTTTTTTTTGGTTGGTGCTTAGATCTCACAACAAAAGTTCCTGTACTTGCACATTCACTCCCAGGTTTTATTTCTTGGTTTGGTCTTCTGATTTTAGGAAAGGACATATAAAAAGTGTGTGTGTGTGTGTGTGTGTGGTGAGAGAGACAGAGACAGAAAGGGAGAAGGGGAGGGGGGAGGTTGAGAGGGAGAGATATGGAGGGAGGAAGGATATGCATCTGATAAATTGAGAAATACGTAAGAGTCCCCTTTTCTCTGGCTGCGTGACTTTGAATATTTCTGTATGATGAACTGTTGTTTGGAATGGTAATAGCCAGCACATTTGTACACAGTAGTTATGTTTATATACCACACAAAAAGACACTTTGTAGAGTTAATAATCAACATAGGTACTATACCTTTTTTTTCCTGTGATGAAAATTTTAAGATCTACTCTCTTAACCAGTTCAAATATGCAATACAGTATAACTAGTCACGGCGCTATCTATGACATCTCCATGGCTCAATAACTGGCAGTACTTTTTGACATTCTTCACCATTTTGCCTACTTCCTACCCGACCTCTGGCAACAACCAATCGATTCTGTAAATTCAAGAGCTTGATGTTTTGGTTATTTTTAGAATCCATATATAAGAGAAATCACATCTGTCTTTCTCTGTCTGACTTCATTTAAAGTGAAATACGCTCTCAAATTCCATCCATGTTCTCAAAAATGGCAAATTTTTATTTTGTGACTGAATAATATTCCATTGTATACATATATCTTTTTGCATTAGTATGTCTGGGTTCTTCATATTAATACCTAAAAAATAGATCTACTAGATTATGTAGTAACATTTTTAAATTTTTTGAAAAATCTCCATATTTTCCATAGCAGCTACACCAATTTACAATTCCACCAAGAGTGACAAGGGTTTCATTTTTTCGACATCTTTGCCCATTTCCATTATCTCTTTGATAATATTCTACCAGGAAGTGAGGTGATATTTCATTGTGGTTTTGGTGTGTAGCTCTCTGATTATGATATTAACTATATGTCTTTTCATGTAACTATCAACAAATTGTCTTCTATGAAAAATTATCTATTCATATCTTCTTTCCATTTTTAAATCAGATCATTTTTCTTGTTTTTGCTATTAAGTTGTATGAATTTTTAACATATTCTGGATATTAATACCTTATCAAATGTAAGCTATGCAAATATTTTCTCCCCTTCAGCTTCAGCAGGTTGCACTTTTATTTTTATCTCTTTTCCTGTGCCAAGATTTTGTTGTTGGTGGTAATGCAGATATAAATCAATTTATCATTAGATTTAACTGCTATCAAATTATATTGAATTATATTGAATTTTTAAAATATTTTCATTAAGGTGACATTGATTTACAACACGATAGTAATTCAGAAATAAAGGATCTCATCTTTTCAGTTGTACATTACCACAGCCACCACCTAGGAGCCCATAATTTTCTGCCATACTCTATTGTGCAACCTCCCCCCTTCCCTCCATTCCTTCCCCTTTCCCTTCTGGTATCCTAAATTTTACAGTCAGATCTCTAAGATTTGGCTTTGGTTTGGCTTGATGTTGTTGACTCTGTCTTCTCTGTATCTGTATTTAAGTGTAACCATCTGGTATTTATCTTTCCTCTTCCTGCTTTTGTTGAGCAGCACAATCCCCTCCACTCCCACCCATGTGGTCACAAATAGTAAGTGTTCACCTTTCTTGTGGCTGAGTGGTATTTTATTGTATGGAAATATGTGTGACATCTTACTCATCTGTTCTTGGGCACTTATGTTGTTTCTATAAGTTGGCTGTTGTAAATATGGTTGCAGTGAACACAGGAGTGTGTATAGCCCTCAAATTAATACTTTCATTATTTAGGTAAACAGGTAGTAGAATTGCTGAATATGTCAGATCTATTTTTAATATTTTGAAAAATCTCCGTATTTTCCATAGGTGTTGGACAAGTCTATATTCCCACCAACAGTTTATAGAATTCCTTTTTTACCACACCCTCCCTAAGGCTATGGTGTCTAGTCTATTTGATGTGGGCTATTCTCCTGGATATTACATGGTATGGCATTGTCCTTTTGATTTGTTTTTCCCTGATGAGTGATGATGAGCATTTTTTCATTTATCAAACATATGTATATATTCTTTGGACAAGTATCTATTTAACTTTACATTCACCCATTTTTGGGGTATTTCTTTGTTGTTGTTGCATCTTTTCATAGTGTCCTATTTTATATGTGATGTGCTAATGTTTTCTCCTATTTGCAAGAGTGCCTTGATTTAACTAGTAATTTCTTTTGTTACATGGAAGTTTTTAATTTGTTGTAGTTTTAGTTATTTTTGTCTCCTTTGCCTTTTCTTTTGGAGTTAGACCCAAATTATCACCAAGACCAGTGTTAAGGAGTTTACAACCTAAATTTTCTTCTAGAAGTTTGATGGTTTCACTTACTACATTCAAGTATCTATTACATTTTGAATTTTGGTATAGAATGGCTAGTAGTTCAGCTTCATTAATTTGCATGTGGCTACCCAGTTTTCCTGATACCATTTATAAAATGAGTATCATTTTTCCCATTCAATATACTTGGCTCCTTTGTCATTAACTAAAATACCATATATGTGTGGGGTTACTTCTGGCTCAAATTCTTTTAACTGTTACTTATTAGTTAACTTCTGTTGTCTTCTTTGAACCTGGATCTACTCCTGGCATAGATTCATTTTATCTAATATAATCTCTCAAATTGTTCATTTTTTTTTCCCCAACAAACATTAATTAGATCTCTTTTATGTCATACTCTGCTTAACCTTATTATGCAAGTAAAATATATATACATCCTAGTAGTATTTTTCCTCTCTCCAGTGTCCCATACACTTGATAAAGTCCCTTGGGTAGCAAATGTACTTCATTAATGTTCAATGAATTGTATTTAATAGGTCTGGATAATCAAGTCTTTCTGCATCTCAGTAGTTATAATTCTGTATAACCCAAATTAATTAAAATAGATTGAAAAATATATATTTAAGATAAATGTTCTTACTCTAAGCTAAAGTTCAGTTCAGAGAGCAATATAAAATAAAACTGAAGGGTCCCAGAGTCAACAGGATTCTGGAAAATAAAATAAGTGAGTATTGTCCTAATTGAAAATCACTCTAAAGATTATACTTCACTTTAATTAATACAGTCTATAAGTAAGAAAAGAACAAAGCTACTTTAAATTTATAGTACTGACATATTTAATTTATTGACACTGCTCATTGGAGGGGGGAATAAATGTCCTGGTCTCATTGTCTTTCAGTGACAGTTTTCTCTGAAAACTGCTTAAAGACTTTTTTTTTTCTTTTGCTTCCTCTCAGCCTTTTCTTCTCTACTTCAAAGTGAACATAAGAGCACTTTCTAGAGTGAGCCAGTTTTTTCCCAACTCCAAAGTGAAAAATTCAGTAATGCAGTCTATAATATGATCTGATTATCACAATTTTTCAGTCTTTTTGAAGATCAGTATAAGACAAAACTGAGCTCATAATTCCATAGTTTTCTTATATTATTCATCTTCTGTCATTTCTGTCAGGTCCTAAAACCTTGCCTCTCTACCATGACTTGTTACATTATTCACAGGTGTCTTCAGATACAGAACACTGAGGAAGTATGACTTTAGTGTAATGTCTGAATTTCAATATGTCCTTTGTATTCGTACATAGAAACTGAATTGTAGACATTCAAAATTAACTAGACCTCAACTCCTTCTAAAGCATATGCTTTCATTGTTCCTGAAGTTCTTTGCATAGACTGGCTTAACTCCCTAATCACCTTATATGTTTTATATCCTAATAAGTCTTTTATGATTAAGGAGAATTCAGAGGTTCCAACCTCTTATAGTCCATCTGAACTTAACCATGGCCATCATATTATATATAGACTACAACTGGTTTTTCTTTAAGTCATAGTAGAGTTAATTTTAGTTCATAATCTGTTCAAAATTCATGGATTAAAACATCATATATTGTGGTTCCCTAAAATAAAGGTGAGTATAAATAGGTAATGGCTCAATGGACCCTTGTACCAGTTGAGAAAAGAGCCATCAGACTAAATTTTCTTGGTTTCCAAGCATATAGTAAAGATTTAATAAGTATTTAAGGAAGGAAAGGGTAAGAAAAGGCTATATTTGAATAAAAACTTATGTTCAAGCAGTCACAAGAATTTTATATCCTTTCTCTTAACAATCTCATCTAGTATTATGGTTTTTAATACTAAATATATGCAACTGACTCGTAGCTTTACACCTCTAAAACAACTGTGAAAATCTTTTTATAGCGTATTTCCAAATGGACATCTCTACAGACTTGACACATTTACCAACCCCAAATTAAAGTCCTTAATGTACCCCCCTCAAATTTGCCATTTGCATATTCTCTAAAAAACAAAAACCGTCTCTTTCAGTTGCTCAGATCAAAGAAATTAACAGCCTATTCCTTCACATCCTTTATCAAATCCTTTAGTAATTTGTCTCTCATTCCAGGATTGTAAACGTACCCAGAATATAATCACTTACCACTTCTGTCTTGTAGCCTAGGTTGCCATGATCTTCAAGTCTGTCTTAGTTTATTGATATGGGCTTCTAAGTTTTCTTACAGGTCTTTCTAATTTTACCTTTGTCTGTAAAGTCAGTTTTCAATATAGGAACCAAATTAACGTGTTATAATATCATTAAAACATGCCATTCTATCTGTTCAATAACATTTGATGACTTTTCATATCATGAAAAATAAACATCAGATTCCTTATAATGGGTACAACATCCTTACTATCTCTTTTCCCTTTCTTTCTCTGATATAATATCATTGCTTCTGTCTCTGAACTCAGTCCACTCCAGATGTACAGGTTTCCTTGATGCTCAATAGTCCTCCAACATGACAGCCTCTCTCCCACCTCAGGAACTTCACATTTGCTCATTGCCTTCTCCTACCTAAGATGCTAACCACTTTTCTTTCTTATATCAAGAATTTGCATAAAGGTTATCTTTCAGCGAAATCCTTTCTATTTAATATCATAACACTCTTCCTTATACTTTCCTTGCTTTGTTTTTTCTATTATCTTATCATCTAAAACAGCAATTTGTTTTCAGATTTTTAGACTTTCACCTCCCCTCAGGTAAAATGTAAGCTCCAGAGAATTTTGTTTGTTTTATCTCTGGTATGGTTTTTTTTTTTTTTAACTAGAAAGATTAAGAAAGGTTTGCTTCTGCAAAGTTAACAAGCTTTTAATAAGCATTTACATGAACCTCTACTAAAGAGAGCCAAGAAAAATTCATAAAGCAGTTAGCTATGAACTAAGTTTGATGGAAGGACTTGAGATAACTTAGGAAGCTCAGGGAAGTATATATGTATGTCTCAGAGACAGTATTACCCTTTGGATTAATATGTAAACTCACGCCAAATTTTGGCTCTAATAGTTAGCCATATGAACTCAGCTAATTTACTTTATCACCCTGAAATTCATTTTGCTCAGTCGTAAAAAAGCACAGTACTAGTATTATGGGTTTAGTTAGGAAATTCTGTTGAGATATCACATGGAGTGGTTATAATAAATTGATGTTTTCTGTGTTCATGGTGTCTATTGCTCTTACATTAGTATAAATTATGTTAAATGAAATATAATTTCCTTAGCATATTGTTTAGTAACTAATAAGATAGTGGCTGCTAAAACTTTGTTATGGTTACCACTGCTGCTGAAATTGAGACTGGAAATCACTGAGGATAAATGACAGGTGAGGGAACAAAGGTTTAAGAAAAAGTCACAGATTTTAATATAACAAAATTTTTATAAAGCCCTGTAGACTTTCAAAAGGATTTTGAATTTTTCCTGTAAAATAGTGGTTCTTAAATTTGAACATACTATATAAGTACCTCAAGGATCAGTTTTAAACACTGGTTCCCTGGCCCATTCCTGAAGTTCCTGGCTAATAGTTCTGAGTAAATCGTCAAATTTTGTATGTCTAACAAGATCCCAGGAATATTCATTAATTATGGCTGTATAGTAAATCATCCCCAAGTTGATTGACTTCAATGACAATTATTCAGTTTTTTATGAGTCAAGAATCTAGGTGAAGGTAAGTCAGGGGGTCAGCTATGGCTGTGTTCTCATTTGAAGCATGGCTGAAAGAGGATCTGATTCTGAGACTTGGGAGGTTGTTGGTATACTGTAGTGTCTCAATGTTGAACTGTAGGGCCCTAGTTCCTTGCTGACTCTTACTAAAGACCTCTTTTAGCAATACACCTCAGGATAGTTCAATATCCAGCAGCTGGCTTTCCTCAGAAATAGCAAGCAAAAGAGCAAGAAAACTCTACCAATATAAAAGCCATAATCTTATCCTGGAAGTGATGTCTTCTTATTGTCCGCTACATGTTACTTGGTAGAAGTGAATCATAAATCCAGCCCATACACCATGGGTTATGAAAGTGGGAGATACTACATAAAGATATGAATTCCAGGAGGCAGCTGACAAAGGTGTTAATGGTGATGGCGGTAGTGGTGGTGGGTTGTGTACCTGAGTTGAAAATCTTCACTGTGATGAATTTTAGCAAATGAGGGATAGGACTGAATCCAGCCTAGAGAAATGCTAAAAATGGAGGTAAGGCTAATTTTAGGAAGCTACATGATGGCTTTTACATGTAATAATGAACATTCTCTTATGCTTTGAAAATTACTACTCTTAATATTATGGTATTTATTTCTAAATTTTGGTAGAAATTTTGTCAAATACTTGAAAATAACTTTCAAGATTATATAAAGATTTGTCAGGGGTTCAATTCCACTAGGAGTTTTGACATAATCATCTTCCTTAATCTACCAATAAGTATTCATTTACTCAAGACATATTTTAGCCTGGATTATCAGGAAAGATCCTCTGGGCTTGGCTACCATGTTCTGAGATGAAGGCAACTGAAGTTTCTACATACATAAGCACAGGCATTCAGACACACTTCATTTTCTCTTTCTCTAAAATCAGACTGAAAATTTAGACTAGACCACACATTAACAATAAAGTCAATGACAAAATTACTGTTAAAACTGCAAGGAAAATCAACATAAAAATGGAGTAAATTTCATAAAATAAAAGGAAAGTGAATTTAAAGGTAGAAGTAAATGGCTTTTAAAATGTGGTAACATGTACAAAATAAGACTTGGATTTTATTCTAAGGGAATAATTATCCCATAGGAATACACAGTACTCTAATTATATTTTTTCTAATACTTGAAAATCTGATTGAAACTCTACACCAGTAAACTACCCTGCTAGCAGGGGCAGGCAGCTTGTGTGACCCCATCAGCAGTTCCCACCCAGACTCAGAGTCCCTGACATTCAGCTTCAGCAGCAGGTTTCATTCTCTTTCACCACAGCAGCAGGGGGCAGCTTAGCCTCTGGCTGGGGAATCTGTTTCCAGGGCTGCTTATTTGTGTAAAGTCAATTCACTTGCCTCAGCCTGCTCTTACCTCCTGATTATTGATTTTGGCTGACATTTAGTTCACCATGTTATCAATTCTCTTAATCATCGCAAAATGAGAGAAGGGGCAGAGATGTCCGAACCATTACCCATCACATCAGCCCAAAACAGCTTCAGGTCATCTGTTCCATAGACAGCAGCCCCAGACTAGAGGCGTGCTTTCAGTAGCTCTACCTCGGCCATAGCAACAGCGATGGAAAAGTAAGCTCATGCATCCAGACGTTTGTCAAAACCCTGATTCTTTACTTTAATCAAGGAATTTTCTCAACTTTCCCTGCAGCCAGCCACCCACCCAGCACCGTATTACCATGGGATAAATAATTAATGCATAGTAAAGTACAAATAACACTGATTTTGAAAAGGTTAAATATTACTCAGAAAAAGCAGCAACTAAAATTCATGTAAAACATATGAAAAAAAAATTTAAAAGAGACAAGCTGCCTTTTTGGTTTAGCTTTGCAAATGCTAATCAGTTTATCTTGAGACACATCATACTGCTTTGAAATGACCCAAAATCCAGGTAAAATAGGATGGACAAACAGATGCCAGTTACCAAGAATTCCTGAGGATAAATTTAAGTGCTGGTTGAATTTGTAAATGTGTACAACCCTTACAGAAGTCAGAGTAAGAATGTATTGCATATTTGAGGAAATAAGATGAGGCTCAAATATTGCATTATTTGAAGAATTTCTAGTTTTACCTATCACATTCTCTAACTTTTTCCTAAATTTTAGATCAGTATTTTTGACTGCTTAATAAGACAACTTTCAGGGGGGGGTCCGCTCTTCCTTCAGTATTCCCTGTCTCCCTTAATGGCAAGATCATCTTATGATGATGGTCATGTCTAATTTAGCTTCATCACCCTAGTATTTTTCCCAAAATAGAAAGGAGGCAGGCAGATATAACCACATATCCAGCCACTGAAACAATTTCATGATGAATCTGATAAAGTAAATTTATTATTCTGTAAGCTGAAAACTTTTCAGTAGTCTAAGATTCATCTCTCAGGGCAGGATTTTATTGTTAACAGGTAAAAAGACAAAACATGAGCACCAGCCCAGAAGCTTGTATATATAGATGTGTTTAGGACAGATAATCACTCAGAATAGGACACCATGCAAAGTATAATTAAGATATTTATTCCACTGGATAGTCATTAATCAAACACTGCTTATGAGCATATCACTGTGAGGAGACAGAGATGAATAAGATAGAATCCCTGAACTCTGGAAATTTCAATTGTAGGGGGTGGCATAGCACTTAAAACTATTGTCATTAGAGGAAGCAGAAAATGGAAAATTATCTATTGGCTTCAAAGCACTGTAAAGACTAGAGCCTTGTAGACCTAGCAACTCTCATAGTGTCTGGCATTTGTGAGGCATTCCACAAATCCATGCAAAATGACTGAGTCTCTCTAATGTCAAGTAGACTGGTCATCCTTTTCTCCATGGCTGCTTGTCCCTCCTCCCCCAGGTTTCTGCCTGGAATATTAAAAGACCTCTCAATTCTCACTCTAAATCTCTTCCAGTGAGCCACCTTCCACACCTCCTCTACAGGGTCATTTCAAAACCAAACATGAATACATGAATCTGCTTGAAATCTTTAATTCAACAAATAATAGTGATCCTTCATTTTGAGGAGAAAAATCTTTTGAAAATTGATAAAAGTCATGTTATATTTGCCCATTTAAGATTCACATGAAAGATTTTGTCTCTAGTTTCTAGGTGTTTATAGTCTCTTAAAAGCTCATTTCTTAAGCCTAATAGAAATCTAAGACTTCCAAGATAAAGTTATCTGTCACTTCTGTCATTTCTGGCACTACTTTCTTCTGGCAACTGGCCCCCAGTCTCAATTTTACTCAGCAGCACACCAGTTGGCTGGTCTGCTTCCCCAGACACACCATTCTCTTCTGACTCCACTTATCTTCCAGGAGTCATTCAGAACCCCAGCATGTCCTCCTGATGAGTCTTCATCGCCCCTCAAAACCAATTTCATTTTCTATCTATAGTGAGCACTAATAAAATCTATCCTTTACTTCCTTGGGTTGTCCAAAGGCCTTTTCCATGGCTCTTGGTTACTTAACTTTATCAAAATACTTTACACACGGGTCTCAGTTGTAAACTTTCATAATAATACTTCTACTCTTGATGATCAATATTCATTTTGAGCTTACAAATATAAGAGGTACTATTCCATCATTTTATGTATAGGAAATAATTTTAATCTCCCAAACTATATAGGAGAGGAGTTATTTTCACCTATATGTAGAAATGGAAAAATTGAGGGTCAAAAGATTATATTTTAATTCCTTAAAAATAATATGAAAACATGCTTATTAAAATAGATTGTATTTAAAGTCCAGTATTAGAAATATCAGCTGAAACAAGACTTGAAAGTCGCTTTTATTTACTAGTATTGACTTTTCAAGTTGTACCCTCCCCTTGGATTTATACCTTACATTAGTACTAATACTCACCATATTTCACAAGGTAGGTATTAGTGAGGGGAGACACTGATCTTAATCCTTTACAGATTATTCTCTTCTATGCAATATAAATTCAGAGAGAAGAACCTTTGAAAGTGTTGTCAGAGGGGCTGCTATATGGATGAGTATGATATAAACAAGTTAGGTTAGGTTTTGGCCTGCAAGAAAATGAACAAAGTGATAGGTGTCAAAAAGGCAAGACCACTGGACTTCCCAGATGTATTTCCACAATGAGACAAACCATAATGTGGTCACATACTCTCCCCCTGAGCTTCATAGATTTACAAACCTGAAATTAATGCCTCTAGAAGTCATCAGTTTTTAAGAATCCCTTTCCAGCAAATTTATTTAAATTGAATCAATGTATAAAAAATTGAAACGATTCTTTATTAGTTCATAATCCATTCACTGATAAGTACATTCACCTTGTTGTCATATCTGTAAGAAAAGTTATGCCATAATTTAAAAGATTGCCAGGAGTATGTAGATCAGTTGTGGGAGCTGGTAAAGCTTAATTTTCCAGCCTATATTAAGTGCATCTATCCGCTGCTGACAGATACAACAGTAAAAGAACACAAGAAAAAGATCTTACATTCACAGGGTGCATCATTAGCTACTACATAAAGATGGTCATCTGCTATGAAATTAGAGCACCCCTATGAAAACTTTCATAAACTGAGATGGCATTAAGTGAAGAAGAAAGCTCCATTAATTTATATGAAAAACAGTTTGAATATTCTCCAGAACCAAAAGTAACCTATCAGATAACTAATAAAAATCTAAAGTATTACTAATGTATAGTCAGAACATATTTATATACCAAATATACAACCTGTGTAAACTGCTGAAAATGTCCAATGTAGTTTCTCTTGTCAGAATTGATGATGGTGTGTGAGGCTGAGTTGTCAGAAGCTGAGATGGTGAAGGGTCCAGGACACTAGAGTGTAGGAGGAAGAGAAAGAAAGTCATCTAACAGCTCACTGTTGTCTGAATCTGTCAGGATAGGCAGGTCACTAACAACTACACCTACTTAGTCAGCCTCAATACCTAAGGTTATATTTGTCTATGACCAGCTTGGAAGGTTTGGGTAGGACTGTGTGCTTGACTGTGCAGCCTCACACATTTTCTGTCATACCATTCTTTGCAGGGACTCAAAACATTCTGTAATCCTGCCCTTTCAAAATTAAGGTCAAACTTTTCTGCAGTCATTTACACCACGCAGCACTGTCATTCATAGCAAAAGTCTCATGAAAGTGCTTCATTTTCAGTTCCTGGACACTTTTATGAGGTTCACCATGTGTTTAGTTTTAATTACTTTCAGTTTTATCTAGTGTAACACGCTTATGCGCTCTCAGGCACCAGAGTGGGCAAAATAGAGGTAAAGCATAAACTACTCACCTAACCAGTTGGAAGATATGGTGATAAGAGGCTCAGAAAGATGCTCACTGTGGTTTCCAAGGCAGGCAGGCTGTGGCTGAGGCCATACTCACTAGCCCCTGTCTAGGGTGCCACTGTGCCATAATAGCTCCCAGGGAAATGTGTGGTGAGCGTTACTTCTATTTCTTGCATTTTGTGATAAAAGGCAAAAATACTCTTTGGGTTTCTTTCAGTTATTGAAACCAGGTGCTAATGTAAATCTTTCATAAAAGTGAAGGGATGTAAAAAAATATCTACCCCCAAACTGGAATATCAGCACCTATGCTTCCACTTGCATTATACAGGCAAACCTATTATGGGTGAATAGTGATTGCGGAGAATTCTTTTGAGCAGAATAATCAACTCTCAGTGTTTTGCTGACTTTTCCTTCCCTACAAAGTTCTGTCACACACAATAAATCCACTTTAGAATTAAGTGTTTTAAGTGATATTTATTCTAACAATTAGATTATATAAAAGCCTTAGTGTAATGACATTGTATCCATGTAAAAATACTTTTCATATATTTTCTGATCTGTTTCATGCTGTAGAGTTTTACTCCCACAGAGCAGGCATTTTATATCTCTCTTCCCAAGTTCTTGGACACCTCTATTGCTGGTCCTGTGTGTCAACTACAAAGAGCAGCTTGAGTAGGTGTATGCTGCTGTACGTGTTGCGTACTTGACAAATACTCTTGTATTTGTAGATCATAGTATAGAGAGATAAGGGATTGAAAAGGCAAGGTGAAACCAAACCAGTAGATTTTGGGGTATTAGAATGAGTACTAGAAACCCTGTTTATATTTGATAGAAAATTATCAAGATTTTATCACAAGAAGTAGTATAATCAGTTAACTATTTTAGTTGTATATCAGAAAGTTTGTCCTGAAATTTATAAGAAATAAACCTCCCCCACCCTGCCCAAAGCTGATCCTATTCTGTATTTCTGTATTTTACTTATTTAGTTTACATAACTTAATCCCAGTTGGTTGTGGATATTCTGCTTCTTCCTGAATTTCCTTGTAAGATACCCCAGTTAGTGATTTGTGCTTTTTCTAACACCAGTTCTAAAAGATAATGTTTTCCCAAGAGCATTTGAAAATATACAAGAAGATGGGTATGTGCCACATTCTTGAAGAGAGCCCAGTCAATAACAAGACTGCAGAATTCTGTTCATCAGGACATAGAAGCTGCCCCATGGAAATGCTGGCCAGTCTGTGTGGCAGTGGATAGAGGCCCCACATCCATCTCAGCGCTCTTAATTGCCAGCACAAGGGTTAGGGGTTCCTAAAATTGAAGTGGCTGATGGTCTTTGCCACCCTCAGTGAGTTTTCCACAGCAATGGAATCTTTCCTGTGAGTTCAGGCAGAACAGAGAAATAGCCAAGGGATGATAGTGACCTTGTGAGGGTCACAACACGTGATCTGCTCACAGTGTCTGTAAAACATGGATGCAGAATTGAGGGTCATATTAGAAGTTTCAGGAATTCACACCTCATTCATATCTAGTTACATTTCCTGAAATTTTGACTTGCTACACAGACTAGAACCCAATAAATCTGGCCCTCTCTGGTGACACAACAGGATAGGATGCAGCACTGTAGGATGCAAGCAAGCTAGCTGTAGCCGTCTCAGTGCAAGTTTGATCCCCTGACCCAGAGGTGACTCACATGGCACAGCAGAACTCTCCTGTCTTGACCACTGCTCCCCACAGCAGTGTACATTGATCTGCCTGTCCTGCTCCCCACTCTGTCTCTGGTGAAGCCTCTCTCCATCGCTGTACCTCTGGCCTGTATCCCAGTGCTGTATGCATAAATAAATAAATCTTTAAAAAAAATCCAATAAATCATTAAATTCAGTGACTATCAAGGAAAGCTGTTTTATTGATTGGAAGTTCAGTATGGCACCAAATAGGTGAGTTCAGCTTCTGCAGTTAAAAAGCAGCTTCTGACTAGTTAAACTGTACTGAATAAAACAGAATTCTAGCATGGAAAAACAATTTATGGAGAAGCAACAAATAAACTGACTAATGTTGGGGAAGCTAACTACCCAAATATCCATTCTCTCAGTGCTCATGTTTGGTTTCCATCAACATCTAAATATTTCTTTAAAGGAAAATATTTTTCAATATTTTTTTTAGATTTGTCAGCATATAAAATTAACTTTTAAAAAAAAGTAAAACTGATTTTCAGCACTGTCTATGATTTAGGGGAGATATTCATACCTCCTTAGATGTATGTTGCTATGCCACATCCAACATCAAAGCACCCATAATGACTTTTGAAGTCCTCTTTCTACTTCCTATTAGTACTTTTCTCACCAGAGTTTTATTTGTCTCTCATTGATTTTGGCTTACTTTAAATATCCAACTTAAAATTCAATTTTAATGTATATCAATTACAAGCTGAAATTTCAGATTTTGTAAGATCTGATTTCATGAAATTCCTGTAAATAATTTGCTAGAACTTGTCATATCATACCAGAACTTGTGATAGAATATCATTTTGTCCTATCTTAATTTTTTTGTTGGAAAAAACAGCAACATTTGATTTGATCTATAATTGCTACAAGAATTGCTGCATAGTTAAATTACATACTAAATTTATTAAGAATTTACTTCCATTTAACATTACATTCCAATTTAACTTACTGTTTTATATTATGTATTTATTGTGAAAACTTGATATGCCTTAAAGTGATTCAATTTCACTGACTTTTTCCAATCATATAATGACTGTATCCATTGTACTGAATAAAGCAGATGGAAGTTTATTTAGACAGAACATTTTCCCTGTACTCATTTTGTTTGCAGAACAAATATACCTTAGAAGGGAAGACTTAATTGGGATAGGATCAAAGTAGATCAGTTTGATATATTGATTGGAAAATAAAGTCCCACATGCAAAATCATATGAGGAGATTTGATAACTGACCACTGGCACTCCTCTTATTTCACTGTATATAGTTCCATCTAGCAAGTATGCAGGTCTTCATGGCTTGTAGGTTATTTTTCAAGTGATTCACACTAGAATCTACTAATTTTCTTTGCCTATTTCTCTTATCTTTAAGTGTCTATCGTATAATGCTGTAATCTATCTCAACACACTTTAGTTATGAAGTGTACAAATAATATAAAAAATAAGTATTGTAATAGTCTACGTGCTGGACCTTCTAAATATAAAGTGTTTACCTTAAGTGTTAAATAAGATTTCTAGGAAGTAATTAAAAGATTATCTTGTGTAACTATTGGTTTTTAATTTAAGTGCTCAGAAGGAGTCTGTGATTCATGAACTTTTTCCTGGCCATTGTTAACCTGATTGCAGCTTGACCTTGACATATATCATCATACATAGCTTCTGTTCTCTCATAGGAAATTTGGGTAGTTGGATAGCTAAATACAAAAAAAAAAAGCAAAATAAAAACAACCTGGAATTGACTAGAAGGTTCTCTTGTGTACTCTTGAAACCTAATAATATTACCAGGAAGTCAGCTCAAGAAGACCACTCAGGCTTTAGAAAACATTGCAGTTTCTAAGTACCATTAACGAGGGAAAGTTGACCCTTAGGAGAAGCTTAGAATGGATTTTCTTTACTCCTGCTTTCAATGGACCCCAGAATGCCAAAATGTCATGAACATTTTACTAGTGTTTTAGACTGAATTGCTTTGAGACACTCAGAAGTAATTTTCCAAATTTTTATAATAAGGCTAAGTCTGAGACATTTTCCCTTTGAATTATTTTCAGTTCAACTATATGTGGAAACTAAAGCATTTTGCTAAAAAGCCCCTGGATGTAGACTTTGCGAATGATGGGCATTCTGAACTGCATACTTACAGCTTTCATAGGAAACATTCTACTTCTTCACACTACACAACTAGTATTTCATTACTTTCAAAAGCCTTCAGAACTCTGCCTCTTTCTCCAGTATTCACTTTAATTTCTCAACACTCCATCTAACCTATAGCTCTCATTTCTCACAGCCATACTATTTATTCTATAATCCACAGACATTTTGTTGAACTTCTATTATAATCAAAGAATTAAGTGAAAATTTGAAGATTCAGAAGCACAGTTTTTTGAAAGCTTTATTGCATTTGCAATAAAGCAAAGTGTATCTGCTGTAAAACTCCACAGGTGAAGCTTTATGATAAAGAAGGGAAAGATGTGAACTTTGTTTGGGAAGGAATCATGATAACTCTTTATGGAAGAGATAGTTTGGAGCAAAAGCTTGGAAAATGAGTAGAGAGTGAAGATTTCCTCATGGAGTTAGCATGAAAGCTGCAAGTAGTTCAGGCCTGCATAAAGGGTAGAGGAAGTCAGGGTGGAGGGTAAATATAAGATAATGCATCAGTGCTGTCCAGTGAAATGTAATATGATCCGCATATGTAATCTGTGAGTTCTAGTAGCTACATTCAAAGTACTATAGAAAATTAAACTTAATTCTGATCTGATATCTTTCAAACTGTTATCATGTAAATGTAATCAATGTAAAATATATTAAGGAAATATTTACATTATTTTCAACAGTCTTTGACATTCACTGTTTACAGGCTAACACCCATTCAGATGAGTTACTTTTCAAAGCTGATAGTTACATATTATTACAGACTTCTGTATTGCATATTTGTCAGTGATTTTAGTTTACAAGGAAAAGAAACAAAGATAAAGGACAAAGGTGATTTTTTAGAATAAATATACATACAGTAGAGCTATAGCTTCAGATCTCAACATATACACATATGTGTCACCCACCATCCACCAAAGTTCCAGGATTACTACCCCATCACCTTTACGTGTAGAACCTCTCTCCTCTCCTGTTCACTGCCCCCTTCCCTGTAGCCTCCATATTTTTCACATCGAATTACTTTGGTTCTGTTTTTGTCAATTTGTTTTCTCGAGTTACTTATAATCAAAGAAACCATCTAGGAAGGTCTTGCAGTTTTCTTGATGTTTAATTCTGGCTCATTGACACACAGAATAAAATTTCATTTCTGACCAGACCCTTTGGAAGTGCTGTATGACCACATGATTAATTCTGGCCAATGAGATGACACAGAAGTATTATGTATGGTGTCCTGGAAGTCTTACTCTTTGACTTCAACTACAGCAGCCATTTTGACCTTGAAGTTGGAAGTGTGCTAAGGATAATGGGGCAGAGAGATTGGAGCCTCTGTCCTAGTAAGATCATGGGCCCCTATGTCATTTTGAACTGCCTAGATCCACAGTTCTTTTCCATGTGAGAGCAACAGACATCTGTTCTTCTACAAACACTGATACTTTGATTCATTGTTATCATAGAAATAGGTTCAGATATCAGCTGAACCTTGTCCTGTCCTATCCTGGTGGTACAGTGATGACCTATACAGACAGTCCACTGCTTGCTATCAGGGGACATAATCTTTTTATTTTATTTTATTTTATTTATTTGTGCATACAGAACTGGGGTACAGGCCAGAGGCTCGTGGGTGGTGAGAGGCTTCACCAGAGACAGAGTGGGGAGCAGAACAGGCAGATC
>NW_004567102.1:25632620-25633156 GCF_000260355.1 Condylura cristata
TAATTAAAATATTTTTTTTTTTAAAGATTTATTTATTTATTCATACAGAACTGGGGTACAGGCCAGAGGCTCAGGGGCGGTGAGAGGCTTCACCAAGAGACAGAGCGGGGAGCAGAACAGGCAGATCTACGAAGTACACTGCTGAGGGAAGCAGCGGGCAGGTCAGGAGAGGTCTGACACGCCATGTGGTCACCTCTGGGGCAGGTGGCAGGTGGGAATCGAACTCATGCAGAAGTGGCTTCAGATTCTCAGTGCTGTGCTTTAACCCGCTGCGTCACCAGGGAGGGCCAAGGGGACATATCTCTTAATGGAGGGGAAAACAATTGATTAAGAAGCAATCCAGCATAAAGCAACCTTTGCTATAAAGATAGGAGCTATGTGAGAGATGATTCCAAGCAGTCAGGGAAGAGCAGACATTAAAACTGTGACCTATAGCCAGCATATGAAGACCTGGTCCAAGAACTGCAGACTGAGGGTAAAAACAGAGCAAAAGACCTGAGATAAAAACAAAGAATGCCATTATATTGGAAATATAT
>NW_004567102.1:25633616-25641599 GCF_000260355.1 Condylura cristata
CAGGAGAGGTCTGCCACGCCATGTGGTCACCTCCGGGGCAGGCGGGAATCGAACTCATGCGGAAGTGGCCTTGTTTTCTCAGTGCTGTGCTTTAACCCACTGCGCCACCAGGGAGGGCCAAAGATTGTATTTTTATATAATCAGGGCATAGGGTCAAACAAAGGTATATTCCAGAATTTAATTAACTTTGTAGCTTTGTTTTTTTTTTTTCCTATTTGATTGTAAGACATTACTACTATTTGTCTTATCCTGGTAGAGAGCAAGACCTGGAAGGAATGGCAGACATACTGGATAATAACTAAAAAGAAATCAGGGGATGGAGGAATATGTAAACCCACACAGTTAAGAGAACACCTGACAATACAGAGCAAACGAGGTAATATAGAAAACCCCAAAGGGTCTTATGACTGGGTAGAAAAAGAGGCCAAAACAGAAAGTAAGGAGGGACATGGAAAAAGGGTAACTTGCTCACTTTATTCAAAAGCCTTATTGCTAAAAAATATTTCAGTTAAAACTTTTAGGGAACCAGAGAATAGGAGTTTGTATCACTCACAGGTAAATAATGAAACTTAATTTTCATTTTCATATTTTAACTAAAGTGACTCACTGATTTTCATTGATATTTTATACATGATATGTATCATTCTTAGTATTTAAAATATTCCAGTTTTAAAACATAGGTACAACATCTCTAGTTGTACAGACTGAGAAAATTTACTCATTGTAAACTTTGTGTTTTAAAATTTATAGACACTATTATAAATAAAAAATATCTAAGATGTATATTATAAAACATTCAAAATATGCATAATTCCATTACCTCCCTTTGAATATTTAAAGGATTTTTAGATAGCATTTTTATGGTTTTCCTTTATTTCATATACAGTATCAAGAGTATATTAAATGTATGCATTCTTATTTAATTAAAATATTTTAAGAAAATATATTTTTAATATTTGAAATTCAGATATTTAATAAATACTTTACATGGTTATGCCATACTTTTCTTATAAATCACTAGATCTTGAGTGTTTTATTTTCAAACATTAACCTTAATAAATGATGACCAACTCTGTGTGTAACTCTGTCTTTTCAAGATTATTTCCTTTGTTTTTATTCACAAAAGAACTGGGAATACACAATAAATTATTAAATGCAGTGATTCTGATCAGAGGACTTTAGTGGTACATGCAGTACATATCCATTGCAGTTATTGGTACACCAGATTTTCCAATCTCTTATGACTTTGAAGCATGGGAAGAAGCTAGTATCTGGTAGCAATAAAGAACTGAAAAGGAAACATTGCCTGCACAGAGTTGCACGCATGAGGCAGGAGTAATCTTAAAGATACATGTATGAACAGTGCTAGCAATCCAGAATCCTGAGAAAACACAAATGATGACTTAGGAAAAATTGCAAATCGAGTATTAAGAGGCTAGTAGTGGGAAGTTAATTACAGAATTGCTTACAGAAATAGGAGCCTAAGCCATGATCCCACTCTGACCTTGGGGTTGTCACTTCAGTGATATTCTTCATTCTCCGACTGATTTTGTTCTCATTTCACCTCTTCCCAGTTCCCTCTTGAGACTCTTCTCTTGGCTAGCAGTCATTTTTCTCTTATTCTTCATGTATCTGACATTTTCCTCCCTATTATTTGAGGCAACTTGTGTGAGTTGTCACTGTCCTTTACAATTCAAAGAGCGTAGTAAACAGCTGACTCTCCTGAGGAAAAAAGCCCTCATTTGTAGCATTTGTCAATTTCTGAGGTATAAATACTGCCAGGACCAGTTTGTTACCCACATCATGTTACAGAACAACACAGAACTGGAAGAAATGTATGCAGTTGACTCTCCTGGCCTCTATAAACTTACTCCAGCACACCACTGAATAAAATGTCCCATCTTAGCATACAGATCTTGTCCTTTTAAAAATCCTTCTTTATAAAATTCAGTGATGGCTTTCTGAGTTACTTTGAGAATCTGACATTACAGTGACAAGAATGTAACTTCTCTAACCCACTATTTTATGCCAATTATGTTATGGAAGAGTTTAACTTACTTTTATATTTGGGAAGGAAGATACCTTATTTTATGTTTCTATTTTTCTGCAATCATATGCATTCTGGGTTTCCCACAGTTTGGGTTAAATTTAAAATCACTTAGTGCATGTTGAAATGTTACATTATAAAAGCTGCTTGACTTACTTTCAAATTGAAAGCCTTCAAATGAATCAGAAAACCTATAAGTACCTCAGAGCCTTAAAATTGTCCTACACCATACACCGTGATTTGAAATTATTGTGGCACTTTCCTTTTTTCTTGTAAGTGCCTATCTTTATAAGTAGTGGGGACTCTGAACTTACAAAGTACAAAATAATTTAAAATTATTGGAGTGCTTCGAGTTTTTAGGAGACCTTCATTCTTTCAAATTGGAATTCCAATTTGTGAAGTGCTCCAGTAACTTTAAATTGCTGAATGCTATAGACTCAAGATTTTGGTACAGAGCTCCTTACTAGAGTACTTATTATACATTAAAAGTCCTTCCGCAAATTCTCAGAGGACATGCCCAGTTTATTAATTTATTTCTTTCCTCAGTCTGCAATTAAGAACATAAATGATACACCTGAAGAAATACATTTATATTAATTTTAAATGTTCGCACATATCTTTTAGATTTTGATTCCTCTAAGATATGTTTAATATAAACTTTTAAAAATCATACTTGAAAAAGATGTAAATAAAAATAAATTATAGGTATAAAGAAGCTCATTTTTATGGTACAAAACACCCTGATATTATTGTGGCCTATAGATACAGACAGTAAAGTTACTGTCTTCAATGTACTATGATACATTATTATAAAAAATTAACACAACAGTTTATTCCAGTTGAAAGTAAAATACACAGAAATCCAACTGTAGTAACTACAAAATGTTAGGCTATATAAGCAAAATCAAGTAAAGCTTATTAAACAAAATTTATTGGTGTAACTGCATTGTAGCATGACTCATTTCAGATGTTCATCTTTGTGAATCAACATCAGTGTATACTATGTTAAGTTCACCACTAAAAGTCTACTTCCAGCCTTCATCACATAATTGACCCCTTCTTCCCAATTTACCAGCCTCCTTCTTATTTTCCTTCTGTAATCACTAATTTGGTCTTAAAATCCAAAAGTGTATTTTTCTTTATTCATTTGATCTCAATTGTATGGAATTCAAAGAAAACAAAGTGTTTATCTTTCCCCATTGACTTATTTCATTAAGCATAATATCCTCTTAAGTACACCAATGATGTTGCAAATGACAAGAGTTCATCATTTTTTATAGCTAACTAGTTTTCCTGTGTATGTGTGTGTATCTATGTGTGTGTGACATCTTTTCATCCAATCCTCTATCAGTGGGCACTTAGATCTTGCTTCCAGATCTTGGTTATATGAATAGTGCTACTGTAAATGTGTTGCTGTAGAAGTGCTACTGAAGATGTGTATGTCTTTGAATTAGTTTTATGTGTAAATACCCAGAAGTGGGATAAATGGATCATATGGAATTTTTATTTATAAGTTTTTTAAGGACTTTATGTACTGCTTTTCATAAACAGCAGTGCCAGGCTACATTCACACCAGTGGTGTACAGGGGTCCTCTTCTCTCCACATCCTCCGCAGTATTGACTTTCTCTTGTTTTGCTGTTTTATGGTTAGTAGCTATTTTCATATGTGAGGTGATATCTCATCACTATTTTGATTTGCATTTACAAGATGATAAAATCTTCCCCTGTGTCTGTTGGCCATCTGTATGTCTTCTTTGAAGAAGTGTCTGTTCAGGTTTTCTGTCCATTTTTTTTTAATAGGGTTGTCTTATGGTTGTCATTTATTAGTTCTTGATACATATTGGATAGTAACCACTTCTCAGATTTATGATCTACAAATATCCCATTGAATTGGATGTCTTTTTGTTCCAGTGATAGTTTCTTTCATTGTATGAAAAAACTTTTAAATCTTTGATAATCCTATAATGCCTGAGGTTGTTAACCATAATAGTTTCTATTTATCCATAAAGAAGTGGAATGAAAATTTTTAAGATACTTCTAACTCCTTATAGCTCTAGAAAGTTGTAATTGAAATCAGTGGCTCTTTGTAGGTTAAAGCGCTACAAAAAAAAGTCTCTGCTCCTGGTTTCTGATGACTTCCACCCCTTAGTAAACATGTGTCTTAAGTGCTATAAGAAACAAATTAACTCTAATAGTTTGCCTTTTCTCATGTGGCTTGTGGAAAAAAATGTAAATATAATTTTCTTTTTATCTTACTGGTTTCTTAAATAATGAGACGAGTCTGTCAAAAGGGTAAAATACAATTTTATTATGAATCCAGAAGGAAACCTCTGATGGAAGGGAAAATAATGTAAGAGAAAATGTCCTGAAATATAAGCTGGTTATCAAAATTTATATTTTTGTGGTATACTGGCTGGGATAAAAGGTAACATGTCCTTAAGTTTTTATAAAGATGATTTTAGAATTCATGTTTTAGATGTCTGAATTGAACGTTTTAAATTATATTTTCAACTGTAATGGAGGGAAAAGGATGGTTTTGTTATAGCAGTGTTGGTTTTTTTTTTTTTTTTCAAATTAAACACAAGCTATCCATGTATTATACGTACTTACAATTAGAATTGTCAAAGCATTCACATTCTTTATTCATTTTTTCTCCTTAATATTACATAAATTATTTTATTACTTTCTAAATTGGGATTAGCCTTCCAGTGCTTCCTTGCATAAAATTAAAATGGCTGGAAGAACAAGGGCAATAAGTGAATCATCACTTGTATAACCATTTCAGAAGTTAGGTTTACAGTACAACCTATAATTGTGCTGTACACATAAACTCTCTCATCTAACACAAGTATTAATAAAATGAAGACAACCCAAACAAGAAAGAACATAGAATCAAACTACTACTTGCAGCTTGATAGACTTTTATTCACTGATGTTTGCTTGAAAGTTTTGACTCGCCTTGGCCACATAACTGTGTAAGTCCTCCCACATTTTTCATAAAAGGAAAACTACAGAATAACTGAAGGACTAGATTAGACCAGACCCAAGAACATTTTCAGGACAGAACAGAACGTAGCATATTGCAAGTACTGGGGTACTCTCTTAGATGCTTTTATTTTATCTACCACTATTCATACTACATGTTCTCTGAATTGTGAAATGCTTTCCAAACTCTTAAAGGACTTCACTCATTCTTATCATTTCTTTTACAAGGAGTATACATTGATCCGACTTAAGAAGGTCCTATTTAGGTCTCTATTCATGTAATTGAAGGAAATAAAATATGTGTGTGCCTTATCTTTCAAAGGCAGAAACTACTTATTATTGACTTTTAAATTGCAAAGAATAATAAACCACTTCTGTGTGGTCTGAGACATGATTAGCATATTGTGAGTTTCCAAATGTTAAATTACAGCCTTCTATAAGAATATTGGCATCTGATGCATTTTGAATCTATATTTCCAATAAAATAACTATGTGTTAAGAAACCTCCTTTATTGTAGCAAGCACAAGTCAAAAGGGGCCAAAGGATCAAAGTGAACACTAAGTTAAAGAAAGGAATCAGTATTCTAGAATTTATAATACATGCAGTGAGCGTGTGTATGTGTGTGGAGAGAAGAGTGGGTATGGGTAATCAATTAATCATCTTGGAGATTGTTTCTGATGTAGAGAGATGGGTAAAACCTGCTCAAGGGTGTAAGAGAAGCTGGGGATCCTCTTGAGTATTCAAGTGATTCTTCAAATGTGGCATTAAATAGACTAGCAACAAAGTAATAGTTAACTAGCCTTCAACCTTTTATGGATCAGTGTTTTATGTGATCTTTGTCCTTGGAGTCAACTTTACAAATAGGCTTTATACTGAGTAAGTAATAGATCTAAAAACATTATGTTCATCTTTTTCACAGAAACAACATAACAACATTGACTTTATTTCCATTCAGAAATTTGGAATCCGTCGTGCCAATGGGACATCAGTACTTCTTTAGGAGTTCCATTTCCCCCATCATCACCAATCCCATTTATTGCCTAGTTGGAGTAGAATAAGACCCAAGGAAGCAGTAATATGCCTTCTGATTATTAATAACTATGATGAAAAAATAGGCCCTCCCTAGTGGCGCACCTTATTAAAGCACAGCACTATGAAGCTATCGGCAGCCACTGCAGCATGAGTTCAATCCCTAGCCAGGGAGGTGACTCACCGGCTGCTCCCCTCAGCAGTTTATTTCAGTAAATATGTATGTTCTCCCCACTTTGTCTTAGGTGAATCCTCTTACCTACCCTACCCCCTGCACCTTAACCTGTATCCCAGTTCTTACAATCATAAATTAAATCTTAAAAGAAAAATGAAAAATATATCCCGTAAAAAAAAAAAAAAAATTCCTGGCTTATAGTAAAAGCTTAGTCACTAATTTTAAATATAGATTTAAATACATGAATGATTAACAGAATAAACCATTCTCTCCACCTTTCTGTTTTGAACCAAAACTGTTACCTCGAATGTGCCCATCAGATCTATACCAGAGTCAGACATTTTCAGTCTATAAAAGTATGGAAAATCAGAGAAAGTGATAATAGATGAGTGTGTATGTGTGGACATATTTTATTAAACAAGCTGTGCTGCAACTTTGGATTTTGAATCTCATGTCTCTGCAAGTAGGTATTTAACTCAATGGCTTCTCATTAATGTCCAGAATTGGCTATGAGGTAACAGTAATCAGGGTGGCAAAAGATGGCAAATCTAACATTTGAAATGTGAACGTTTTTATATATTTTTATCATTTTCTGAAATTTTAAGGGAAGAGTCAAAGCTAAAGAAATTTCTGGTATTTGTTATCAATTGGTGGCTTGCAGTATGCATACCTTTATGAGGGACAGGACAAAGGCGAAAAACTGAGTATAAAGTCATTTTTGTTTTTAAAAATATTTTCAATAATTAGCAATTTTAAAACTGAAAATAAAATCCAGGATACTTTTCCATAATATCAGATCTGGCCCTTAAGAGCAAGAGATAAGATTTTGATTTGTAATAAGACTGGGAACAATAGTAATTGCTATCATTTATATGATTCTTCTGGTGACCTGTTATATTTACATCAGTATAATGATTGTTTCTGACAACACTAATAGACAATAACCTATATTAGGTCGGGTCTTCATTAAATCTTTAAAGAAAAATTTTGTGAATCATGTAATGTTCAAATTTAGGAAGTAATATACCATGAATTATAATTTCATGTAGCATTATTTATATTGTGACTGTTCCCCTTTGAAGTTGCTGCCTGGTGTGTTCTGCTCTTTAGAGTTTAGCCAATTTAAATGCAGAATGGAATCATTTCCTTCAATCTCAACACAAATCAAAGAAGGACTTTGTCTCGGTAGATGTCCTACATATAGCAACTTTCAAAAGCCACCTTTCTATGAAGTCTCCCCAGCTTTTAACAAAGCTGGCTCTTGAAAAGAGATTGGAGGCACAGTGGCTATGAAAGTAAAAACAGCTAGAAACACTGTAGGAGCCAGGCCTGGATGCTTACCAAGTTCTGCCTACCCAGAAAATACTAAAATCAGCAAATGTGAGAGGGAACTGGAGACTGTCAGATTCCTTTAACTTGAGGTCATTCAAAATAATTAATTACTCTATGGCTTGTCCAAGTGATGACTAAACTGTTGGTAAACTAAAGGCAATGGTTCTTTGCAGAAATCATATTGCAATGTAATTTCATTTGTAAAGAAACGTTTTGTCAGACTTCAATTTACAGATAGCTGTTCAGTATCAGTGTTGCCTTGTTCTAGATGTAAGGAGAAAATGGAGTGAGGTCCTCATTCTAGCAATATTTTTTTTTAAAAAGATTTATTTATTTGTGTGTTCAGAACTGGGGTACAGGCCAGAGGCTCAGGGGCGGCGAGAGGCTTCACCAGAGACAGAGCGGGGAGCAGAA
>NW_004567102.1:25641699-25647337 GCF_000260355.1 Condylura cristata
GGCAGGCGGGAATCGAACTCATGCGGGAATCGAACTCATGCGGAAGTGGCTTTAGCTTCTTAGTGCAGTGCTTTAACCCCCTGCACCACCAGGGAGGGTTGTAGCAATAATTTTAATGAAATTAAAATGTTTTCTTGACCTGTTAGAGAAAGGAATATTCTTCATGAAATGATTATCTAACAAATAACTAAAACCATTTGACTATGTCCCTCTCCTAGAGTCTCCTTTTAGTAGGTTTATGGTTCATGATGTTTTACAACAGAATTACTTTGACAATTTAAAAACAAAAATACAAAATTCAGCTTAAAATGTTCCTGGGGTTTTTGTTTGTTTTTTGAGGTGACATTATTTTATAACACTATATATGATTGAGAAGTACATGATCATACCTTTTCAGATGTATGTCACCACACCTCACCCAACACCAAAGCACCGAGGTCCCCTACCATAGTCTATTGGGAATTAATCGTTCTAAAATTCCTTTAATTAACAGACAAATTTCTTTGGAATATGCCTATGTGGATAAATCACTTCTTTCCATTTATCTTTATGGGTCATGCAAATACTGAATTTTTAATTATATATACCGCTTCATATGCAAGTAAAATTAAGCATATATAATAAAGATATCACAAATACTCTGGTATTTAGTATAAAGGTAAATTTTTAAACTTGCTGGAACAGGAAGTATTTCTGTGTTCTTCTGTTCTACTTAGTCACTCTATAAAATGATATCACTTGAAATTAACATTTATTTTGGAATACTGTGTATAATTTAGGAACATAGAAATGGAAGCAAGGATCAGCTACATGTGGATAATACATGGATGTCAAACTGTCAAATTTATCAACATCTTTTTTCTACTGGAGTTAGGCTAGAGACTAGAATGGTTCATTCATGAATATGAATTCAGTTCATTTGGGTAAAATCATTTGGGAACTATTTACCTACTAATTATTATCACTTCAACTATATTTTGGTGTCCGCATATATACTAGTTGTTTCCATGCTTAGAATTCTTACCACAGTTGCCCACAGTGGTGCTGTCTCAAATTAAAGATTTTATATCTGGAGTCAGATTTTTTAGATTTATTATTGACTCAACACAGGAAAAACACAAGCATCTTTTATTATTGCTTTGTCAGGAATGTTTTGGAGTTATTAATGTGTCTATAGTCAGTTAGCACATATTAACATTCATATTCATGTCTGTAGAGAAGAATTCTGTCTGGAAAAAATACCATTTAGTTCAATATGACTCTCCTTAGGGAAACTCAGCATATAAATAGGCACATCTATTATAATTTATGTCAATTCCTGCTACAGTGAGTCAGCAGTTGACCTTAGATTGCGCATCAATAAAATTCTAGTCTCTTTACTTTGTAAGGTACACACAGCATATTCAAATCTTATTTACTAATATTTTAGGTTAGAGAGGTTCTTCGCAGAATATACCTATAATGGTATTTTATTTGTATGGTGTCATTTATCTGTAGTTTCCAAAATGTTTTCATATAGTTATAAACATTTGACTCTCTCAACAAGTATCACTGCCCTTAGAAGTGAAATACTAGTTTCCTATTATTATGACACTTACCTGCAGATTACATAATAGCGCTGAATCAAGACTGGAGCCCAAGGCTTTACCCTGTTAGTTCAGTGTCTTTTCTACTCTGTGGATCTGCTAACTCTTAAGTGACCTATCCAGCTTCCATTTTGTTACCTCCAGTTCTGTATTCCTAAAGCAAGGTCAGAACTGCCGGGTCATAGGAGTCCAACCCTTCAAGGTGCCTTTCACATCAATGAAGAGCATAAATTAGATCACGCTGGGAAGGGTGTGCATGATGAGATATCACTGGGAATGCCCAGGGGAATGATGAGAGATGTATAAACTTGCTCCTAACTTCTAAGTCAGATGTTATGACCACGAATACCTGGGTGTTGACTATTGTATAACAAGGGACCCCAGAAGCATATCAGTGAAAGTAGGGCTTGACCTCAATTACAACACCAAGCCATCAGCAGATGAGAAGCAGAATCTTAATCCCTAGTAAAATAGATGAAGGTTCACTTTTCCCCTCTTCCTTCTACTTCCCCCTTCTCCTATTCTGCTTCCCCTTACAATTATGCTGTTTTATTACTTTATCAATTAAAAAGTCCTGGATAGTGCTGTTCAGCTGCATCTTGCTCTACTCCCATTTCTTTATCAGTGCGGTTTTGCACCACTCAACACTACTTGACCTTGCTGCTTGAAAAGGCTACATGTTCTTGTGGGACAGCTGCAAGTCAAAGTTTCTTTACCTACGTCTGGAAAAGGGAACCAGATGCTGGTTTGGGAGGAGAGAGCAAGGACAACTTGCAGACAAGATGCTGGTGACCTCATCTTTTTTAGCCTTAAATCTGAACCTTGTGAATTTTGTTCTATAAATTCTCTCTCCTCTACAGTATAAAAAGTAAAGTGGTTCTGAGTTGGAGTCTTTAAGTGGTTTGGCTTTCTTATATCAAAGTAGACCAAGCCAGGTTATCAATTCATTTGTGTGTATAATGTTCATCTCCCTGTGAGAACTTGCGACTATTTTGTGAATTCTAAAGCTTATCTGAATTTTATTTCATAGGCTTTTATTCACTAAATAGAAATTTTAAAGATTGTTCGGTGCTATAATAAAGTAGGTAGAAGAATACAGCAGTGACCAAAACAAAGCACATCCCCACCCCACTTGGAGCTTTTGTCTTCATATATTTAACAGATTTTTGCTACAAATTCTTTCTGTTTGGGGAATAAATATACTTACCTAGGCTATTATTTTTCTAGAATATATATGGGGAAAATTGATATTGATTTTTTTTTTTGCTTTGTATTCATGACCTTTGAAAAGTATCACTTTTTACCTTAAAGTAGATTTCTTCCTTAAATGAGATTTCTTTTTGCTTTTACTGTGAGATTTTTATGTGAGCTATTCAGCACCAGCTTTTTGTTTGTTTCTTTTATCAAGACTTCCTGCTTTCTTCCACTTTTCTCCCACCCATCCCCAGGCATTTTTAACCAGTGTCCTGTCTTCCTCTGACTCACTATTTCCTCTCTGCTGGCTCCCGTTGCTCAGTTAGTCAGGAAGGCTACAAGGCTATTGCTGGCTAGCTTGCAGGTACTTGCCAGAGAGAATAATTACCTGAAATAAAAATTATCTTCTCTGATTTTAACCCCATGAATCTGAATGTCCTCACCTAGAGAATAACCTTCTGTGAATTAAGATTTAATAAGCACTATATGAAATATGAATTACAGCCTTGTTTAAACTGACATTATCAAGACTTGAACCTTGTGAGATCCATTTCACATATGATAGTAAAAAAAAAAAATAGACCCAGGAAAAGGGAAAACCTTTCTAAAGCTACCATTTTATCCTTTTTTTGTCTTCTCCATCCACGATGCTCATTTTCATAACATTTTTATTCTCCTTCTCTTTCTCATTCTTGTTTCTCGGTAAATCTTCTAAATAGCGAACTCAGTCTTGGAACTTCCCTCTTATTTACCAATAGGTGTTGCCATAAACTTCAATAGTAATTAATTTGGATTCATTTTAAGTTTGAAATGTAAGCCATGTCACAGGTGGTAAAGAAGACAGGAATGGAATGTAGTCAAATCAAAGAGCTCTGGGACAGAGCATCTCCATAGACAGGGACTGAGTGTTTCCCCACTGTGCCTTTCACAGCAGCTTGCCAGGTGTGGCATCCCCAGCAGGGTGCTCATGTACTTTGGTGACAGTGTGCTGGCTGCTGTGCCATCACTGGGGAGATCTTTAGGTACAGGACTGGATGCTCTAACCAGGTCCTCATCAGGTTTTCCAGAAGATCAGCAGTGTTTTTTAATAGCTTTTTGTTTCATGTTTGTTAACAGTATAGTTTGGCAGCTTAAGGCAAAGAGATAAATTAGTTCTGAGTTCCATTCTCTATTGCCAAAGACAGCTTTGATAGTATGAGAATGAATCTGGAAGTGAAGTATATCAGCTTCTGTATCATATCCCAAACTACAGAGAGTCGTGTGACAGTGATCAAATCACTCAACCTCTGGTCAGGGTAATGTTAATTTCTTAATCTTATCAAAGGGATTTTGGTGCTCAAAAGTAAAACTATTATTGTCATTGCCAATAGAAGTTAATGTGTTAGAGTGAAGCCTCTGAGACTAAAACCGGGATATTCTGAATTTGAGACCAGTTGTGTGCTGAGTGGCTAGTGTGGCCTTACTACTTTGTATCTCTCACCTTGGTTCAACAAAGTATAATAATAGTACAAGTTTATAAGACTAAAAGACTGTGACACGTTCTAAAAACACTGCCTGGTATAATAAATAGTAGCTGCTAGTGTTTTCCTTATGTAAAAAAAAAAAGTCTGAATACTATTGACAAAGATGGATGTGTGTTTATAGAGAAATCAGTTGGTGCTATCTTGAGTAATAAAATAATTGGAAAGATACCACAATTGGCCTAGAAATTACGAGACAAGCCTCCCCACTTACACCTACTTTACAGTGGATTTTTGTTACAAACATCATACTTGAACTTTAATTAATGCGAATATTTCAAAACTACAAATTATTCTCCAAAGAATAAGAGACGGGGTAGATCTTTATAGAGCTCAAAACAATTAAAAGCCTCATTTCATCTATTATTCTCTTGTTCTTCTTCCCATACCTTCTTGGTTGCCTGTCAGAAAGGTCAGGATTTCACATGTTGATTTTACATTTAGATAAAACAGTAAACAAAGAGGATTATATACACAAGAAAAGTGAAGGCTAGCCTGAGCATGTCTTGTCAGTACTTATAGTCAGTACCTCTCTCCTGGTCTTCACCAGCCTCCTAAACATCACCTTAAATAAACTTTTTTTTCCCCTTTATGCTTCATTAAGTCTTAACTGTCAGCAAATTTCTTTTGAAATTTGGAGTTTAGAAAGCAACTCTTGATTTCAATTGTAAAATGAACATTCTACTGAAAAGTTACACACTGTTGAAGGAATCTCAAATTCTAAACAAAAGTTTTCATCATCTGAGATGTATTATATGTAAAGCACAGGTGCATAAACTCAAACTTTGGCATACAAAAACTGGGTCTCTGGTCAAGTTCATGTGAATTAAAGCATAACTAGAGTTCCATGTAATGTTAAATCCACCATGTATCTTTGTAAAATGCCAAACACCTTAATCCTACTGCTTTTCGTGTGTTAAGACTCCCATAGTAAGAGGTCACGACTGAGTGGCATAAGCAATAGATATTTGTTGTCTCACGTTTATGAAAATGGAAAGATTAAGATGCAGATGTGAGGAGTCTCTGCTTCTCCTGTGGCTTTTCTCCCTGGCTCGCAGATGGCCATGACCTTTCCTTGTGCATACATGCTCATTTTATAAGGACACTTCCTATAAGGGACCCCTCTCAGGGCCTAGCTTTAAATTGGTAAAGGGCTTATCTCCAAATATATTCTATATATATATATATATATTATATATATATATATATATATATATATAATATATATATATATATAATATATAATATATAAAATATATATAAAATCGTCATGAAAGCTCATTGGTCTCATAGGTAAATTATAAAACTCTCCCTAACACTGATGCCCAGTCTTTTAAT
>NW_004567102.1:25647437-25661558 GCF_000260355.1 Condylura cristata
AATATATATATTCTAAGATTTTGAGGATTGGGATCACAGAGTAGAAATTTGGGGAAAACAAGATCCAGTTCATAATATTTTCATAGTGAAAGATTAAATAACATCTCTGTCAGTTTGTTTTGTTGTCTTATGAGAGAATTCCTTGGTTTATCTTTCATCTATTGAAAGGTAGTGAGATACACAGGGTGAGACAAAAACTTTAGGATCAGACATATTTTTTTTAATTTCTTGATGTATATTTTACATCATTCTTCATTTTGTCCACTTTTTTCATCTCAGTTGTAATCCTCATAGGTTTCCCACCACCAATTCATCCATGTGCCATCACCACAGTCCAGTGAACTCTTCCCATACCAGTTCTGATCCCATTCCCCTCCCATCCCCATAAAATGTCTCTGTTATAGTTGTTCATTGCTTTCATTTTTACTCTATTATATTTGTCTCTTTTTTCTTTTCCCCTGATCCCTTATGTTCCTGCTATGAGTGAAAGCCGATCTTAACTTTAGACCATGGCAAGAGGTAATACTACTATCCTACTGGGTTGTGAGAATTGGAAAAAGTTATTAACAGTGTCTCTTTATGTGTGTGTCAAATAGATCTTATTATATTGTTAATAATAATATGATGTACTCTAATGTCCCATGAGTGCAAAACAGAAGATAAGAGATAGAAATTCTGCTAGTAAATTTTATTCTAATTTGGTATGTTAATTTTCAACTTAATATTCTGTTTACACATTAGCGTTTTAATATTCAGTTTGTCATTTTCTCAAACCAAAACCATTCTAACATTTTAATTTTTAAAATAAATGTATTTTATATATGGTAATTATTTATGCATGTATAATGTTTATTTGAGAAGCTAGATTTATTTTTAGACTACTAAATTTTAAAAGCATTTATTTTTTAAAACCACTTTATTAGATATGATTGCCATACAAAAAACTATAAGTGATTAATATATATAATTTGATAAGTTTGGAAATCATCACCATAATCTAGGCCTATACTATTCTACCTTTTTATGGTGAGTCTAGGAATGTTATTTTACTATGTTGGATATTACAGCTATCCACTGAAGTGAAAAACTAAAAAAATTTAACTCACTTCAATACATAAGAATAAGGAAGAAGGGGTTAAGTCTCAGCACTATCAAGCTATCAGCAGCCATTGCAGCCAGGGCGGTGACCCACATTGCACAGCAGACCTCTCCTGTCTCATTTGCCATTCCCCTCAGCAGTGTATTTCAGTCAGTCTACCTGTTCTGCTCCTCCCTCTGTCTCTGGTGAATCCTCTCACCCCCTACACCTCTAGCCTATATGCATAAAAAATCTAAGAAAAGACATAAAATAAAATATACATATACAGCTTTGAGCATGCTAATTCATGGAAAAGGTTTGAATATATTAGGTGTTCAATGTAAATTTCCACTGATATTTACTTTTTATAATTTCACTTTCCTGCTCTAAATATGGGACTCCTGATCCCCTCTATCATTTAATATATGTGCCACAACTAAGGTACAGAAAAAGTTTGGGAGAAGGGTGTAAATTTAGACTTCATATTGCAAAATGGTATTAAGTGTAGGTGTTTTATTGATGTGGGTGCAATGTCAACCAAAGGTACGAGGCTAAGCAATTTAAAATCTGAGAGGAAATAGACAATCTGAATACAGAAGAATCAATAAAGGAGTTTGAAAAAGATTTGATCTCACATGAAGGAAGATTTTTCTCTTTGTACCCATCCACCCACCCACCCGTCTTTCCATTCAACACTTGCCTCTTTTGATTCCCTAATCCCCTTACTCTTTCCTAATCACTGCTTTGTCTTTTCATGCCATTTGATTCTTTTGTACTTCTGTGAATAACTCTCAGTTCATCAGGTAATACAATATTTTCTGCTTGTGTATTTCTGAACCACTTAATAACGTTATAGATATTCAGATTATTCATTATCATTTCCATCTTACATAACAATTACTTTTTTTTTTTTAATCAGCCTTCCCCACTGGAATATAAGTTCTGAGAGAACAGGGTTTTATCATTGTTAATCAAAGATTAATTCAAGATAAGCAGCTGCACCAAACCAAGTGCTGTTCAGAGATCAGGTAGTAGAGATGAAAGTGAATGATCAGGCAATAGAGATGGAGTGTCTACTCCATTTATTTTCTAATATGGAACAATAAGAATAAAAACACACATATACATACATTATGCCTTCAGTTAAGATGAGTAGTACAAAGAAAAGGCAATGTGTAAAGGTAAGAGTGGGACAGTAAGATGGAGTTTTAGATAAGGTGATGAGGAAGGATTCTGGATTTGAAGAAGTAACTGTTGAGAGATACTTGAATGAAGTGAGCATCTGAAGACTGGGGAGCTCAGGCCATTATGACAAAAGTGGCAGAAACTCAGACTTCAAAGTAAGAATAAATCCAGCCAGTGATCAGAGAGAATGCAACATGGGGCATAGTTCTATGTGACAAGTCCGAGGATGTGACAGGCCAAATCACAGAGGACTTTGTACGCACCTACAAGTTTGTGAGTATTGAGTTTGTTGCTAATCAATCCACTAAGTGAATGAATAAATGAACAAATGAATCAAGGGGCCCAAATATGGTCCAATCCTAGTACATTTACTAAAGACCAAGTAAATGATTAATTACTGTAATATCATTTTGTAATACAAATCACACCATCTATCAAAATCCAAAAGGACTCTGATCACTTAATATGAATCAAACCCAAGGACTGGGTTCATTGGAGCAATTGATGAGAACCACAGAGTAACCGAGTACGTGTCTAAATGCAGATTCATTGCTTGGTCTGGCCAGAGGAGGCAAGGCTGCTCATGGAGGTGAAGAGGATAAACTCCAACAGCTAAGGGTATAGGATAAATATGTCTAGAGTGAATGAGCTTTACTCACTCTAAAAACTATTTCCCTCACTATTTTTCATTGCTCAGCACATCTGTCAACACCTCCCTAGGTGCTACATTACTATGCCAGAGGAAAACTTTTTCAATATATAATGCATCCCAGTTATGTTTGTTGAAAGGGAATGTGTACAGAGGTTAACCGCACAGGCTCTGGACTCAGACAGTTTTGTTTTGTTTTTCCCATGTTTTCAAAGTTATTTATTTTGACTGCACATGAGAAAGCACACTTTAGTGATCTCAGACAAGTTAAATTATTATTGTCACAATGTCCACATTGGCAAGATAGAAATAATAGCAATCTTCACAATGTTATTGTGAGGACTAAATGAAATAATTCACTTAAAGTAATGAGTTCCTGGCATATGGTAATTATTCAAGAAATATTAACTTTTTCTATTATAAGCAGGAAAAGAGGGTTTATTCTGACATTCAGTCTTACCAAAATTATTTCCACAAGTTTCTAAAAGCAAGATTACGATTAGTTTCCAAGAGAAGAAAGGCACATCCTAGTCTCACTGTTACTGGTTCAGCACAAAGCAGTACTGTGACAGAAGCCATGAACATTCTCAGAAATAGTACACATGGCTTGGAGGTATTGTGGAACTATGGACAGATCCTGTCATCTGAAACCCAAAACACCTGAACTAGGTATTTAGTTCCACTACCTTCTCTTTAGGTAACTGGAAGCAGTTAGATGAGTTTTACAATCTCATGGCGTGCTCTTGGGAGCAAAGTGAAAGTAGTAATAGCTTTTGCAAGGTTTTTATGTTAATTAAAAATGATATGTGCATGAATATCTTTTGAAATATTTATTTCTTACTGAAATGTAATTTCTTAACATTTTTTTAAAAGATTTATTTATTCAGGGCCCTCCCTGGTGGCACAGCGGGTTAAAGCACTGCACTGGGAAGCTTACGCCACTTCCGCATGAGTTCGATTCCCACCTGCCCTGGAGGAGATCCACATGGCGAGGCAGACCTCTCCTGACCCGCCCGCTGCTCCCCTCAGCAGTGTACTTCGTCGATCTGCCTGTTCTGCTCCCCACTCTGTCTCTGGTGAATCCTCTCACCCTCCGCATCTATTTATTCATACAGAACTGGGGTCTATTTATTCATACAGAACTGGGGTACAGGCCAGAGATGCGGAGGGTGAGAGGATTCACCAGAGACAGAGTGGGGAGCAGAACAGGCAGATCGACGAAGTACACTGCTGAGGGGAGCAGCGGGCGGGCCAGCAGATTTCTGCCTCGCCATGTGGATCTCCTCCAGGGCAGGCGGAAATCGAACTCATGCGGAAGTGGCGTAAGCTTCCCAGTGCAGTGCTTTAACCCGCTGTGCCACCAGGGAGGGCCCAATTTCTTAACATTTTTAAGAACTTTGCATTGAAAAGTCACATAGTCTACTTTAGCACATACTCGCTAAAGTAGAATTCTGCTCTGTTTAGGTTGCTAGAGGATGGTGTCATTAGTTTGGTTTTCTAACTTTATACACCTTCCTTTTTTTCCCCCGAAATTAGCTTTTACTTAACAAAATTAGGGAGAATTCTCTTGGGTCTGATATTCTATGTTCAAGGTGTTGGTGTGAAGTTTAGAGAAACTGAGAGGGGAACAGGCAGCTTTAGAGTGATGACTTTTCATAAAAAACAACAATTTTGGCAGTGGTAACTTGAAGAAAATCTCTAGATGCCCTATCCTTGACATTAGTTTGGCAAGCATATAGCACAGATGTGGCAGAGGGAACATTAAGGCTAATTTTATAACATCAATCTGTTGTCATCAGTATACAAATGAAATTAAACCCACATTGACAGATCAAATTACTAAAGAGAGACATGTGTGCATAAGGAAGACCAGGGAATATAAACCCTGATGACACCTGAGACAAATTGTTGAGTGTCAGAGTTGGAGCCACCAACAGGGTGTTATCTACATGCTATTTTTACTTGACTGAAGACTGTAACCAAAAATGCAACGTTGCTGTTCAAAATGGGAATCTAAGCATCTATAGGAAAGCGAGTGGCCATTATGAACCAAGGGAAACAGCTGTAAGATCTCTGACCACCCCACAAGCTTCCTTTGCTGCATTTTCTTGGACACCCACATGGCTTTAGCAAGTGAAACACTATGACTGCTACAGACTGTCATATCTGTAAGCAGGCTTTTGGAAAACTAGAAAAAGCCAACTCCTAGATCTCCAAAGTAGAATTTTTAAAACAGAAATGGAAAAAAAAAAAAAGAGATAGCAAAGATATTTTTCTAAGCCAGATCTAAAATCCATTCAGTTTCAAAAGAACATACAGCATGTTTTTCTATCATTATTGATATCTTAGAGAAATGCAAAAGGTGACACAAATGCTGCACAGACATGATGACTTCATAACCTTAATGTGTAATTCATGACTCTTGTTCCATCCTCTCTTTCTTTGTGGGACTTTGCCCCATAAGTCAGTCTACTTCTTTCCATTGTGCTTTGGACCCTTCCATCCAGATAATTTCACACTTCAACAGGGGCTTCCCTGGTGGCACAGGACTTAAAAAGACAGCACTATCTAGCTATTAGAACCCACTGCAGCACAAGTTTGATCCCCAGCCATGGCGCAGACCCACATGGCTCAACAGACCTCTCCTGTCTCATCTGCTGCTCCCCATAAGCAGAATATTTCAGTAAATCTACCTATTCTGCTTCCCTGTCTATCTCTGGTGAACCCTCTCACACACTGTACCACTGTCCTAAATCCAAATTCTTTTATGCATAAATTTAAAAAATCTTAAAAAAAAAAAAGACAACAATGGGATCAAAAAACAGTGGGGGGAGGGAAATGCACTGGACTATGGTGAGGGCACACAGGTGACTGGACGGTGGAAAACCCACAGGGATTACAACTGAGATGGAAAAAGGCACACAATGATGTAAAAATAAACTATTATATAATTTTTAAAAATCATAAAAATAAAAAAGCAAAAAAAAGACAATAAAAACAGTATTATTTCTCCTTTACTTTCAGATATGTCTTGGTTCCTCTTGAACTCTAACACCCAATTTCTTAAACTGCTTCACTGAAAAAAAACACAGAAGGGTCTGGACTTGCTGCTTACTCCCCAGCTACCATGACTAGATGGACTTCTTCTCTGGTTCCTTAGAGTCTTCAGACCCCAGGGCTTTGTCTCAGCTGTTTCTTCCAGGTTCTCTCTGACATATGGCAGTAGCAACTTCCTATTCAGTGAAGTTCTCTATTAATTTTTTCCAACCTCCCTTGCATAGTTCTATTCTTGTCACTTTTTCTCTGACCCCTCTATCCTTCTCATTTACTCTAATTTTTTGAGTGCTAAGCCCTAAAAGTAAATAAACTATTGTATCTTCCTTACATGTTATGTTCTTAACTTCATCATCATCAGTATCGCCACACCCTTGTCCATTTCTGAGTTGCGACAATGTAGGTATGGATAACATTAAGTCTACCTGTGCTGTGTGTCTCCTTCCATGAGCTCCCTTGCATACCAGAGTTTCTGTTTGAATGCTACTCTTTCCCTGAATGTACTAATTCAACCACCTTCAGAGTATTCCTATCTCACTCCAATCCGAATTGTCATTTCATCAAACACAAATATATCACCCCTGGTCTACCCAAGTCATTTAACACTGCATTAGTAAGATGTCAAGAAATACGAGATCACCATCGTTATTCAACTATTTCCTCCAGGTGAAAAGCTGAGCTCAGCTTTACAGATCTTAGTATTTTGAAGTCTTTTCACAATATGCCAGTGGTACATGATTCCTACTTGTCAGAAAGGTGATTAGTTTTCCTTGTGTTTTGCAGCACCAGAAGTTAAACTTGGATTTATTTTGAAGATACATTGTTTCTATTAATTCACAAATGTTTAATCCAATGTTAAGATAAACAGAGACATATTAAAATTTTAGCAATTTATTTGAAAGAAATTCGATTTGGACATTGCAAAACTGGAAGCTGCAGTTAGAGGCATTCCTGAGAGAAGAGCTGAAGAAAAAACTAGGAGAGGCATAAGTACAGAAATGATTGATTGCTATAATTTAAAACCTAGCTTGCTGTTTGTGATCAATTCTCCTTAGGGTTTGGTTTCCTAACCTTATGCATTTATAGGCTTAGATGTTGGTTTGATTATTTGGGCACCGTGGTATTAGACTGATACTGTGTTTAAGATATAAATATTCTTATACTGATTGGCACATCATCTCATGTAATTATTGTCTTAGGGTCCCTTTCTGTTCTTTAATTTTAAGACTAACTCTGAGATTAAACTAATATCTAATTGAGAAGATTTGTATAGGTTTTCTCCTCCTATCTAAAAGTAGGATGCCCCTAGTTGGTAGGTTATAATGGAATCTTGGAACATTCAAATTTTTTTTTTTTCATATAAATTAGTGGGGATAACATACCCAGACCAAAATAATAATAATAATAATAATAATAATAATAATAATAATAATAACCTGCCAAATCATACCAAATAGGAACATTGTACTTTTAATTAGCAGAGGAGTCCTATGTTGAAGTGTTTCCTGACTTGCTTTTCTCTTGTGTCTAGGGCATATGATTCTTAGCCAGTTACATTCTCATTTATCTCAACTTTTATAACAGTCCATCTATAGTTTCCACTCCATTTATTTACCCAGTAAGATAGATTAGACCCATCCTCTGCTTGTCTCAAAATCATCCTATAAACCAAAATTGAAACCCCCAATATTACTTATAGTTAAAATTGAAAGTATTCTTCTAGATACCTGAAATAATACGCAAAATGTCCTAATAGAGATTCCAAGGAACATGTAGAACTTAGTCTCCAACTGAGGTTATGTGTGTACATAGTTACATTTTTATAAGCACCATTTCTTACAATGACTATATTGAGTAAAGCTTGGTATAAGAACAGAGGGCATTTGAGAAATCAGATACTTTATTGGCAGCCACCAGAAATAAGTACCTACTTGCTTCAACTCTGCTGGTTGAAAAAGTGATAAATTCCAGAGAAGTCTGAGGAGTTGCCAGAAGAAAGCCTTTCTTTGGCAGAGCGTGCAGTGTGAGCAAATACTTTAACAGGATGTTGGAGTTGCATGACCTTCAGTGATAATAACCAAGTAATAAATTAGTCTTCCCAGCTGCCAGTGCATAATCATAACAGCAAATATTACGTGGAAATTAACACCATGACAGATAGTAATCATGGTAACATAGCATATTGATCGCAGCCACTAAAGGATAGAGTACTGTGTTAAGAATACAACTATTTAACAAAACTACTTGTGAAATTAGCACAGCCTTATGCAACAAGGTTGTAAAAGCAGTGTTAAGTCCCACCTTAATCCTGAAAAGTACAAGGTCATTGTCTGGTTCATGGGAATGTCAGTGCTATGGTTTTATTGCCATTGTCATTGAGTAGACTATAAGCAAACAGCCCTCATTATAATTCATCAGCAAAAGAGTGTTATTAGGATCGAGTGGAGACCTTGGCTTTAGGGGGAAAAAATAGAACCTTTCTCATCTTTCTTTATTCCTTTTTTTCTAAATTTCTCCCTTCAAACATCTTTTTTTTTTTTTATCACATTACTTGATCTGTAAAAATCTCATTGTTCACATCATCCATAAGATTAAGGCTTAAATTTTCTGTGGAAATGTGGCCCTTAAATTCTTCAACAACTGCCCCTGTTCACTTTTGCAGCCACAGGTTTCTAATTCCTGATTTGCACATTATTCCCCACAGCACCAGCATGCCCTGAGATCTGAGTGCATCTTCTAATTTCACACACACACACATAAGTATTGTCCTGCATAACTCACAAAAATTGAACATCATTTGCTATTCTGAAGGCCTGGAAATGCCTTCTTATAAAATGCATCATTTGTAATCTCCTCGTTTAATTTTCAGTAATTCACTTCTATGCCTTGTCTATGAAATTGCAGTAATCCCTCTGTTCTTATTTACAGAGGCTAAGAGGGTTACCACTTTTAGTATATATATTCTACCTCAAGTTTTCATGTGAGAACTTTCTCATTTGTTCTTAGAATAATTAACTGTTCTGATAAGCGAAACGGAGCTACATTTATTGTTTAATCTTAAAGCTGTTCCCTGAGCACATTTCAGTTTTCAATAAATGGTATTGACCAACTGGCTGGCTGATCAGCTATAAAAGTAATCATTAACCTTTATTCTGGGCACATTCACTTAAACCTTGAAAGCCTCTGTGCAACATGGCATGATTTCAAGCCTACCTGTACTAGGTGAAATATGAAATAACAGAACCCTCAAAATAACTTTCCCTTCTCCATGAAGCAAAAGTGTTTTCACTGGACATCATACTTTTTAGTTAACACTTAAGCCATATTTTTCTTTATCTGTAATAATGAAAATTATCACTCTTAATTACAAAAGGTCCAAAGTACTTAACGACTAGAACAAAAGCACAGATACAAAATTTAGGCATAGATGTTGGGAGAGTTTCAGTGCTTCTTCCAGGAAGAGAAAACTTGCCTGGGCTCTTAAATAAACTAAATCTTGTCAGTAATGCTGGCTCCATGCGTTTGAGCTGAGGCTGCCTCCCAAATCTCCCTTTTTTTCTAAAATAAAATAACTCTTCTCATTTTTAGATGGAACACAGCCTCAAAAACATATAAAAATCAACAAAAAAAAATATCCCTGCCTATCTTAGCCTCCCTGTCACCTGTATCTGGCCAACTTCTAGTCAGAGAGACAAGTAGAAATGGCATATGCAACTTCCAGGAGGGAACAGAAAAGGAAATGGAGAGCACTCACTTTCCTTATGGTTTTGCATGGTCTGCCTAGAGCTGCTTCAATCACCATGATGTGTGTGTGAGCTGCTGGCTGTGCTGAAAGAGCCGCACAGCTGAGAATGAGAAGCAGGGTCTCTGACACAGGACATCATACCAGTCCCAGGCCACTTTCCTCCATACTGTATATGGAAGAAATATTTTCTGGTGTGTTCAGAAAGAGGAGTAGGAAAATAATGCCAAAATTTAATGGCATGGATGGACAATTAACATGGCTCTAAATTCTAAGTAATGGAGCCGACCAGGGATATTTATCCTACATCTAAGGATCTGAGCATCAAAGATGCTTTAATAATGATAAGCAAGGAAGAGGTGATCTCATCTTTATACTCAGCGTTAGAGAGGATAAGTCCACTGAGTCACAACTGGGTAAGTCTCCCACTCCCCAAGTTGCATTTTTCTAGGTTGTAAAATGGAGAGCAGTGGTTGCTTCTCAGATTAGGAAGAAGGCAGAAATTAGGGTGTGACCCTGGCTTCCTCAATTAGGAAAAAAAAAAAAAAGTGAAGGACTTAGGGAAAGGCAGATGTATTTCCTCAGCCTCAAGGGAATTTATTCTTAATTCAAATTATTCTGCATTCGTAGGTGGGTTGTTTGAGGAAACTGGCTGAGACTCTTGGGATGGTTAGATCTAGTAAACCTTCCTTTAGAAATTGCATAATCTGGTTACACATATCCACAGGAGAAAGAAACTCCAGAATAGGCTGTATTATCCTATTTTGTGGAATTATATTTATTTTTAAATATCAGAGAAATTTAATATTTTTTTGCCTTCATGAATTTGGATGTCAGAGTACAATTAATTTCTAGTATTGACATAGTGACTTTGTAGGAAATGGAATAAGGTTGCAGTAACAATAAGATGTCTGAAAAAACATTAAAACTCATTAAAGTCCTTGCTTACACGCTTGGGAATTGTGGTTGATGATGGCATTTTTCCATATTGCCTCCTAATTAGATTTGTGAATTGTAAGAACATAAATCACGTGCAGCCACAGTTAAAAATGAAGCTGGGCACATAAGTCCATTCAAACTGAAAAGGGAGAAGCACAGGATTTCTGCTTAAGAGTAATTCACATTATTCTGAATTCCCATTTTATGTGCACTAAATTTTTCAAATAGATGACCTAACAAGAGATCTAATTTACAAAATTTCCAAAATGAATTTAAGGCCATATGCAACTGTCTGTTGTATTTTTTTTCCATAAAAGGTTTATTTGGGGGAAAAAAAACTCCCCAGTAGAAATTGAAATATGCCCTTTTCTTTTATTCTTCCAGATTGAACGAACATAAAATTGCACCCTTGACTATACTGCTCTTTTCTTGATTCGGTAGGCAGAATATTTGAAATATTTAATTGGCTAGTTATTTCCATTTAAAATCCCATTGCAGACAATGAAACTACTGGTTTGATAAGAAAATTTAATGTGTTAGAAAAGAATGGATAGTGTGTGATTAAAGGTCTTTGCTTGTAACCTTTATCAGCAAGTCTGAACCACTTTTTCATTTTGCTGATTTTAGAATGTTCTAGCTGATCTGTGGGCCTAAGATGACTTTTTACAGCAGTAGATAGGTGGTGGGAGGTAGCAGACGTTATTTTAGTTTTCAATTTATAAATGAGTTAGAGGAAAAAATATTATCTTGTGTAACAAAAGTGATGCATTGCTTGACAAAAGTGTTCCTGTAATATTATAAAATAATGTTCCCATTTAACCTGCTAATGTAATGAAATGCCTTGGTGGGTACAACTATAGAAAAGGAATTTATTTTACAGAGAAATCATTTTATTTGGTGATAAGTATAAAGACTTAGTAGAGAAAATGTATGGATGTGAACAAACTCAGCTATTATCTCTTAATCACATTCCACCTCAAAAAAAAAAAACTTTCCAAAAGACTTAATTTTCTTTTACATATTATTGCTAGAATAAGAAAAGTCAATAGTTTTCTGGGAACTTTGTTCCAAATTCACAAATGGGAATGGGAGACAGATATAACAGTACATTTACAAATCTTGACTGGCAATCACTAAATACTTTTAATATATAATTCAGAATTATTGCTGTGTTTTGTTTTTAGAAGTTCATGTTTACCATATATTGAGTGGCAGGTAAAGAAATCATCACAATATCTTGTGACTACACATTATCTCAGTTGGCTTCATGGCATTTTTGGAACTTTGCTTTCATATTTATTGTAAGACTTAATTTATACCCAATCTTTAGGAAAAATATAAGACATTATAATAGGTATTTTGCATGATATACTGCTGGCTCTATCCTCCTACTGTTAATTTTTCATATTTCTTTTTGTTTAATATTTTTATCTCCCATTGTGAATATTGAAATGTCACCTTAATTTTTTCAGCATCCATGAAGGTAAAGCTAGATTATATAGATATCAAGATCAATATTAATAGAAAGAACATGATAAAATATTCACTATTTTACTTGTTTTGAAGTTTGTGGTACATTTACCATCTGTTTTGTTTGTTTGTTTGTTTTGTGTGTGTGTTTGTGTGTGTGTATGGTTTGGTTTGATCAGAGCTCTATGTTGTGATTCCAGGTAGAATAGTTTCTGATGTTGAGGAACTGAAAACTGAATAAAGGTGAAAGAGCCCTCCATGACTGACCACTGTATAATAAACTAATAAACTACCTACTAGAAACAAACTATGTCAGAATACAGAGAGCCCTGGAAACCCTGAGATGTGAGGCATCTTTACCAGATGAGGTGCTGTTTACCTGGAGTAGGGAAGGAAGAGCGTGGTAGCATGGTTTGGGGGCAGAGATGTGAATCCAAGTTAGTAAAGGCACAGAGACATGAATATGTATGATGGAGTTAAGAATATTTAATAACTTCTCTATTGTCAAGGGTGGCGTTGTATTGGGATGGCATCTTAGTAATAAATGAGCACATGTGGTACCTGATCTGTGTTCTCAGCAGCACGTGAATACTATGGTCAGTGCTTCCTGATGTGGTAATGAGTTACAGCATCCTCTGTCACTGCTGGTTCATAATCATTTCAGATTTCTGTGAGGCAAATGAGACTGCTTATAAATTTTGGCATTACAGTAAAAGTTAAACTTTATTATTTGTGGAAGGAAATTCTGGCAAGTATCAACTCAAAGCGTGACTAAAGCAACAAGTCTGGTGATATTAGTTGTACAAACTTAACACCAAAAATCTGCAAAGGTTTAAAATTAAGATGAACACTCTTCAGTAGTCATGATTTTAAAGCATACTGGCTGACCAAAAGGAAATAAGCTTCTTACCTTTATAAGAGGTCCCCCAGAATCACCCATTTCTTAATCTCTAAAACAGCACATACCCTCAAAAGAAAATAAAACTCCCTAAAAGATACCGCTTAACTACTACAAATGGAAAAAGTGGGGCAATCTAACAGATAAGGCCTAAACCAAGTGATCAGTTATGCCACCAGGAATAACACCTGCCCATATCATGTATTTCAAGAATGTGATGTAGCATAGGCAAAACATCACTTACATGCCTTACCTATGAAAAATGCATAACCTTAATCCACTCTTAAGAAAATGTATACGCATACACATGTAAACTGAGGTATGTTAAGTAAAATGTTTTCAGTACTCTTAGAATTGTCAGGATCATGAAAGACAAAAAGTACTATGACAGATTTGAAATTAAATAAATAAAGCCACTACTTGAAGTGCAGGATCCTAAAGTCCTGGATCCTGGATCACAAAGGGATATTAGCTGCCCCAACAGATGAATTTTAGTTGGTTTGTTAATTAGTTAACAGTATGTGCTATTGTTCATTTCATGACTTAGATTAACTATACTGTGGTTTTGTCAGGTTACCTTATTAGGAAATACTGAGTGAAAGACGTACAGGAATCTGTGTATAAGAATTACAACATTTTATATCTAAAAATTCAAATTATAAAGAGCTAAAAATGAGAAAATAGAAATTTTGATTTTCCTCTTTTTATCTCAGTCTTAGCATTAAAACAAGTGTCAAAATGAATATAAGCACATCTATTTTGTTCAAACTTTTTATCTTACGAAGTGCTTATTTTCAAAAATTATTATGTGAAAACATAAGCTAAACTCAAGCTTTCTGTGTGAATATAGAATTGTAAATCCTACAAAACACCTAATGCAACCTGTATCATTTTTTTGGGGGGGGGGGAGGTTCTTGGGTTCACTCTGGGAAAGGTTTCACCAGAGTGTTATAGGGCACCCCAAATCTGTTCCAGAACAGGGGGAGAGGGACACCCCTTAGGCCCCAAAATCCTGCCTGCTCTAAGTGGGTTCTGCCATCCACCGCAAGAAGACGAAACATATAAAACTTTAATGAAAAGGGACTTTAATACAGTGAATATACAAT
>NW_004567102.1:25662326-25664200 GCF_000260355.1 Condylura cristata
GAGCTGTGCAGAGACTGCCCTAATATAGATAGCCTCTCTTTGGGAGGGGCCCACTCCTTGTGAGCTTAGGTGTTTTGACTTTGAATAGAATCTGAGAGGACAGGAGATTCCCTAGTGAGCTGCATCTCCATGTCTTCATCTTCACCTAGGCGCCAGGCAGCCTGGCTTTGGTGCCTGAGGATCTTGATGTTATGGCTGTGTCAGTTGCTGCACTAGCCCCTTCTACCCTTCCCTTTGTGTGACTCAATCTCCTGCATCCCTTCCTCCATCACAGCCTGTCTCCACAGTTCTCACTATAGATATTTCAAAAATTTCAGGAGGGGGGAGAAAAAAACGCCGTCATTTACTAGCCTTGTCCATTCTCTCATCATAATCTTATGATTGACTTAAAGGCCTCCTCCCACAGTTAAAACAAAATTTCATTCCTTGTGAAAAAGAAATGTGGGTGGCTGTCTTTCACACAGTAAAAGAAATCCTAAGTTTGATAATTCTGAAGCAGATGTTAACCCTTTAATTCTTTTTTTCAGGTGACCTACCAGGGAGAAAGGGCTCCCCCCCTCCCTGCGCTAGAACACTAGGTTGTTAAAAAGAATTCAAATGGTTTCATTTTGATTCAGTGAACTGAGTTACCTACCTTTACCATTTTCTTGAATGCAAAGATTATATTCAAAATCGACTACTGACATGGAGGTTATGCTCTAATTAAATGTGTATTGTGCACAAATGTTTTAGGTTGTTTTAAAATACTGACCTTATTTTAAATGTGTAATAGTTTCTGCAACAGTACCTTTTTCATTTTTTCCAAATTTCTGGTAAATGCCTGACAATGGTAGGTAACTTTGTTAAGTAGCTAAATAGATGCAAGGCCCAGTGCTAAGGAGTTTTCTTGCTGGAGAGGCCCTAATGATTCTAAGCAGAACTTCTTTCCATCTCCAAAGACTATTGCTTGGGGTTATTTACATTTGAATACCCATAATTAAGGAAAAATTTGCTTAAGATTGACTCAAGACCAAGGTTCCTGTGGAGAAACTAAGTAGTTTGAAGGGCTTTGACTCCTGTTGAAGGAGCCATCCACTGAGCCTGGCTGGATTATAAGTGAGTGCTCTTAGTGCCTGGCCCCAGGCAAAGGGGAGCCCCCAGGTTGGGCTGAGCTAAACACTGTATGCAATTGCTGTAGGCAAAGCTAGAGTGTGTAAAAGTCCAGAACCCTAGACTCCACCAAGAGAGACCAGAGCAAAGAAAATAATGGGATATAGAATCTCCTGAGTAAGGCCATTTCCAGAGCACATAAAATAAAGCCAAGTGTCAGTTCTGCAGAAACAGGAAAATAGCCTAGAGATCCCTAGATGGTACTCATCGTCCCTAGGCTGCATTTACTTGGACAGAATAACTGTAAAAAAAACCCTATTCATGCTTTGCTGAGTGGTAGTAATCAGCTTCCAAGACCAAGGGATTCTAGTAGCTTTGATGTTAGATGGTGGTTTTCAGTGAGTTGATGAAATTAGCTGTCTAACCCGAAAGTGCACACCTTAGGTTTGGGGGATGGAGCGCATAGAGCTGCCTGTCTGATTTCTATCAGCAGTCCGTGTTGTCCTGAAACTGGGAAGAGGAAAATAGAAAGCAACACTTTCAAAGGGCTTGATTCTTATCCCTGGAATAATAGGGGCATGCAAATCATCACCTCCTTCTGCAGCTATGGATCCAGTGCAGCTGTAAGACTGTGAGAAGTAAGACCCTCAGTTCCTGAGTGCTGGATGGGTGACTCAGCTGTCCTGTTCTCATGGGGAGTGCTGGGGGGTGCTCACTAATGGTGCCTGTGGAGATGGCAGTAGTAGGGTGGTCCTGTTATAGGGCACCTCAATTCAGAGAGAGGC
>NW_004567102.1:25665360-25703690 GCF_000260355.1 Condylura cristata
CTTGATTGGCTTCTCTTCACAGTCCCCTCGGCTGTCAAGAAGAGTTCTCATTCTTGTGCCCTTCCTGAGTGTATCTGAGAGCAAGATTTAAATCTGGCAGAATTAAGCATAACATGACTGTCTTTTTCTTTACCTCTTTGGAGCTAGTATGTAATTAGTTTATAAAAAATGAAAAGGCTATGCTATACAAGGGAATTTGACTTGGTGCATATGACTTAACATAGGGATGAAAGACTGTTATATTGGAGATGGTCTTGAGAAACTTCTTTATGCATTTAACATTAACAATATCTTTGCAGGACATATGAAATCCTTACCTCTACCTGGAAAAAAAAAAGTCCTTTAAAGCCTTACATTGCAAAAGAAAGTACTCATTGATTTATGACTATGAAAACTTTTGTCCAAAGTGTTCCATAGAAAACTTGAATAGTTGAGCTTTCTAATGTCAGCACTGAATATAGTACCAAAAGGAACTACTCATATTTAAAATAACAGTGCAAACTTATAATTCATTACTAATATTTTCCATATATAAAGTCCCTTTCACATTAGGAATCTATATAAACTGCAGTCCTGGCCGTATATGTGCTAGTGTACATGTATAAACAGGAATTCCTTCAGTTGGTACTTTTACTCTCAGGGGATGGGGAGGAAAAGAGAAGCTGGGAAACAGGGAGCAATGGTCTTTTCTATCTTCTCATATGAGATAAAAAAATAAATTCTAATTCACAAGGATATAAATAAATTAATTACCTTAAGGATATCCATAGTGAGAACCTCAGAGAAATCACACTGAACTACAGGAATGCAGAGGATTCCAAAAGCAAGTTCTTCCTCTTCCTAATTTTTTTGTACTTCACTTTTCAGAGAGACTTACTCTCTGTGCTTTCATGGGAGGCTTTGTGCATTGAACCTGGTAATGTAAGGAGCCTAATTAGGTGAAGGTGACTCAGAAAGGGAAGGCAATTGGAGCCAATAAGGATTTGTGAGGTCAGCTCCAGTGATTTCTTGTACATCTACTAAAGTCTTATATTTTCCCAACATTTCACTTACTATGGAATAGCATCACTCTCACTTAGAGGTTCCATGAATTTCTGTCAGCACATGCCTCACATGTTAAAGACTCAGAAACCATCTTAGTAACATATAATATAAATCTGCCACTCCAGGATGTGACAGTTTGGAAAGTGCCACTTACCAGGATGGTATTTGAGCCTGTATCTGTCCTTGAGAATGGTCACAGTTAAACTCAGGGACATATAATGTCCTGAATTAAAGAGATTTGAACAAAGTTAATAATGTTTCTTTTCCTTAAAAAATTGTGGAGTTGGACATTTCACAAATTAATTTTATGTGCCACTCTGAGAATAAATGATTTTTGTAGCAGTCTCCCCAAATCTATCATCAGTACAAAAACTGTTGATAACTGAGGTTTCTATGTATCCCAGATATTTAACTACAGAAATTGGCTGCTTATACTGTGGAACATCATGTTGATGTCTGATGCTCTTTAGAGGACTCAGAGTACCGCTCTCCAGATAAAATTGACTTCAGTGGCAGATACCATGTAACGACTGTTCTTCAAAAAATGGAATAACTAAATATTGCAAACTTTTCTGTTTTAACTTTTTTTAAAAAAGCATATCCTTGACTGTGGTTAAGAGAAAAGCAGGAAAATGAAGGACACAATGAACACAACTGGAGTCTGTAACTTTGCTAACACATTATGTAACCGATAGGTAAATGTGCATGCTGTCCTTGGTTTTATAAGTGAGTTGTAAGCAAAATTTAAAGTAGTGGTTGAACTACTTCAGTATACGTGGATTATTAATGCTCACATCTTTAGCAATACCTTGAGCTATGCTTTCTTGTCACTAAGGAATAAATGTCAAAATTTTCTGAGATCCTGCAGCCTTTACCTAATAAGAATATAATATATATTGTGCCATGTATGTGTGGTACTTTAGAGTAATAGGTCTGCTGCAGTCAGAAATACAATACAGAAAAGAGAAAAACATCCCAGAATTTCCATTAGTGATACTATATTAATTATGATAGGTAAGGGTTTCCTTTTAAAGCTTCATTTTTAAAGTACTTGAAACTTTACTACAGGAATTTTTCAGATTTTTTTCTTTTTTTTTGTATTTTGTATTTTTTTAAAGATTTATTTATGCATACAAGAAGTGGGCTATAGGTTAGAGATGCAGGGGAAGATTCACCAGAGACAGGGTTCAGGATTCACCAGAGACAAGGTGGGGAGCAGAACAGGCAGATCTAATACACTGCTGAGGGGAGTAGCAGGTGAGACAGGAGAGGTCTGCTTGACCATGTGGGTCACCCCCTGGCTGGGGATCAAACTCATGCTGTAGTGGCTGTGGATACCTTCATAATGCTGAGACTTAACCCATTGTACCACTAGGGAGGGCCTTGTTTTGCTTGGTAATGAAAGTAAGGAGGTAAATTCTTAATGTTTTTGAAAGATTTTTATTAGAATAAAGTGGTGTTCTATCTTAGAATATTTGTATTTTTATATTCTGACATCTCTAAACAAATAGCTTTTTAATGACCTTCAAACCTGTCTCCAAAGGAGCGGTTTCCTGCCTTTGATGTATAAGCCAAAGTTTGATTTGCAAATAATTAAATTATAAGCATTACTCAATACTTCCTCTGCAAATGATTGTGTCCCCAAATAGCAGTTAGGCCACTGCACCTTGCAAATGGGGAAAACTTGCAATTAGTCGGTCAGTTACTGAAAATAAGTCACTTTTGGATTGTGAGTGTTGTGGGCCCAGTTTTTGTACTTGCTGATGGGCTCTCTTTTTTTTTTTTGAAAGATTTATTTATTTGTACATACAGAACTGGGGTACATGTCATAGACTCAAGGGCGGTGAGAGGCTTCACCAGGGACAGAGTGGGGAGCAGAACAGGCAGATCGACGAAGTACACTGCTGAGGGGAGCAGCAGGCGGATCAGGAGAGGTCTGCCGCGCCATGTGGTCGCCTCCGGGGCAGGCAGGAATCGAACTCATGCAGAAGTGGCTTTAGCTTCTCAGTGCAGTGCTTTAACCCGCTGCACCACCAGGGAGGGCCCCTAGCTGTTGGACTCGTAAGGAGGCACATTGGAATAGGTGAGCTCTGCTTCCAGGAAGACCACAGCAGTAAGCTGAAATGTGGCCCATATGATCTACTTTTGTTTAAAATATAAGGCACCATCACCTCATTCAGAGTTTAACAGATTGAAATCCACTCCGGAGATACACTGTTGAGATATGAAACAGGAAAAGCTTTGACTGCTCATTAAAATGTTAATTATGCCATGGAGGCTTTCAGTGCTATCCTTCAACCATGAATTTTCACCAATTGCCTTATTAATGTATTAAGCAGACAGCAACCCAAGCAGGAGAGGTAGATAGATCACACAGTTATTTAAACACACAGCAGCATGTATTTCTTTCACTGTCAAGTTATTCAGAATCAGACTGGACACTTCCCTTGTCAACAGAGCCATACCCCAACAATTCCTACTTGATTATAAGTTTTGTCATTTTCTGAATCAGTTGTAGAGATGGACAGACCATATATTTATGACCACTATGCTTGAGGACAGGGACTGTATTTCTTTTAATCTTTGATATTCCTAGTGTTTTGTCCTGATTTCTCTGACCGGCCACAAGGAAGAAATAAGGAGACTGAAAGGCTGAAAAGGTAGTTTATTGCTCCCGGGAAGCAGCTGAGATGGATTTCCAAAGGGTAGGGTCTGCAGCTATTGGGAGTGTGGTACTGGGAAGGGTTTCTTATGTAGGCTTTAGGTTCCTTTTTTTATTTTAGTGGTGTTTTACATCTGAATGCAAGGCCTACTTCCAGTGTTCCAGCAATAGGTCATTTTTGGTATTGCCCATCTGGGCAACACCTAGTACTGTGTCAAGCACAAAAAAGGTACTGATAAAATAAATTTGCAAATATTTGTGGTCAGGTAACAGTTTATATTCTATAAACTATGAAAGTAACTTAAGGAATCTAAGCACTCACAAAACCTTAATATCGACCAAAAAAATTTCCTAAAGTCCTTTGAAATTTTATATCAGAATTTAAAAACCAACATAAGCATTAAGTATCATTAAGCATTTAATTTAAAAAAAAAGGCATGTTACATAATTCTGTTAAAGACACCTCTGCCACTATTTTTTTTTTCCTGCATATGCTGAAGTATTAAATACAGGCTTCCATTGCTTTTACTTTGCTGTTCTCTGGCTCAGTTGTTGCAACAGAAGAAAATGTAGTTTGGCCAGGCGGGTAGAACAAGATTTTCTGGCATGTTATAAGTGCTTTTTCTTTTGAACTCTTGTCAGCAGTTTCTCTGCCTTCACTTACCTAATAACTAATTTTTTGGGGGTGGATAATTTATTCTCTTCTATTAAAGAGACCTGTCTTCAAGTTTCCTCAAAGCTGCAAGACTGTAGTGTCAGGTTCAAAAGGAGTCATCCCTTATTGGATGAGTAATCAAAACTGTATCAGATTAGCGAAGAAAAACAAAATGTGTGGAGAATTTACATGGCTGTAAATTCTGAGGAAATATTGAGTGGGCCAAGGGTATTTAACCCACCTTTTGGATCCCAGGGCATTAAGGCTGAAACCAGAAACCAAATTTCCTACTGTAACATCTGTGTCTTAAATCAAACTACATGCAAGAGAAGACTAAAGATACTTATTTACTCCATAGCTTCCCTACATGATATAAAAAGGAGGAAAACTAACAAGCTCTTGAAACTAATCATAAGCAAATTCAAAGTGTAATTTTAACTTGATGGGAAAAAAAAAACAGATGAAAAGAAAATTTTCTCTATTTACTGTAGTCATAAAGTTTGATTTGGTGTATGTGCTTGTCTCTGTCATCATGTAGGTACATTTGTATTGTGGTTGTTTTGAATGCATTTTTTTACTTGAAACAAACAATGCTATACTAGGATATTGATTAGTTTTTAAATATTTCAATAGTTGCAAATGAGTGATATTGGGGCTGGTGAAAATTAGTATGTTAGTTGAATAAATATGACAATGAGCTCCTTGATTAGTATGAACAGATTTTCTTAGTTTATATTTTAATTGGATCCAGCTTTTCATATACAGACTGAACTATTTCATTTTATGTGCTTGTATGGAGTACCTTGTTCTGCTACTATAATCATTTCCATTTCCTCTCTACTAATACTCACATTCCCAAATTGCACATAACACAGTGAGGAAGTGAGCAAAGAAACATCCCTTAATAGTTTGCCTTTTTCAGAGCACTAAGATTCTCATGTCACTCAAAACTATAAAGTGCCCAGTAAACACTCATTTTTGCATTTTCTATCTAAGCAATATTTCTTTAAAAATATTGATTAGCTGAAGTTTAAAATTTCTGTTTCTTCAAGCTGATAATTCCAATAAAATTAAAAATCACATATGCCTAGCTATACTCCAGAAGTAATTCATCTAAATTTTGAATAAGTTAAGCTTCAACTTTTTTTCATGTCTCAAAACTATATTGTTGAAAACCATTCTGCAGTGCAGATTATCATTGCAGGTGTGTATTCATACTTTTAACTTAGAAGGCAGATAATGTGTAACCCCATAAAAAAAGCATGATGAGATAGGCAAATCATCACATATTTGTAATCTCAAATTGTGTAATAAAATGCTTCCTTGGTGATTGTGCTGTTAAATTTTCTGTCAGTTTTAAGCCTATAGAGAACTTGTGAATGATGTAGGTAACTTTCATGTAGTTTTATGAAATGTTTTATTGTAGATAATGTTTTAATACAGTGATTTGACTTACAAGCTATGAAAGAATATACAATTGTCCTCATGTCTTTTCAAGATGTGTAATACATATTTTCAAAAGAAACTATCATTTACAGGGCTAGGACTAAATGCTGTCTTTATAAGTTGTCTTTTTAATCTTCTAAAAAATAATAATTGATGCTTAAATCTGACCATTGGAAGGCAGCAGTTAAATATCAGTTTGCAAAGTCTGCATTACTATAAATCTAGGTAAATATTATTTTATAACTTTGGTAAAATTTACATAAGCTTGTTTAACCTTAGTAAATAGTGGAATGTAATAAAAATAAACATTATGTGTGATTCCAGCCATTAATTCAGTGCATCACAATGCACTGAAATACAGTTTACCAGAATATATTCATATGCTACAATATGACTTTTGATATCCAACAATAACAGACTTGGAGAAATCATGTGAATATGGAACTCTATGTTCTTAAATCACATGTAAATGCATATACATTTTGAAAGCTAGCTTCATCTTCTTTTGTTTTCTGGTATACTGTATATTTTGGTTCAAATTATAAAAGTACTTGAAAGGAATTATTAACTTCATACAAATGGAGTAAAAAAGAACTGATCTTATACTCTTGTTATAACTTTGTGAATATCAAGATTTTTTTCTGCTTCTAGAAGTTATATAATCCCATGGAGAAAGTAGAAATTGCAAAAGCCATAAAGAAGCAAAACAAACAAAACAAAAAAAAACAGTAATTCAATAGTTTGAAACAGCTTCTGTTAATTACATTGTCAATATATTTCTAGCATTTTCTCTGTGTATATGTCGGGTTAATCCTTTACAAAAGAATGAGACAAAAGTCATTAAAGTTAGAAAATCAGTGTTAATTTTAAATTGGTGAATACTCGGATGCACATAGTTGTTTTATAAAGCTTACAGTGGTCTAGTTTTTTGTATAGATAATCAGAATACTAGTGTAGAAAGTAAAATATATTTAAATTTGCTCTATTTTATTTCATTCTTCATTTTTGCAGGGTTGTGCATCTCATCTGTTGCAAATTATATTAGATTAAATATTGGTTATAGCAGTTCTACTGAGAGAGAAAATCCAAATAGATTGAATTATTTTATGATTGTGAGACTAAGAGTATTCTAGGTATTAAAAAGTCTTAGAAAATAAAAATAGAGAAAAAAAATTAGACATGCCCTGCCTCTACTTAGATCAAATCGTCATATTAGCTATCTTTTTTATTCTAGGTATTTATAAATTTAAAGAGTATTTTGCTACCTTATTAAACAAATTATATAAGTCAACTATATTATAGTAGTCCTATTTACTTCCATCAAGAATTCTATTTCCATATCTTTAAGCTATCTTTTTTTTCTGCCCACATCAGATTCTGCTCTTTTATTTTTTAATGGCTGTAACTTTTTTTTTTTTTTTTTGAAAATTTCTGAGGGAAAAAGAATTTTCTGAATGAGACTGTATTCATTGATTTTCTTGAAAGGAATAATACTTTTTCCCTTGGAGTTTTAGTAGAAGATCTTTTTCCCTCTCCTTTATAATATTAGTGTCATTAGTACTCTGAATCAAACTACAGAATGTCTGTCTCATTATTACTACACCCTGTTATAATCTCACTGTGTGGATTGTTGGCGTTGCTTTGGATGGTGTTAAGGAGATTGATTCCCATCCCAAAGTGAACACATAAATGATGAAAAAAAAATATTTTTCTCTTATCTGACTCACATGTTATCTTCTTCATTCTGTTGCTAAATTTGTGTCACAAGTTTCATTTTTAACTTTTAGAAATAGTTTTCACTTGAGCCCTTTACTGAAATTGTTCTCTCAGAAGTTCTCAGTGTCCTCCTTTGTGTCCACAAAGACATTTCCAAGTTACTCTTTCTTATTATCTTAAACACCTGACCATTGACCAATCACTTTTTCAGGAAATCCTTCCAGCTTACTTTTTTGTGAGGTTTGAATTCCCCAAACTGAGCTCCTGTCCGAGTGTCCCCGTGGTATATTCCTAACTCACTGTGGTCTCTCTCTACATCTACCTTCACTGAAGGAACAGAAAAAGGGGTTTCTACTTTGAAATCATCCAGACTTAGGCTCAATTGCTGGCATAGCACTTCGCCAGCTGGATGACTGACTATAGTAAAGTTATAATCTCTGGACTCCATATACTTCTTTAAAACATCTAATAACCCAAAGATATGCATCCAGGGCTTGCATATTTAAGCAAGTTCCAACTCCAAACTCCTGGAGCATTAACACCAATTTGTCTGAATTTTTTTACCTGGAAACAACAGCAATAGCTATAATGATAATGTCATTTTAGGATAATTCTTAAAATGTATTTAAAGTATCTTACCATAGCACCTAACATTTGTTAGCTATTCAATAAAAGTTAGCTGATAATTTTCCTTAGGGTGATTATTATTATTTGCCTATTGACTAATTAATGATGGCAGCTGGCATATTTTAGCATTTAATTATTAATAAATCATGGTGTAGATATTTATACATATTTATAACCCAGTAGATTGGCTTTCTTAATATTATTCCTTCCCATACTCTTTTTATATTCTTACTATTTTTAATTTAAAAAGCAAAAAGATGGTTATGGCATCTTAAGAGTTCCATGCATTAATATATCTATAGGTAGATATAGTATTTTAACTCCTTATCAACTATTTAGTTTGAAGTTATGTTCTCCCATTCCTTAGGTTACCATTTTGCCCTGGCCTTTGTTCCCATTTCTGTATGTAAGCCCGTAAGTTTGATAGAGCCCACTTATATGTGTTTGCATTTGTTCTTCTGAACTTTTGGATGTCGTTTGTCAGGGTTTGGAGGATATGGAAGATAGGGAATTTCTTTTTAACAAATATAAAGATTCATTTTTGCAAGATGAGTAAATCCTAGAAATTGCTGTATGACATATGCCAATAGTCTACATACTGTATTATACATTTAAATATCTATTAAATGTTCTTTTAAAAAAAGATTTATTTATTTATGCATATAAGAAATGGGGTAGAGGCCAAAGGTACAGGGAGTGAGAGGATTCACCAGAGAGGAGTGGGGAGCATGACAAGTGGATTGACTGAAATACACTGCTCAGGGGGAGCAGCAGGCAAGACAGGGTCTGTGGTTTAGCTTCCTGGCTTGGGTTTGAACTCTCATACTGCAGTTGTTATAGCTAGCTTTCATAGTGCTGAGACTTAACCCCTTGTGCCACCAGGAAGGACCTATTAAATGATTTTGCACAATTAAAAAAAATATATATCAGGCCCTCCCTTGTGGTGCAGTGGGTTAAAGCACAGCACTAAGAAGCTAAGCCACTTCAGCATGAGTTCGATCCCTGCCCTGGAGATGACCCACATGGCGCAGCAGACTTCTCCTCTCTTCATCCGCTGCTCTTCTCAGCAGTGTACTTCATTGATCTGCCTGCTCTGCTCCCCACTCTGTCTCTAGTGAATTCTCTCACTGCCTGTACCTCTGGCCTGTACCCAGTTCTGTATGTATAAATAAATAAATCTTTAAAAATACATATTAAGCCACTGTCAATAAGACTGGTACTACTAAAAATGTTCAGAATAACATATTCTTAGTGTTAATATATGAAGACAGTGATACTTAACCTTCGATATGTAAAGACAGTAATACTATAATACAAGGTAACTAACTTTATTGAGTATCTCAAGCTCCAAAAAGGCAAAGTATAAATCTAATATTTCCACAATAACCTAGCACAGTGTCTGTCCCATATTAGATGCTCACTAAAATATTTGTTAAATGAAGAAATCAGTTGATTATACAGAGAAGTCAAAGAAAACAGTTCAAAATCTATAGCCATATTCATTGAACAAATACTTATTCTATACCAGATATGTGTCAGAAATGTTTCAAGCTCTGGAAACATTAAAGTGGAAATTGAAATACCCCTGCCCTTATGCCTTATGATGTTTATATTCTAGTAAACAAAAATAGGTGAAAAAATAAAAAACCCATGTGTGTTTGTTGTGTGTGTGTGTCAGCTATTATAAAACAAATCACTTTGGTTCTTAGTGAATAAAAATAATTTTGCTTGTTTGTAATACCATAGTTCAGCTATTTGTTTGTGTTCAGCTTATTGGTTTTTGTGTTGTGCTCATATGGTGTCATTCATAAAGCTGTAGTCATCTTCCAGTTCAGCCTGAGCCGGGCTAATCTAATATGACCTAATAGCTGGCCATTGTTGCACCTCACTCATTCTCACAAGGCCAGTCTGAGCTACTTTACATGAAAGCAGACTTTTTAAGATGATGAGCGTGGAAACTGTTACAAGTCTTGAGGCTGAGCATCCTAGGTTCAGAAGTCACAAATCACTTCAACTACATTCTTCTAATCTAATCAGGTCATAAGACATACCAAGGTTCAAAAGAAGAGGAAGTAAATTCTACCTCTGGATGAAAAAATGTATATTGAATGTGTACCCACTTTTACCCTACAAGTGGGGAGTTGCTAACTTATATTGCATAGTCAGTGACATAACTGATAGGATGATGTAAGAATGGAAATGGACATGATGTGAGGGAATGATCAAGATAAATATCTTTGAGCAGTGCAGTATAGATTAAGGAGAGACTGTAGGAATGCAATCTACTTGAAAATGATGGGCAAAGGCAAGAGTGTGTGTGAAGGCACACAATGGCAGACCAGATTGTTTAGATCCTTATAGGCCACTGTAAGGGCTTTGTCTTTATTCCAAGTGAAATTGAAAAAAAAATTTATAGTTTTGAATAGTGAGTTGATTTGATATATGTAGCAACAGGATCTTTCTGTCCAGTGTGTTGAAATTGAACTTGAGAGAAGGTGGCATTAGTGAGATTACTCTTGTTGAGAATGATAGTGGCTTGGGTCTGCAGAACAGAATTCATGTCATTTTCTGAAAAAATTTGAGAACTAATAAGGTAGAAACAACCTTCCCAACCAGATCAATTTCTCTAAGAAAGAAACTGTGTTCATAGTTTCGTGTCTCTACTATTTTATCTGTCAGTTGAAATGCATTTACTAAAAACTTACTGACTCACTGGTTAGTGAATACTTAGGCTTCTCTGCTGGATTGTATGTAAACATTCCAGGATGTTGAGTCTTTCAGAATTTATCATCAAGTGACATTTGAAGACCAAAAGCAAATAAATGAGCCTATTGCAAGAGAGCCCATTGACTCTCTTCAGATTGCATCTTTTAGTATATGGCGAAGGAGAACAAATGAATTAGAGCTAATACTGTGTTTGGACCTCGCAGTAGTAAAAGTCATCCCTTGAAATGTGAATAATCTTGAAATTAACTTTAAAAAAATATCAAATTTCTACTAAATGAGAAACAGCATGTCAGATACCCAAAGTCAAATAAGATACAATTCTCAAAAGTACTAATTTTCTTTTCTTTCTTTTTTTTTTTTTAAATATTATTTGTGCATATACAACTGGGATACAGGCCAGAGATGCAGGGGGCGGTGAGAGGATTCACCAGAGACAGAGTGGGGAACAGAACAGGCCAACTGACAAAATACACTGCTGAGGGGAGCAGCAGGTGGGCCAGGAGAGGTCTGCTGTGCCATGTGGTCACCTACAGGGCAGGTGGGGATCAAACTCATGCTGAAGTGGCTTTAGCTTCTTAGTGCTGTGCTTTAACCCGCTGTGCCACCAGGGAGGGCCCTCAAAAGTACTAATTTTCAAGTGCAGAATAGACAATTTAATTTTATCAACAAAGTAAAGTGAATGTATCAGGTAATATTCTAGTGTGGATAAAAAAGACTAATAGGTGCCCAGCAGTGTAGGGAAGACCGAAGTGTGGCATATTCCTGGAATTATTTCATTTCTAGATAACAAATTGAAAATCTGATATTACAGTGTGAAGGAGACTATTGATTCAATACTCCACATAGAGGACAATAAGTGTTCTGAGAATGGCAAGGTTACCCACTTCTAAATCTCATCACATGCAATGAAGTTTACATATTTTATACTAGTATTTCTGTTTTTATAGTAAAATGTATAAATAGTATAAAATAATATATACAGGCATTATAAAGATTAGTGTAATGATAATTTTGGGCCACAAATCTTTTCTCATGCTCCACAAATGATTCTAGTGTGCCCTCTTGAGTTGTGAACCACTGACCTACCCCAACCATTTATTTTTATAGATGAGGGGTATGAAAAGTTTACCTAGGAAATTTGTAAGGTGGACTTTTGTAAGCACTTGTAAGTACGTTTCTACAAGTGCTTTTTTTGAACCACAAACTTCCTTTGAATAAAAATACAAAGAATATCATTTTCAGAAGGAAAACAACTTTACTACCACCATGTTTCTAAACTGGAATTTAATATTTTGTATCACTGCAGCCAGTAAATAAATTTTTAAAACTCCCACTCTGGAGATGACAGATACTTTCAAGATTGGTATACAACTAATGTTTTTCCTTAATGTGTCATCTATCACTTAAAAAAAAAAAACAGGATATAATCATATGACTGTATATTATTTAACCTATCCAATTGTCCATGGGTAAGTCACATGTTGTTAACACTGTCATTACTGCCATAATCTTCCTTTAAATTCATGCAACATTACTACAAATTTTTAAAAATTACATTAAAATCTAACATTTAAAAAAAATTACTTGTAGAAATGTGCTTACAAGTGCTTACAAAAACCTAGCTTACAAGTTTCCTAGATAAACTCCTTTTCATATCCCTCATCTATAAAAATAAATGGTTGGGATAGATCAGTGGTTCTCAACTCAGAACACACTATAATCATCTGTGGAACACTAGAATAATGCCCAGATCCCACCCAAGGTTTAATTTTTAAAGAGCTCCAGATAAAATTGATATACAGCAAATGTTGAAGACTAATGGTCTATATGATACTATGATTACTCCTACCAAAATGTTTTTAATTTATTGATTCACTGTATTTTGACTAAGTAGTAATTGCTAAAGATAACAAATTCTCAGTAATTTCAATGCCCTGAGAAGTTAGAAATTACCCTCAATGATTGTTTCTATTTCAGGACATTTGTTCCTCTCTACCCCCCAAATTTTCTGTCTTATGAGAGTACATTCTACCAAAAGACATACATACATGCATGCATGCATGCATATATAATTGCATGCATACATATATAAAAATTGTATCTATGAAATATACTTAATTTGATTATAATGTGTGTTTTAAAAATAGCATAGACTTAGCTACTTCTTAGACATTAACTAGTAATGACTGGGAAACATTTTCAGTCCATATGCATTGCAAGTACAGTATACTCAGAAATTATATAATTTTTTTTTAATAATTTTCAATTTTTTTTAAGATTTATTTTTTCATACAGAATTGGGGTACAGGCCAGAGATGTGGAGGGTGATAGGATTCACCAAAGACAGAGTGGGAAGCAGAACAGGCAGATCGGCGAAGGTCACTGCTGAGGGGAGCAGCGGGCGGGTCAGGAGAGGTCTGCCATGCCATGTGGTCACCTCCGGGGCAGGCGGGAAAAGCGAACTCATGCGGAAGTGGCTTTAGATTCTCAATGCTGTGCTTTAACCCGCTGCGCCACCAGGGAGGGCCAGAAATTATATAAATTTTTAAAGTATCATTGTGCCTATTTTGATTGTGAGTAAATGGACCAGGTCCATAGCTTAGGAGATATTATACCTCCTGAATATGTAACATATTCATAATCAATATACTCTGATATATTAAAAAGCAGAATAGGGGCCCTCTCTGGTGGTACAGCGGTTTAGGACACAGCACTGCAAGCTAGCAGCAGCTTCTTAGTGTGAGTTCAATCTCGGGCCCCGGAAGTGATCCACATGGTGTGGGAGACCTTTCCTGTCTTCGCCTGCTGCTCCCCTCAGCAGTGTACTTCGTGGATCTGCCTGTTCTACTCCCAATCTGCTCTGGTGAATCCTCTCACCACCCTTGCACCTCTGGCCAGTTCTGTATGCATAAATAAATAAATCTTAAAAAAATAAATAAAAAGCAGAATAAACCATTTTATAAAAGACCAATTTAAATATAATACCTGGTTTCACTGCTATTTCAAAAGATTAAGTTTGACTTTTGAAACAGTTTTGAAATGTGTTATTGCTATTGTTATAAGTTTTTAGTGAATAATTTTTCATTTGTATAAAGGTTTTTTCTTTTTTTTCGCTTTAATCTGAAATACTGGAGATTACAGTCAAACATTATATAAACTTGCCTTGAAATCAAGAATACACTGATGTTTCACATCCAAAAAGAAACTGTAGTTTCAGAAGGAAGCTGGGGAAAGTCCTCAGATATTAAGCTGGGAGAAAGGGATTCAGTGTCTTACATATCCACAGAATTCCATGCATGTGGGTATGTATTTGAGTACTTGGAATAGGTAACACTTTCCTTCTACTAGCCAGTCTAATAATAGGAAGAATAGAAGAGGTACAGATGACAGCTAACAGCTAGCATGGCTGAATGTAGGTGTAACCAACAAAGAATATGCTGGTTGTATGGACCTGGTTATTTTTGAAAACTATCTGAAAAAAATGTAATGCTCATAATAGACACTAAGAAAAATAAATATGTGGATTTCAGTATAATGTGTATATATACATCATTTTGTGTTTGCTGCTGACATTGTCCGTTACCCTTATTAAAGCCTTATGTTGATACATATTTTGCTTCTTGTTTACCCTATTGATGACAACCTAGACTTAATAACTAAGAATAATTCACAAATACATCATTAATCATAAATCATGAGAGAAAAAAAAAACTATGATGGAAGAATAATGTGATTACTGGAATAGTCCACTGTTAAAAATCTTGTTCTGTCAGACTGAGGAAGCTGCTTTGATTCACATTAGCTCTACCACATATCAGTTTGCTTTACAAGATCTCCCTGAAATCAATCAGGCATGCGTACCATGCTTTCAAAGATTTTCATATAGTTGCAATAAGCTATTAAATCTTTGAAAATACAGGTGGCACATACTGTAGGTTTTATAATAAAATGTGTGCTTGTAATATAAACAAAAATTTGTGTTTTATGTGATTTTAAAATATTAGGATAATGAAACAATTTAAAATTTAGCAACAAAATGGCCTAACACCTTTTGTTGCTTTGGACTAGTCAAATCCAGAGTTTGGCAACCTGTCCTCTCTCACCTTTCCATGTATTCTCTTCTATTCATATGTTCCAAATTCTGGTATTCTTCTATTAGATGCATCACTTTGTGCTTTATATCTTGTCTTAAAATAATAGCACATCAAACCATTGTCAGCTACTCTTAATATTATTTTCTATTATAACCATATAAAGTCAACAAAGGGATAATAGTTACAAAGAAAGGAAAGTAGAAAGGCTTAACTTAGGGAAAATAAAACATTAAAAGGGTTCTGTTGGGATTAGAAGCATCAGAAACACCTCATGCTTAGGATAGAATAAAGACTTAAACATGGAGATCAGTTTAACCAAATTTTTCCAAGGATAGGCCAGGTCAGCAATGCAGTCATTATAGAGTATTGACCTTTTATGAAAATGTAACATAAAGTTTATGTGATTTTTAGAGTCTAGCAATGATGTATTGACAATGTGCTTTTATAGTTGACAACCAAAGTTTTGTAATGTTGACATTTCTGTGAGTAAGTTAAGTATATAATTTTGCTTCACATGAAGTCCTACAGCAAAGGTATTTTCCTTAGGACTTTGAATTGGTTATTGGTCATGGATATATGTAAAAATTGTAAGTACTAGACTCAATCTTGAGTACATAGATAATTGCTTTACAGTAAACAGGTGATCTAGGATGAATTATTCAGATGTTTTGTTTTAAAACATGTCAGATTTTTTAAGTATCTTTTTTAACTTTAATCAGATGAGATAAATGTTTTTCATTTTGCCTTAACTGTTTGTCACAATAAGATAGGAGACAAATCAGCTAATGAAATAAATTGAAGTGCTGCTATGTTATGGTTAGGGAAAAATAAAATTCAATACTGTTACAGTTAAAGGGATAAATGCTTTTTAAATTTGGCATGATTTTAAAACATCATGAGAAAAAGAGACCCTCTAAATTGTGGATTTACTAATATTCAGAGTATATTTTTTTATGTAGTTCACTCCCAAAAGAGTATACTCCTTTTTAGGGCCCTCCCTGGTGGTGCAGTGAGTTAAAGCACAGTACTGAGAATCTAAAGCTGCTTCCACATGAATTCGATTCCCACTTGCCCCGGAGGTGACCACTTGGTGTGGGAGACCTCTCCTGACCTGCCCGCTGCTCCCCTCAGCAGTGTACTTCGTGGATCTGCCTGTTCTGCTCCCCACTCTGTCTCTGGTGAAGCCTCTCACCACCCCTGAGCCTCTGGCCTGTACCCCAGCTCTCTATGCACAAATAAATAAATCTTAAAAAAAAAAGAGTATACTCCTTTTTAAAAGAAGTTGTAATTAACAGTTCTTTGAATCATGAATATTAACAACATAAAATCATTAATATTAAAAATATATCACTTCAAGATACCAAAAAGGGATAGTGTGAATTATATTGTGTAGTTCAACTTGGAAGTCCAAATGTCACAGAGAATCTTCTCTCAATGAAATATCTTAGAAATAGACTGTCTACATATTTAACCCAATAGCTTTAGGAATTCAAATATGGAGGAGTTGAAATCAAAAGTAGCATATCAAAATTAACACCAGCCATGTGTTACCTTTTTCCAATTTTAGAGTAATTTTTAACACAGAGTAACTTGGTTTAAAATTTGAACACTGTGCATATAGGTTTGCTAGTTGGAGAGTTTCCATGCCTAGAGGAGGGGAGGTGACAATTGGTGCATTCAGTATATAACACGTGTAATGATACTAAAGTTGATTGGATGAACACTTGCTTTTTTCCCTTTTCTTCCTTTTCCTGTATAGTAATTCAGTTGGGGGATGGAAGGACTCTCCCTCCTTCCCACCCAACCCCCACCCCCACTAGGAAGCCCTAGGTTGATACCATTTTTATTGTTCTGCTGGGGTGGGAAGTAAAACATATGCTTTAGAATTTTGAATGGCTACATCAAAGAGAAAACTGAAACTAACGTCCCTCCCTACCGGACTTAGGGGTGGAGTTACTCCTCTAAATGTTTAAACAGACTTGAGGGTAGCTTAATGCTTCTACCTCAGAGCAAAGAGGTGGGTGAAGGGAATAAATGGCAAGGGCTACAGAGGTGCATTGGGCTGAGTGAAGTGTGCAGTGGGAAGCTTATGTCTGAAACCCACCCCTCCCCTGGATACCAGGCAGAAGCAGTGAGAATCAGAACCAGCTGATGCCGCCGCTGCTTCTGCTTCCCGTTTCCAGGGTGAATTTTCACAGCAGCTAATTCTAAAGGGAGGAAAAATCCCTAACCAGCAGCGGAGAAGATCCTATCACCCAACCCAAGCTATGTAACCTTTTAGGCAGGCTTCTCAAAGAAATTCGCAATTTAAAAGCCGAATTCACTGTCCAAAAATACGGGATGGGAATCAGAGCTGATATGAAAAAATATAAAGCCTCTTTACACCCTGAGTATTTGAAATGATCCGATGAGCATAGGAAGTGGTTGCCAAAGCTCTGGCGGCTGCTCGTGCTGCTGCCACCACCGCTGCTGTTCCTCGCAGAGGGCTGGACAGAGCTAGTCCGGGTTTCAGCACCTCCGGCGCTGGACAGCTCTCTGCACACCGCACCTCCGCCTGCTTGATTTTTCCAAACACTCTCGCTTTGCATTACTGGAGATGCATCTAAATTGCGTCCTATTCAACAACAAATAGAATTTTTTTTCTTGTACGGGAATTACAGTAGATGATTCTCTCAATTAAACTGCATTTTTTTCTTTACGGATTTGGCCATCAGGCGTATTTATCGCGATTTCCCCCCTCCCCTCCCTTTGCAGGAACGAGTCTTTGGGAACGTGGTCCACCCAGGGATGTAAAACTGTGCTTACCGATGCATCCCATACGAAATGCTTATGTGATCGTCTCTCTACCTTCGCCATTTTGGCTCAGCAACCTAGAGAAATAGTAAGTAACAAAGGGAAAACAAGGCTTTAATGCAAAGGCAGGGACAATGTGGCGAGTGTTTCTCCAGGGAACTGCATTTTAAATGGGGAAATGGAAAATGTTGCAGGGTGGCAAAATTGGGTTCGTCTCCTCGTTAGCTATAGTAGTTTGGTGAAATGAATGCTAGTTGGTGTGCTGTAACTAAATCCGACTCAATTTCATGTCTTTTAACTTGAAATTTCTGCAGTATAGTTTTGAGGAATTACTCCAGTCATATTGCAAATATGCTGCAAACTTTCAAATGGAAATAATTGCCAACTTAACCTTTGTTTTATAACTGGAAAGCTATTCTAATGAATTTATGAAGATACTGTTGGTAATAGAATGAAGACCCCAGACACTGTAGTCAAACACATTGCATATCTGCATTGGACATTTTCAGTACATTTTCTGGGGGTGTCCTTGGATATTTATCTTTTAAAAATCACATGAAGTTTTCATGAAAAGCTTGGACTCTCAAAAACTGTAAAATCATTCTTTAAAAGTATGTATGTTTGTAAAACTAGTTACTGAGAAAACCTTATAAACTGACTAAAACAAAAATACTCCATCAAATAAATTTTGAAAAATTATTTTATAAAGTGACATGCTGAAAAATTAGCTAGATAAACGTGACTTTCTCTCTGAATTTGGCCTAAATATGCCTCACTTGTTTTACTTATTTTGATAACAAAACTACCTAATATAGTTTAACATGAATATTTAAGATTTGGAGCCCTCTTGATCTTAAAGTATATTTCTTCAAACTTCCCATATTAAAGAAAAACAACAGATTGTGTTAGTGTCAAGTTAGTTTTTAAGGAATGAGATCTCTTATATCAATGACTGCTTATAATCTTTGTTTTAAAAGATATAAGGCTTATTTGTCAAGGTCATGTATTTGAGATCTGATCCTGGCATTGTGAAAATTATCACCACTTACTTATTTCATAGTGGAAAAATATCATAGAGTATATTCTAAGGTCTTGTTTTTGAAATTTGATTTTCTTGTTTACTTTTAGAGGCCAAGCAAATGGAATTAAATGAGAGAATAGTTGACTTAGAACAAAGTTGTCAAAGTCAGAAAGTTTGAAAAATTTCAATGTCTAGGTGCCAGAGTTGAGTAACACAATCTCTTTTTAAACAGGGAATCAAAATAAATTTTATCAAAAAGGATACTGTTAAATAACTCAAGTAATTGGGGGAAAAATAATTCTGTTTTAATATTCAGCTGGAGAAAATTTCATTTTCATTGTGAATACTGACCAACTTAGTTTCAGGTATTTATTTTAGAAAGTCATAACTTTCTAAAATGTCATAATTATGCCATAGTCAAGCATTTAAAACTTGAAGGTCTTTATTACTTCACAGTGGGAGAGAGTGGGGAGGTAGAATTAGTCATTTTAAAGGTTGAGAATATGTGAACAGAGTGGTTACTGGGTAATTATCTGGTAACTATAACAACTATATTGGCTGTTTTGGGTGTTAAGATAGTTTTGCTGAGTTTAGAAGTTATTTTTAATTCAAAAAAATCTTTTCTTTCTTAATTTACAGATCATGGAATCCTCTGGTACACCTTCAGTTACCCTAATAGTAGGCAGTGGCCTTTCTTGTTTGGCCTTGATCACCCTAGCAGTTGTCTATGCAGCATTATGGAGGTATGTAATAAATTGCTACACTGAAATGGTATGCAATGTTATTCACAGTCAAATCAAGGAATATAGTATCTATTGTATGTCTACTGTCCTACTTTATTGGAAGTAATGGTTTTTATAACAGTTATAATTGCTGCTATTTAATTATAATAAATAAGAGTAATGTGCTTACCTAATTTTCTTGTCTGTATTCCCCTATCGTGAGAATTAACATGCACACACTTTTCTCCCCAGTTCAAATGATGATAGCCTTCAACAAGTTGCTTACTCACAAGCATAGTACTCTCTTATCCAAAGTCCTGTCTAACAATGATTTTAATTTATCCCAAATACTAATTTTGAGATTTAATAAATTTAATCAAATTTCTCTGTTATAGAAATCTGGTTACTAAGTTACTGTCTTAAATACATGCTTTCAGTATGTCCCAGATAATGAGTAAAGTCTTCCAAACTTCTATGTATTAACAAAATACCACATGCTGAAGAAAGTTCTCTTGGCTAAATGTCTCCAATAGCATTCTGACGAAGTGTTATTGATTTTGAAAAATCAATGAGAATAAGTCAGAGAAATACACAAGCAGGACTAAGAGGTTGAAAGATATTTGAAATTGTTTCTGATATTACATGAAAATTCAGTATTTTGTTAGATTTGTTCTTTTTCTATTATTAGATTGAGATCCATGAGATTTATTAGATTTACTCATATGCTGCTAAAGATTGCTTAACCATATGGCCATACTTCCTAGTGGATTTGAAAAAATTGTACATGTTCAATATTTTGACTATTAAGAAATGTTCTAAAGACAGTGACTAACTAGTAAATAAGTATGTACTTTTTCTGAATGTTTGCAGTATTAAAATTACCAAATTAGTCCTAGTATTTTAATATTTTAATATCACTGAAGATAAACAGTGTACTTAAATTATAATTTAGAAATAAAAGGTCACTTGATTTAATACCCTTTCAAAAAAGCATTGGTCTCCACTATATTTTCTTACTTTTTTGATAGCAAAGATTAATTCCAGGATATGAAAATTGTGAGATATTAAAAAATTTCATACTTTACAAAAAATGAAATATTTATACATTCTTTGTGTATTGGTTCAGGTACAAAATGGACATTCTGTCTCGCTAAAGGAATTACCTGGTAGTGTGAAACACTGACAAAGTGACACAGTCTGATAAAGTATGACCAATCTCATGAAATGATGAAAGAGATGGTTAGTTTTGGCATAACATTGTAGATAAAAGAAGTCAGAGTCTAGGACTCAATCAGGCAAGTGTTCACCTGGTAATGTTAGAGTAAGATGGACAAAGGCTCAGAAGATAAAATAATTAATAAAAGCTTTATCTCCCCCAACTGGTTGAATGACACATCCCAGAAAATGAGACTTACTTAAGGGCCAATACAGTTGGTACTTACAATAATATCATAATTCATCTCATTGAAATATTTAGAACTAAGTTCCCTTTCTCAGCACCTACAGTTCATGTACCAATTCCACATTCTCTTCACCCTTCAATGCGTGTGACTAACACAAACACTGTCAGTAGAAATGAAATGTAAACATTATCAGAATACAGGATTAATTAACTACCATAATAGTTTCCTAATCCAGGATAACCATCCACTGCAATAGTTTTCTTAAGAATTACCCAAAAGAATGCATTAAATTATCAAGTGAAACTGAAAAGTGTAGAAGTACCAAGAGACAACATGTGTGTGGATTCTTAAGAGTTAGTGGCCATCAACTTATTTTCTACACATAGATGAATTAAAGCAATATTAATAGTTTGATAAAAGTTTTCAAAGTGATGAATTGTTTAGTGAAGCTTGAAGAATAATTAATTCAATGCATTTTGTAAACATTGTGTTTAGCTGTAACACTCCTGGATGGAAATAATCAAGTTAGGATCCAACTACCCTTTGACGGTAACTTCAAATGATTTTTAAACTCTACAACAATTAGAATTACTTTATATATAATACAGTGTTTTGAAATGTGCTGAAGTCCCATAAAGTTATTTGGAAGTAGTAATCAAAGTATTATGTTATGTCCCATGCAGATATCTTCTACGGGGTAATATAACTACAGAAAAAGAGCAACTGAATATGTTCTTTCAATTCATGCATTGAAATGAAATATTCACATATGTTTATAGTTTAATGAAACCTATTTAGAAGAAAGTTTAAAATTTGAGAAATTTTATAACAATTTTAATGTAACATTGTGATTCAATGTTAATGAAAATGGAAAAATTAAAGATTCTTCAGAATATACTCAGTCTGGATCATTCATGATTTTTCTATTTACAGAGCGAATATCATTGAACCTCATTTAAAATTATCTTTGTGTTAGAAGCCATTATCATCATATATGGAATCAGTTTTGTACAGCTCTTAAAGTTTTTGTTATATTCCCTAATCTACAAAAGAACTTTATGATTGATGGTATCAGGAGCCTCAAGTATAGTTTGTTATATTTTTAGATATGGATAATGAAGGGACAAAGTTACATAACTCTTCAGGTCATTTAATAGTGAGAATTGACTTAGTTTAGGACTATGAAGCTTTATTTTACAAAGGAAGGACATTTCTTTCATATTAAAAATTGCTCTTTATATGCTATTGTTACATGTGTTTTGCTTTGTTTTCTCTTCTGGAATATGTAATACAGTGTGGAGATGCTGCCTAAATATTCCTCAAAGACACCAGGATTGAACACATTTTGACAGAGCTTACCTTCCATTGGCACCCCTGTCTTGACATGGCACAGAAATGCCCAGGCCTGCTGTGGAAAGTGGGTCCATGTTTTAAAACAAATTGAACAGTCTCAAATTACACAAGTACTAGTGTGTCTTTTGTTACTGTCACTCAGAGATTTACCACAGGGTACAATAAAATAGGATAAGCAGCTGGTAGATCATTTGATTCTGAAAAGTTTTCTCCATGGCATAGATTCTTGATGCACTTAAAATTATATAACAGACTATATATAAACACTTCATAAGGGTAAAATATGGCAGATGCCAAGTAATTTTCCAGTGCAATGGTGAATTATCTATGCATTGGGTTATTTTTTAGAGAAAAAAAGAGCTTTTTTTTCCAGAACAATTAGGAAAAGAAAATAAATTGTAACAGCCTGTTACATAAAAGTGGGTGAAATATGTTTACCCTTGAAAGTGTTCATTGTTTCATGAAAGTAATGTCACCTATCTAGAAAACAAAGGGGTACTATAGAATATGCATTGGACTTTTAATCTGTATTCTGAGATTCTATTCATTGACTTATGTAATAATACTAAACATATACACACACTTGTAAAGGTAGTTACACTGATCGACATACTTTCAAGAAATTTTATTTTTCTAAGAGAACGGCAACTTAGGTTTTGTTGGAAATGTCCACACTAACTCCTAGGAAAAAAAATTCTTAAGTAATCAAACATACTACACCATATTAAAATTGTTTCTCTAATAATCTTTATATTTAACAACTCTTTCATATTTTTCTCCTATAAAGGCTGTACTTTAATCTTTCCTGAATGAGTAGCACCAGTTTGTATAACAGAATTCTTCATTTTTCTGTTGCACTTTAAAATTGGACCTTCTTTCTCTTTCTGTCTAGGTACATACGCTCAGAGAGATCCATAATTTTGATTAACTTCTGCCTGTCTATTATCTCATCCAACATCCTCATACTGGTTGGACAGACTCAAACACATAATAAGGTATGGTGTAATTATTGTCATTCTGTTTATATGTTTATGTTTTGATAAAGTTGGTTATTGATAATCTAAACCTTTATTCAAAAGAAAATGGGAACTTCTGACAGATAATTTTAGAAACCAAATTATTTTGTTTGTTACTAAAAATATAACCCATTCCAAACCAGAAATATATCCCTTAGGTTAATTTTCTTGGAATTAAAAAACTGCCTAGAATAGTAAAATGTTTGTTGCACACAGTGTGAAAGCTCTGAGCTCAAACTCGTGGGATATCAGAGCACAAACTGATTCATTATCCTAATTTACTAAGATACTGATTCCTAAAAGTCCAGCATAAATTTCTTATAAATATGACATAGCTCTTGAAAATGCACCCAGAAATTGATATAGGCACCCATCTAAAAGAATACTAGCTGAATATAACTCTAGGTTCCATGTCTTAAAGCTTAACATAACCAAAAAGGTATTTTGGAAGTTAGCCAGCACTGAAGTTCTCTGTAATAGAGTAAAACTGCATAAGCACTTTACACAGAATATAAAAATATAGGTCCTGTTATATGAACTAACTTAAGTTGAAATGACCATAGTTAATCCAGAAATAACTATGAGCTCTTTACAAATCTTCTCTGTCCAAAACATGAAACCCTTAATGGAAATCTTAAATGAACCTACTCCAACCCTAAAGGATTTCCATTAGTTTTAATATTATCTGTTGATCACTTTGGGCTTGTTTATTTTCAGGTGCTAAAACCAATAATTAAAAACTTTGCCCCAAATTGTCATTTTTAAAAATCAGATGCATTTTTAATAGTTTTTGATGTATTAGAAATTTGTAGGACATGCAAAATTATGGATAATTTGTTTATCTTTGCTAATTTGATTTCCACCCAAAGAATCTGATTTTGGTTCTCGTAGGGCCTAAGAAACTTTAGGTTATTTCTCCTTGAACCATATTACCCTAGGTCTGGCCTAGGGGGATGGCTCTTGCAGGACCCTTAAGGTTTAGCGAGAAAAACACCACCAACAGTAAAAGTTCCTTTAGAACTAAGATGCACTTTCTTTTCTCTTCTTTCTTTCTTTCTTTCTTTTTTTTTACATCATTCTTCATTTTATGCATTTTTTCATCTCAGTTGTAATCCCCATGGGCTTTCCACCACCAGTTCACCCATGTACCATCACCATAGTCCAATGCACTCTTCCCACCCCAGTTCTGATCCCATTCCCCTTTCCATCCCCATAAAATGTCTCTGGTTTATACTTGTTCATTGTTCTCATTTTTACTCTATTACATTTGTTTCTCTGTTCCCCCTCACCCCCTCTGATCCCTTATACTCCTCCTATGAATGAAATCATCCGGTATTTTTCTTTTTCTTTCTGCTTTATTTCGCTAACCATGATCCCTTCCAGCTCCATCCATGTTGTCACAAAAGGTATGAGTTTATCTTTTTGATTGCTGAGTAATATTCCATTGTGTATATGTACCACATCTTTTTAATCCATTCATCTATTTTTGGGCACTTGGGTTTATTCCCTGTCTTCCTTATTGTAAATAGAACAGCAATAAACATGGGGATGCAAGTATCTTTTTGAATCAATGTTTTTGTGTCCTTTGGGTATATTCCTAGGAGTGGGATTGGTGGGTCATATGGAAGCTCTATTTTTAGCCTTTTGAGAAACTTCCAAATAGCTTTCCATAGTGGTTGTATCAGCTTGCATTCCCACCAGTAGTGTAAGAGGGTTCCTTTTTCTCCACATTCTCACCAACAGTTTTGTTGTTAGTTGTTTTAATGATGCATTCTCACTGGTGTGACATGTTATCACATTGTGGTTTTAATTTGCCTTTCCTTTTCTACAAGTGATGTTGAACATTTTTCCATGTGCCTACTGGCCATAAGATGCACTTTCATGTGTTGGTTCCCAATTTCTTTCCTGTGTCTTTTTTCCTTAACAAAAGATGAGAGAATATAAAACATATTTCCACAGTATTGTTATAGAAAGAAAAGAACCACCACTTATAATTGGGAGAGGAAAAAGAAATGTATGAAATAACCAGCAGAGCAGACATAAGGGTCAAACTGAGAAAGAAATTAGGGAGAAGTAGAGATGGAGAGAAGATAGTACTGTAAATCCTACAGAATTATTCTAATTGCTTAACTCGCTGTTTTTCACTGTTCACGTGTGCAGGGCTTCAAATACCTTATGAACACCCATTTATTTGTTAAAGAATTGTGGGTAGATATTGAAACTCCAGAAAGACAAGGAGAGCTTCCCTCTGAAGTAGGAATTATTTGATGGGTCTGAGGATCAGAAAGAACAAGCAAGCTTTAGCTTAACCTCATATTTCAAATTTTTCCACCAAAGCCTCCCTTCCTTTCATTTTTACCATCTACACATTGTTGTGTCTCTAGTCACAACATAGAAATATAAAAGATCTTCAGTAGGAAGTATGACTTTAAAACTGTTTCATGCCATATAACCATGTTTTTACAAGTTTTTAGCAAGTTGGTAGACCAGTACAGTTTCCACAGGCTTGCTACATATTTTGGTGGTGATTGTCTAAGTCATTGCTGAATAGTAGAAATACAGTGTAAGCCACACCTTCTAGTTATATGTGCAATTGTAGTATTTTAACCCACTTTAGAACAAGAAAAAGAAAAATTAAATTTAATAACATTTAATTCAGTATGTCCATTTTAATATTAAATTAATATTGTTAAAAGTTTATGAAATATTTTACAATCTTTTTATTCACTCTTCAGAATCTGGTGTGCATTTTCTACTTACAATAGTGGTCACTTCAATCTGCTCTGCAATGACCCCATGTAGTCAGTGACTACCAAATAGTGTAGATCGATATGGTGATATTTAGTAACTAACATAGTCTCAAGAAATGGCATTCTGTTACCCATTTCACCCATCCCAGTTTTTCAACCTTCTTGTTTCATCAAACCAATCTGCATGTATTATGAATATGAAAGGCAAGATACGACATCTAGTTATATTTTCATTTTTGATTATGAAGTACAACTGATATGGGCTCTGTTAAAGAGGAAAAACTAGTGTAATGTAGTTTTGTTTCTCCCCAGGTATTTATGGAATACATTCCATGTGGTTTAGGGGCCATAATGGTGCCGTCCCAAATAGGCTATGGTAAATTTTGCTGCTGTGGTTATTGATGCTTGTGGGTAGTAGGTAGTGGTGATGATGAAGAAAAGGAAAAGTTTTGGTTTTCTTCTGTGCTGTGTTAGTTGTACTGTTCTAGCTCTGAATACATAGTCTTGTAAGCCTACAATGCACTGTACAATGACTAGTTGGAAAAAATAGCAAATATTAGAATTTTACTTTTAGTCACTCAGTATCAAGTTTCCGGAGCAAACAATCATATATTTTATTATGGTTTATGTGCTGAATTGATTTAAATCAACCTACTTCATTTTATGTATTACATATCAGTTTTACTGAACTTAGATTTGATGATTTCTTGGAAAAATGTATCAACTGTATAAACTCATAATCTGTATAAAGTTAGAGTACTTTTTAAAAGGTAAACTATTGATTAGTGGCTGCAGAATTTTATTTAGATATGTGAAGGACCCCTTTGTTGCTGTGGTCAATTTGTAATTGATCAGATTTCTATCATTGACTTCCCTGGGAAGTTTTGATTGATGCTTCAGTATCCCCTGCTTAGAAAAATGCACACAGCTAAGAGTTTCTTGATGAACAAGTTATTTTGTACAGCCTATAAGAGTCATCATGGCTAGTTTGTGTGAAAACTGATATTTGATATTGATGTCCTGAATAGTTTTGAAGTGTCATACTGGGATCTTTCTCTGAATTGCTTGTTGAAATCTAATTGACTCGATTATCTCACTACTGAGTATCTCTACATTCTTCTACATCAAGATAGAAACAAGCCGAAAGAATTCATAGTTTTAAATGTGATTTATTTACATCTTTAACCTAAAGATACAATTGCTGGCAGCAAAATAATCAAATGCAATTTACTATATCTCTTCTTAAAATTCAGTTACAAAGTTGAGCAGGAACCCATTTCATTATGTTTTGAGTTTTCTCATAAGGCACTGTTACCCTTTGACATCTCAATGCATTTATACTTTCACCCAGGACATTTATGTGTTACTCAAATATTATTTATAAAGAGTTTTTGTTCTTAGTATATGCAAATGTTTTGTTGTTATTAAGCCTGTACACTATTTCTGGTCCTACTATTTTGCAGAAAGCTAAGTTTATTTTGGAAATATATTCAGAGAGTAGTTTTCTTAATCAGATATGTTTTATGAAGATTTCATAACATTCTTTTTAACTGGTGGAAATCAAACTTGGCAAAACTCTTGGCTTTTTTTGTTAGTTTGTTTTCCTTTTGGATAGTAGTGGTCACCAAAGTCTCTTGACATACTTAGAGATAGTTTCTCTCCTGTTACCTCACTATTTTGTTATAATGAAAAAATAATGATGAAATAATAGGTCTTTGCCATTTTGAATACTTTGAACATACCTTGTGTGTAGCATTCACTTGAGAAGGACAAAAAAGCAATTTACAATGTGCCCCTTCATAGCATTGTTTAATCTGGACACAGAATGACTGGGCCTAAAACTCCTCTGTCAACTGTAGTGTATAAGTTTCAATAAAATCTATATTTACAGTTCAGTTAAGACTAAGCAATGTTTACAACAGCCAATCCACATATTTTCAGTACCTTTATTTTTACTAAAGGAAATATGTTCATGCATCTACCATCATGATTTTGCACATACTAGCTTTAACGATGGGTTATATTAGCTTGATAAAGACTAAGTATTGACTGTAAGCAGATTTCCACTATCAGAGCATTGCCCTTTTGAACATAATTCCAGCTGACCACTCATCCTGTACATTTCTAGACAGCTCCTAGAATTAGAGGTTAAACTAACTGACACATACTATCATACAGAGAATACAGGAGTGTTGTAATTTACAGACATCCTCATGAGACATCAGAAAAGTTAACCATTTTGAGATAATAGTCAAATATGAAAGAAAAATCTTAGGTGCTAAATATAGTCCTAATAGACCCTAGCAAAAGTGCTCATTGAAAAACCAAAGGGAGGTTCCCAGATTATTTGGGAATGGCAAATGTTTCCTTAGCATTATTTAGAAAGAATTTATCTCATGATTCTTTATGTGCAGATCATTTTATTACATGTAATGAGCTATTCTGATCAATTTAGTCTTGCAAAAAATATAAAACTTCTTGTCAGCATATGTTTTAGAAGTCATATACTCTACGATGTTTCCTTCATACTGTGCTTCTTTGCCATTTACTAAGTGTTATGATTTTATTCTGTAGTTTATATAATATAAAAACTAAATATGATTTATAAAGTTGGGTCAAACTGGAAAATTGTCATATTTTAATGTAAGATATTTGGTGGAATTTTTTTTGTCAGAATTTTTTTTAAAAATAAAATCTTATTTTGGATAACTTTAAATAAGTGAAGAAGGAATTCACTTATTTTTCCTATTTTATTTTGCCATAGACCACATCTTCACATATTTACTTACTTGCCTGTTTTCTGAATGTGTATGTCTTTAACTTCTGAGAAATAATACTGAATATGTTTCCAGCTATCCAGCTTATCCCGTCTGATACCTGCTGAAATAGTTTGCTTCTTCTCTTGAGATTCAATGCGTAGACATATTCATCTCTTGGGTGGTGATGGTTAAGAGAAAGCATTTATAACTAGATAGACTTAAGCACATTAAATCTGCCACTTCTTTGTATGATCTTGTGCATAATACTCCATCTTATCTTCTTAGAATCTCCCTCAGAGTGTTGTTGTCAAGGTTATATGAGATAGTGCATATGAAGCACCACACTTGAGCCTAGTTTATAGCTGTGATTATGATAACGATAATGATCGTTGCCAGATGTACATCTGATTCTACACTTCTTTCCTGAGCTTCCAATTTTCTCGTGTGAAATTTTCTACTCACCCTTAAATTCACTATGTGTTTTCCTTTCTCATTCTCTAACACTTTATATTTAAATTACATACATTTTCTGTGGTCGCAAATAAGTTGGAACCCTGTGTGGAATCTATGATTTCTTCTACTTCCTCGTGTAGTACATCATCCTCTGTGCTAGTTATATCCTCAAATATTTCTCAAATCCAGTTTTTTGCTTCTAGTAGGTACTCACTGTCATCATTAGTCTACCACTGTTGGCATCATCAAACTCTCTCTACTTTATGTCCCTAGTGATGGATCAAGATTCAAATTTCACCACTCACTCCCCTGTGTAAACATCTTTTTTTTGGTCTCATCTTATTCATAAGAGATGTTCAAATTGTGCTTAGTCTCAAGCAGCCAAACATGTTTTATTTATGTATGCAGATTTCAAGCCACTGATTTTTTTTTTTTTGGCATTAATACATCAGAGTTCAGGAATAAATTATTGGAAAAGAGTTCCTGTAATTAATTAAACTTGAAAAACCTTAAACAGGACCTGTATTGAACTCCCCATTCTCATTCTGCTTTACTGGATATTATTGTAGACACCTGCACCAACAAACCACTTATTGTTCATCAGAATCACTCTGTTCTTTCTTGTTCCAGACTACCCTTGGGGCTTGAGCAATGTTACTCTTTTCTACTCTACTTCATTTCCCAAGATGCTCAGTCCTTTCCCCCTGTTAGGAAGTCTTCCTCCAATCTCTACTCTTATCATCTGGGAGTCCATGATTTATCCAGAGTATACCTACAATCTTATATTGTGTTACCTGCTTTCAACTAGACTGTATTTGCTTATGGCAGACTACATTATGTTCATTTTTAAACTCACTACCAACATACAGTCTGAATAATGAAAACAAATATTTATTGAATGTCAGGGTAGATTATTTTAATCCATCATTTGGGATTATACCCCTGGAGACTAATACTTATTGTTAGTTTTACAATGATGAGGGGCCCCTTCTTTAGACGATATCTAAGCCAAATGATGATAAAATCTATTGGGCGTTGTTGTGACTGATGATTTGTTTTAAAGGTGATTTTGTGCCTGGATTTTTGCTAAAGAAACTCTTAAACCTAATAAATGTGAGTTTTCTTATTTAATAACTCATGTAAAATAATATTCATATCCTTCAAAAAAAAGTGCTTACTCATGATTTCCAGAGAATTTTCAAAGTGATTTCCTGCCAATAATGTCCCAAATGTGTATTTACTATTCTCAAATATGTGTGTGATCTTAATGGCTGAAACTAAAGCTCCCTATTTAGATTTATTAAAATCTAATTTATTGACTTGCTATGATATTTGTGAAAGGATTTAAATGTAATAAGCTTATGTGTGGTTCATTTGAGTCCATTTTGAAGTATCTTGCAAACTTTGCCAGAGTTCTGCATTCATGAAAGCCATTATCAGCCAAAGAAAAGAATATCTGGTTAGTTTCTTGATTTTTTTTTCAGGCTCCCAGAAATAAATGATTATTTTTTTCTTATTAGTATGTGGTTCACAGGTGAAAGGCATGGAATTGGAGAGATTCTTTTAGGCCATTTTAACCTCCTTGTCCCCTGATCATACATTTCTAGGTTTGTGTGGTAGGAGCCAAGTATCACATTATTGAAGTCAACTTCAAAATAAAACAAAAAAATCAGTATGAAAGATGAGTTTGAAACAAGCAAAAAGTAGAATGATTTGATAAGGAGTTAATAAAATGGCTGAAATATCTAAAGCCAAACAACTTTGATGGATAGGGCAGACATATTAGGCAGTCAGTGTGTGTTCTTCAGTGAAAACCTAGGTCTAAGCAAAACTTGAGAGCATTCATTCAACAGAAGCAGAAGTACAACACAAGTTTCAGACTTGCGTGCTCTTGTTTGCTTTGAGAAAGTTCAGCCTATTCTGATTACCTTATGTTCAATTATTCTCAAGTAGTTATATAAAATTCACCTTCAGGAAATGTAAAGAGATTTTTTATTTGATCAATCCAGTCTCCATCCCCATCATCTCCGCTTTAGGCCTGGTCTTCATCAATGCTTAATTGGACAACATGACACTATAATTTTGGTCTGCTCATTTAACCTTTGCTTGTATTGGCTGTCCATTATTATTGCGAAAATTATCTTAAATGCAAAAAAAAAGCAAAAACCCTGCTTTTGTTATTCTATACTCTGTTGTACCAAATTCTACCATGGATCTACTCATAAAACTGACTATTTCTGAACATCACCCACATTCATGGCTGCCTTTTGTATATAAATTAACTTTGTAGGAGATAAGAACTCTCCTGAGTATATGTGATAAAAATATTCCTCTCCTATGGAGATATTTCTCTCTCCAAACTTATCTAACCTTATTGCAAGGTATTTGAACTCCCATTTTTACTACATGTTAGGGACCCTCTCTTTATGCTTTCTAGGTACCCCACATTCAAAGGAACCACCAATGCCTCTAAGCCTTTATACGTTTACTTTGGCTGATAAACTCCTACTATCCTTTAGATTATGTAAATCACCTTAGCAAAGCCTTTTAACAGTCTTTTTTACTTAATGGTTTATGACTATCTTGTTATCCCCAGTCACATTATCCTCAATTCATTTATTGACTGACCTTACCCATCATATACTCTGATTTCCAAGGGTGATGATTTATCTTAGCTTTCAAAGCCACGAATATTAGCACTGGTCTTACACATGGTATGAAAATCAATAATATTTACTAGTAATTTCACTAGTTAATTAGTTAACTGAGGAATAATATACCAAGTATAATTGCAATTAAAAAATTGCAATTCAGTTCTTTTTTTTTTTTTTTGGTTCTTGTTGTTTTATGGTGAGATACCAGAAAAAACAGACTTGCAGAATGCTGAGACCTTCCTCAGATGAGAGATAGTTAAGTCAGGTTTTATCTTTATTAATAGATAATGAAAGAAAATTACAGAAGTTGAATGATTCACCAAGAGTCTCACAGAAAGGGTGCAAATAATCTGCTGTTGTTTTCTCCCCACCTCTCCTAGAATTAAGATACTAGAGAAATTATAAATTTCTCCCTCAAGATTTTTTCACCTTCCCAATTCTCAGTACCCAATATTAACTGTTCAGAAATTTGGCTAATATCATCAGGAGAACCATATTATGTGATTATAAATATTATGTGATTGATTATAACTGATAATATGTATAAGAATACTGAGTACGGACTATAGTATTCTGAATAAAGTGCTAAAATGCTGAATAAACACCACAGACAATGAATAATGTTAAATGACAGATATTCTCACACAAATGAAAGGCTCTTTTTATAAGATTATAATAGAGTTTTTAATGGCCCATTATACTAACTTTGAGCCTATACTTCTCTGGGGGCAAATATGGGATAAGAAGAGTATAATTTAGGTTAGTACTAAAGATCATTTAACAATGCAAAATTTATCTCTGAGTGAGATTAAATTGGGATAGCGTATAGGATAGAAATCCTTTCACAAATACTACAGATATAATTCAAGGGATGGCAAGCTTTTTTTGAGTAAAGGACCAAATAGTAAATGCTTTACCATATAATCTTTGTCACAACTGGTGACCTCTGTTACTGTAGCTCAAAGCAGCCACAGACCTAAAGAAATGGACATGGTTTGGATCTGGTATTTGTCAGCTCTGGACATTTTTGACTTTTCTAGAAACTTCTTGTATATATGAATAGAAGAACTATGAGGTAAGGTGAGGCAAGCCCATTTTAACACTGATCCTTTTTGTAGAAGTGACCTTTTCTATAAGTGTTTACCCAAAATTTAGCCTGTATAGCCTTTAGAACTAGAATGTGAGGCCCTTTACAGTGTATGAAAAAGTTTCCACAGGGATAAAATGGAATGCAAATCATTCTGAATTCCTTCTTTGGCTTAAGAAATAAACACAATTTCTTCACATATGGTGATTATTGGTTACCAGTACATAAGAAATTAAAACAAGAATCCAATTACTCTCATGTAAGCAGGACATATTAAAATTTAAGAGCTTTTCTTCTACAAAGAGCCCACCATTGTTTTCTAATTTAAGGCTGCTAAGAGCTCCTTCTTTGTAGAAGAAAAGTTGTTAAGGTACAGCAATAAATGTTAAACCTCTAGTAGAAATGTCACTCATCTGACAGTCTTGGACAGAAAGGAAACACCTGACAGAAAAGACAGGGTTGACAGCTAATTCCTTGCTAAATTCACCTGAAGATAGACTCCTTTTTGACATCTCAGCCTTTTTTTCTCTCTGTCCTAAAAGTTGTTTTATTAACATGTATAGTCGATCATAAGCATTGCTATACCAAACCTTAGAACTAATAGATAAATACTAATGCCCTGAAAAAAGCATGCTTAAAGATTAGAGTATATTTTTCTCTGTAGTGCTGTCAGTTAATTTTAAATCTTGAGTTTGGAGAAATGAAGGCATATGACTGAGTGGAATCTAGGTCTAAACTATCAATTTTAATGTGTGAAATTCAAAGCAAGCAAATTAAAATATTTATATAAAGTTATCCTATGTTGGTTGTAGAGTGGATCACCAAATCCACTCTAATAAATAAATGATTAGCTTGAATAATTGCAATTCATATATTAATGAATATTCATCAGATTCATGATAAGAACCTGTAAATGTGTTCAATGTTAAACTACATAAAATACAATACAAAGTTTTGTTTTTATAGACAAATCTTTGGTAGGTGATACATCAGCACACAGACTCACACATATATAATTAGAACTACAAAGAATTTTGAATGAATCTTATCTATTTTGCAGTCTTTGTGCTAATGGAATTCTATTTGTATTTTAAAGTGATTTTCCTATTGGATATAAATGATGTGTATTGCTTTCACAAAATAGAAATTAGGTCTGATTATCTAATTTTCTTCCTCATATACTTATTTTTGTTACTTTTTAGAAGAACTTTTAGTTAGACCTTTTTATGATAATTTTTTCTAACTTCCAAAATAATGATATGGAGTAAACCCTATGTACTTAAGATCCCTCATAGAATTGAGAAAGATAATTTGAATTAATCATCTGTTGTTACCAATGACACATGTCAATGTTAGAGGTTTTAAAAATAAATACAATTTTCATGGTTTCTGAAGTCAGAGTTTTGGGAGCAAAGCCCGGGCAGTTCTGACTCAGCACCTCTCCTGAGGCTGTAGTGCAGATATGGGAGACACACACTCACCTGACGGCTTTAATGGGGCTCAAGCATTTGTTGTCAGATGACTCAACAATTCAGATGACGTGAAAGCTTCAATGATTCTTAATGAAGGGTTTAAAACTTTGCCTTTTACTGGCCACATGCCATTTGTCAAGTTTTTAACCATTCCCCACACACCATCCTCCTGCTTTCTTTAAACTATAAATGAGCTCATGACACATATGTGCTAAAACCTCTAGTTAGACTGAGTGAGGTTTTTGTTATACCTGGGGTGAAATCCAGGACTGATCACATGGCCCTCTAGATAGCCTGGCGCCAAAGTACTTTTCCATTCTCACCACCTTATATTCATTACTTTCCCATTCTTTCACTGTATTCATTCATGCTGGCCTTGCACTAGAAACACTGTAAAAGTAGTGTAAGTCATATATGAGTCCAGTGATCAGCTGCCTGGTTTGTGCCTAGTGTCCTGGTACAGTGTGAACAGGCCATTTACAAAGAATCCCCTCCATTATATATTTCTCCCAAGATAAAACTCTTTCCCTCACCTCAGGGTTTTCTTGCATATTCCTCCTGCTACAGTTAATCTTCTTTCCTTCTTAGGTTAAACTATGAAACTATGTAACTTATGCCTGTCCAAATGTAATCTGGACCACATTCCCAAAAACCCTATTCTCTTAAAAAAAAAAAAAAAAAAACTTATTTTCTCTAGGAATGCATTTTTTTTTCCTACAAAAGATTTTTAATCTCTCATTTTTGTTTAGAAGGGAAGCAACATTATCTGTTTGATTTGCTCTATATACCCTGTGCCCAGCACAGTGCTTAACATCTTGGAACAGGTAACCATTAAATATTTTTTTAAATGAACAAAGGAAATATCTAACCTTCTATTGCTGTCTTCTAATCTAGCAATGGCGTGGGAATACTAAGTGGATCAAATTAGGTTATATCTAGGAAAATGTCCAGCAACATGCAATAAGCTTTTTAATTGAGGTAGAATTTGCGTGCAGTAAAATGCTGTGAATAATATGATTGAGCTTTAAGCAATATATCCTTTTCTTACCCAAAGCACAGTCAATACATGGAATATTATCATCACCCAAGATAGTTCTTTCAGTCCTTTTCCAGTTAACCACCTTTTCCAGAGGCAAACATTTTCTGATTTCTGTCAGACATCAGTGGTGTCCATTTCAGAGTTTCATGCAAATAGAAACATAATGAAAATCTTTTCATTTTGACCTTTTTTCTCAACATACTAGATTGAGATGCAGCTATGGATTAGTAACTAATACTCTTATACTGCTGAGTGTTATTCTATTGTATAATTTTACCACAATTTGATTATCCACTCTTGTTAATAGACACTCAGTTTGTTTTCAGGTTATTTTGTTGTTACTAATAAAACTGTCTAAATTTCATTTAAAATTTTTGTCTGAGATGTATTTTTTTGGCAGACTTGCAGGGTAAAAGACAAGTTAGAATATTTTCAACTTTAAAAAAAAAGGAACTTCTGAACAGTTTCTAAAATTCCCGTATCATTTTCTGCTCTTTCCATCAATCTGTGGCAATTCCACTGTGCCAAATCCTCGCCAGTATTCTAATTTACATCTCCCTAGTGACTGATATGGTTCAGTACCTTTTCACCTATTTATAGACCATTTTATATCCACATTGAAATTTCTGTTCCTGTCTTTCCTCACTTTTAAAATAGATTGTTCATCATCTTATTATTGCCTTGTTTTAAAAATACATATTTGGGATATATATATATGCACATATATATTTGAGGGATTCAAATATATGTCATATATACACAAAGAATATATAAAAGAAAATAGTTGTGTGGATTTAATTTTGTGGAATCTAATTTTTAATCTTTTTTTAGTTTTCATTTTTATGAGTCATCTATTAAAGATCATTGCTTAATGCTCCAGGTCATGAAAATATTCTTCTGCATTATCTTTTATAAGCCTTACAGTTTTAGCTTTACTATATCTATGATATACCAAATTAATTTTGTATATGATATGATGTAGAGATTGTGGTTCATTTTGTCCTATGTCCTTATGTATATGGAATTATTCTGGTACCATTTATTGAAAAAGATTCTTTTTCCCCACAGAAATACTCTAGTATCTTTGTAAAACATCAAATTACTATAAATATGTAGGTTTAGTTCTAGAATCTCTGTTTTGTTGTTCTGTTGTTCTATTCTTAAACCAATACCACAATCTTCATTCTTATAGATATATAGCAAATCTGGAAACCAAGAGTTTCTCTATCTTCTTTTACAAAATAGTGTTCTCTTATATAGAATCTTCATCTAGATTTGTCTTCTTTAGATCTTTCAGTATCCAGACAAATCTTAGAATCAACTTGTCAATTCCCTTTTTACTTATTATTTTTATTGAAATTCACATTAAGTTGTAACATTATATAAATTTCAGGTGGGAATCATTATATATCAACAATTGTATATATTACATTGGTTTGCCACTGAAAATTCCCATCTGTCTTACACTCTTCATCATACAACTGACTCCTTTTTTTCCCATTTACTCAACGTTTTTCCTTAACCTCTGGCAACTACTGATTTGTCTTGTAGTCTGAATTAAACTTGTAAATTTCTATTAAGCTATTGTAATGTTGTTGTATTTGCATTGATTTCAGGTTAATTTGGGAAGAATTGATACATGCTTTCAGCAACTATTGTTAGTGGCAGTGGTATGGGTTGGCTTTGTGAAATGTAATCATAAAGGCTTTATGACCAAATGTATAAGGATGCTGGGGAAGAGGGGGCATCACAAATTGTAGTATACTTTTGGGTTATGAAATAATATTCATTTTTAAGCTAACAAAATAGCTGAAGTTCATTAGGAACTCACCTGAGAACCATGTCCTCTAGGAAAAATATTCTGCTCCATTCAATATTTACTTTCTCTTATTTTTCAATCCTTTGATCTCTTTTGGACTTTTCATTTGCTATCTTCCTAAATAGGCTTTCTCTAAAGTATAGAACACCTCCCCCCCCATGCTGTATCTTTTCATCCATACATACCGTTATAGCTTGAATTTATTTTCTTTAAATACAGTGAGCCTTTTAATCACTAGATAAGGGGAAAATAGTGTCCAAGATCAAAAGGCCATAAGTCACTTTCTTTTGAGGCACATAGGAGGTTATACCCTTTATGACAAGGCACGGAAATGTACTCTTAATGAATTAGAAAGTGACTAGCTGTACTCCTTTCCAGGAAGTCATAGATGGTAGCATACTTCTTAACATGTGGAACAAAATGTTCCTGAAATTAAGGGAAGAAGAGAGCACAAGTGCCAGGATTTATGCCAAGCAAACCACACCTCATTTCTAATAAATGAGAACGGATTTAGAACCTATTAGTAAATATCCTATTTAGAAACCATTTATGATTTAAATTTCACTGACCAGGTTTTTCATCAAGATGAGCAGGCAATCTTCTGCATCTAGCTTCCTTTAAATTGCTTAGTATCCACATATCTGAAAATAACTGCTCTTTCTATTAATGTAAACATAATGAATATTGTTATTCAAAAGATAAAATAAGATAATCATATGTCACTAATGTGATTAATATAGCTTAATCCTTTTTACTAAGAATAGTGAAAATGTGTATATTTTTCCCTAAAGAGTCCTGTTGTGTGACTTGTGCTTTACTCTTCAACAGTTTTCTGTTTTCCTTGTGAAATTGCTTGTAATGTGGAAATGTGTATTTAGCTTACATATTTCTATATTATCTTTTTCTTTAACTTTCTATACTATCAAAAAAACTGTGATGCATTTTCTTTGATCATTAAACCAGATTCACCTTGTTAAGCCTCTTTTCATATTCAAAAAGTGGTGATTCCCCCCTCCCC
>NW_004567102.1:25703790-25802311 GCF_000260355.1 Condylura cristata
CCACCCTGCCCCAGGGATCTTTCTCTGCACCCTACACACTGCACCTGTTTGTACTTCTGCAACTCCTGCTTCTGCAGTCCTCTCTTTTGGCTTCATACGCTGTTGTTTACAAATAAAAAGAAATACCACCTGAAGGAAACAAAATACTGTCTACCTATTCACTGGTAGCAAGTGGTGATAAATTCAATTTTAAAAATGGTAACAGTGGACTATCTAGATGGGGGAAGTTAATTATTTTCCACTTAGTCTGCTGATCATGTTCAAGATTTAGTTGACTGGTCCGCATTAGTGTCTCAAAGGGAGTCTGTGTGCATTTTGTGAGAGAGGTGCATTTTCAGTGTACATTCTCTCCTGGATACCCACTTGTAATTTCTTTTGGTGATAATGGAGCTTAGCTATGCACATCAAGGGAAAACTAGATTCTTGAGGGTATCATGCAGGGAAGCTCATACAGTATCCTTAATGCTTGTTGGCAGTCCTATCTATTTGTAGAAATGCAGTTGTTATTCTATAGTGAAGATTATTGGAGTGTGTTTATGCCGCTTCCCAGCCTCACGTCCAGCTATAAAGGAGGATCCTTCTTAAGTTTCCAAAGCCTGTTTGTTGGGGAAGAAGGGAATTTTAATGAAATCTCTGCAGCTACCAATATAAAAAAGAAATAAGCTCCATTTCAGAAATGCAGTTGTATCACAGAGAAAGGTTTGAAAAAAGACTGGTTTCTGTTGGTAGCTAGGATTTTAAGACCAGCAAAGCAATTCTTGGGTATTAGAGGAAAACTAGCAAGTTACAGAGTTGAAAATAATGTCAATGGTAAGGAGCTGATTTTTATATCTTAAAAATCCCAAGCTGTGATGGTTATTTCTTTTTCTTGGAACTTGAGTGAGACCTGAGTAATATAGAAAACCGATGTCCTTTTCACAGAATACTGGCAAGGGGAAACTTGTCAACATAAGAAATGTCTCTATATTGAATCTATCTATTTATGAAAGTAGGGAACAACTGGCAATTATGCTGAAAAATTTTTGATAAAGCTAGTGCATTCAACAATGTAAGAGCTACTATGTCATTAAAGGAAAAAAATTACATTTTTATCTCAAAAAAATTTTTCTAAAAACTCAACAGTGAATAGTTCAGGGCCCTAAAGGAAAAGTTATGCCTTTGTTACAATGGGACAAACATTTCAAAGATGATGACTGATTAAGGAAAACATACTTAAGAATCAAATTTCATATATTGAGTAATGAACACAATAATAGTTCTTAACTAGGATAAAGGAGGCAGGGTATTTGAAATCACATAGAATTTTTAATCAGATTTCCCCATCCCTTCTCCAAATGCTAGTCTAACCTCAAACATTTTATGAATAGTGTGAAAATGCTGTAAGAGTGATTCTGATAAGCATGCCAGTTCAGAATCACTGCATTGGGGCTTACAGTGGAAAATGAAAGATAGATAAGAAATGGAAGGCTGAAGCTTGCTTCTCAGTATTTCTGTGTTGGTCTATTCCATGTAATTTTCTACTTTACTTCAGCATGACTGTATGTCAAATCAGAATAAGAGTATACCACAGCAGTGTTATGAAGATTAACATTAAACTCTTTGACCTTCCTGGAGAAAAGTACAGATATTAAGAGAAGGAAATCTGGAAAAGCCAAAAATATTTCATTTCAAATTCATTTAATAAGAAAATGAGTCAGTACAGTGTAAATTAATGCAGGTTCGCAGCTCCAAGAAGATGAGAGTCAACAAAAGCTAGGTCTATGTGTGGAATAATTTTGAGTAATAAAAATCAGACAAGTTTTCAGTGACTAAACATTTTGCAGACAATTTTGTCAGTTTCCAACCACATTCTTTTATGTTTCTCCTCTGCCTGTGCCCAAGAGCATATGGTTAATGTTAACCTTGAGAAGTTTAAATACAAGCTTGCTTATAATTTTCTCCACTTCTCTATTTTCAATCACATCATACAGTGTCACCCAGCAAATGTTACATATACATGTAATACTAATGGAGTCAGATAGGAATGGAATATATTCAAGATTAAAAGTAAGTAATGGAATTCTTAGTTGGATGCATTTTTCTTTTACAACAAGTCATTTTTCTAACTAAAAAATTACAATTAGAAGCAGGAAAAATTTTAAATAGAAATTTTAAGATAAGCTTAACTCAGACATGACTTAGAAACATTTTTTTTCATAGGGATGTCTTATATAGTCTGCTTTAATACACTAAATTACATACATGTGTGCATTGTGTATGTGATGTTATAGATTATTTTCATAATTCTCTATCTAATAGTATGACAGAAAATGTAAGGGAGGAACATATTGATTGAAAAATTAAACTTCAAAATTGTTTTGATATATCTGACCACTTTATGCACACTAGACTGGATGAATAGTTTGAGGGGAAATATTTTACATGTGTTTTTATATAGTGAGCTATATACTGTCATATGCTCTCTAGACTTTAGTGGTCTATCTTCCAGAAATCAATATTTTCAATACATTTAAGTAATAGACCTCATGCTACAAGTTCATTTACTTTATTTTTTTTAAGGCGTACTGGGAAGGAAAATGAAATTCCTCATTGGGAACAAAAATAAACCTATTAACTTTATCAAAGAATTAGGATTTCCTGCTAGACACCATTTCAGAATTAACTTGGCAGAGCAAAAAGGGTCCTTATCTCAAACTCTTATCCTTTCATTAATCAGGAGATGACTTTAAGCAAACATTTTAGGCTGTCCCAATACTAATTTTCTTAACATCAAACTGGAAATACCTGTGTTTACTTTTGGTTAAGGTTGGATCACTGAGGTGGAACAGGGGGAAGCTTGAACTCTGCCTGGAGAGATTAGACAGATAATATGATTTCCTTATAGCTTTAAAACCCCCTTAACTAGAAAATATTTTTTCTTTTTTACCTTTTTTTTTGCAATTGTCATAAACTGCATTCTAGACCAGCATCTGTTTTATTCATATATTTTAATTCCCTGTGTCCTATTAATAGGTAAACATCAGTAGTTGTTATTGTTTTCTCCCAACAATTTGTGATGATATATATGTATACCAAAAATGTGAATTATTTTGCTTATTGTACATCTAAACCTTCTAAATTATATTTAGGAACATTGCTTTCCTGTAACTGGACTAATCTGCCCTCTGTCTTTTATACAAACTCCTTCCTGATGATAATTGTTAGTAAATACAGTGAAAAGCAAAATTGTGGCTAAAGTCACAGTAGTTCATTTGTCTTTTGGTACTTTTTACCATCATCTCTACAATCTCTTGCAACAGGCTTTTGTATTTGAATAATTATATGCAGTTGCTATGTGAGTAGAAAATTGTCACAAAAAATACTTTACAAGGAAAATGGTAGCAGTAAGGCTAATCTGTAGTGTGGCCTTTTTTAATGAGAGTTGCTGAGAAACTTTTCAGAATCCTGCAGAGAATTATATATCTTTGTAGGAAAAAAGTCTCAAGCTGTTAGAACTGATAGAATTTCAGAAATGTCATAAGTTCAGCTTGAAGCAGATTTATAGGTTTTTATGAACAGAGTAAAAATACTTCTTTAAGATATTCCTTTGGAATCAAAGTTCATCTAGAATAAAGAACTACCAGTTGTAGGAAACTAAAAATATGTTTGACCCCAAAATACAGATTTGTGGCTGCAGAATATAGTATAAATTTTTATAAAAATTTGTTAATTCTGTTTATTTTTTCTATTAGGAAATTGTAGATCCTCTCTCAGTTAAATTAGTTAAGGATTTTATTCAAGTTCATTTTTAACACTTCTATTCATGTCTTGTAAATTGAGAAAGTCTTAAAATGTATATGTTATAGCATATGCATATACATAATTCTATGATTCATGGCATGGAATTATCTAAGTTTGTATGAACAATTATATTTGCACATATTTGTTCACACATGGGCTATCATGGCAAATACTTGGTGTGGGTTGCGCACTGTTTATTTTAACTGACCAATAAAAAATTTTATAGACCAAAACATTTTTATACTTCAAATGAGGGAGAAATTCAAAGTATATAATCAAACAGCCAGAATTAGAAGAACTACAGATTATTTGAGAATTTCTATATGTATGCATTAATGCTGGAATATTATTATAGAATCTTTTATGAAATAATTTAGGTTACATAAGAAGATATCATTATTTGCAATCAATCTTAGTATCCTTTGCCTCTAATACATTCTTGATATTTTGTGAATATATAGTAGATATGTTTTTAGGGAAAAGATAATGTAAAGCAAAGGACTAAAAATAACTAACCCCCTCTAGATTTTTAACACTCTTTGAATGTAGTCCAAGATTCACTGGTCTTATGCTGATTTCTGGTTTGTGCTACTGAAAAAAAAAAGGGGGGGGGGTAATATGTTCATATCAAGCCTGTCTTAAAGAAATAAGCATAATTTTACTTGCCTACATATTCTTGGCTCTTCATTTTATTTCATTATTTTCCTAGACATTTAAATTTTTGGCACCTTAAAAACTGAGTATCTTTCGGTTAAAAATGAACAGACTTGAGAGCTTGTAAATGGCAGGCACTTTTTATGAGGATTTTTTTTTTCTTTATCTATGCTCCATTTGGTCTTTCTAGTATTAATTCTTTACTTACACAAAGGGTTTTCTAAGTGAATGGTTAGAACTCTGAATGTGATCTGTTATTTTTTATTGTTTTTTATTTTTCTAAAAATAGTCTTATATTAGAAATATCTCAATTTTCCTTATCTACCCTATCTGTAAATTTCAACAAGTGAGTTAAATACAACAGTGCATCTGAGACTTCACACAAAGCATTTCTAAATACAGATGTTGAATTGCCCACAATGGAGCCTTTTTTAATTTCGTGGACTAGAAAGTCTTCAAGAAGCATTATGAATCTATTTGTTGAAAATAAAGGCTACTATACTTACATAGTAGGTTTAAAAAAAGAATAAAAAAACCCTCAGGAAGTATTACAGGAGGCCACAGATTCCACTTTCAGTTTACTCCCTGTAAGGCAAGGAATGAAACAACTATCTACTAAAGTCGGAAGAACATTGCTAGCAGTGGAAGTGACTTGTGCTGGTCCGACTGTCCGTAGGAGATACAAATTCACATTCTCGTTTCTCTATTACATGTAATATATACATATGGTTATTATTCAGAACAGTGTCTTTCAATTTTTTTCTTTAATGATCATGGTAGGAAGGAAAATATTCGTGTGATGGTTCCTGAATGATTTTTGCATTTTGACACAAGGAAATCAGGTGACACATGAGTGGAATCTATGTTCCTCCTAGAAAGTATTCATGTTTCCCAACAGCACAGTACAGGACAATAACAATCTTGTAGAGACACGGGTCAATTTGCCTCATGTGTAAGTCTTTTATTAGGTTAACAATATGTTTCAAAATTAAAGCTAAATTCATAAACTCCTCCTCAAATTTCTGAGTCTACCTTTAAATGTCGGCAGGTCTGTTTTCTGCTTTTGACTAATTTGGGGAGATCCCATAGAGAAATGAAATTTCAGGGAGAGTAAATGCTGAGGGAGAGTGATGTGATTTCCCATAGGAATTCATATGTCTTAATGGTTAAATTTCATTTATAACTTATTTTGCAAAAGAGGAAACCAGACATTGTTGATTAAAGCAAATACTTAATAGCAGAATCAGAGCAAAAACTTAGCTCCCTCCAGCTATGATGCTCAGCTAAACCTCACTTAGATATTTTCTGTGCATGTAAAATATTTCTTTCACTACATAATATACCCTTAGCTTTTGTAGCTGATCATTTAACAACAGGATCAAAACTATCAAAGGCTGTAAGGGTAGTGTCCTTGGCCATAGAAAATGACCCATCAGAGGATGGGGCATGTGTTGCTGTGTTTATTCAGTGCTTTATTTATTTATTTATTTATTTATTTATTTATTTATTTTTTTTTTTATTTATTTATTTATTTATTTATTCATTCATTCATTCATTTATTTTGACCAAATCAAACTTAAACACTGTGTAAGAACTATACCTTATTAAAATTTCTTGGAAAGCCAATCTATGGAACGAGGAGAAATCTCTTTAGGGAAACTTACTTTACTTCAAGCACAGAAGTTAAATACAAGTAGGGTGTCTGTGATCCATAGACCAAGGAGATTTATACCTAGAAACCTCCATGGCTATTTTAAGCCCAGCAGGGCTTTGCTTTCATGTGCTAAAAACTCAACGTGATTAGTTTTAACTTGCACCGTCAGTCTTAAAATTTATTCTTTTTCACACCTCTGCTGTGTTTATTTTTGTATCATCTTAACTATATCTTTCATCATTTTTGTTTTCTGTTCCTCTTTGTTCTAAGATCATCTTTCTCCTTTGACAAGCAAGTCTTCCCCCTCTCCCTTTTCTTTTGGATTTGTGCAATAACTTGAGTAATTTACTACAAAATCCATTTCAGTGCAGCATGTACTATCTTATCTTGCTTAAAATCTTACTTGCTTTCTCTTGAGATCTTCCTCACAAATGTGCATATTAATGGCACTCCTCCCAAACTCACTCCAGTCACTCACCAACTACCCTACTAGATACAAAATTACAGCACTGAATTATAATGAGTTCTTTTCAATATTAAAAGAAATAAAACTTTTAATAGTTATACAGTACTCAATGTCTTGTTAATTTTCATATTTTATTCATGCATTAAATTTCTGGAAATCTGTATCTTGTTCAAGAAACAAGATCTATGGGTTTCTCACCTACCATGATGACTATCAAAAATATAATTAGTGTTCCCTTTCTCCCTCCCTCCACCTTTCTCTCTTACTGAAGTCCAGATAATAGCCTTTCAGCAGGAACAAATAAAATGGAACATTGCCTTTACCAGTGAGTCTCAACCCTGTTCATCAGAATTACCCAGAAAGTTTTTAAAGCTGGGAGTCCTGGGACTCAACCGTGAAATTGACTGAATTAGAATCTTTGAGGGCTGAGCTCAGGGCACTAGAGTTGAAGTGATGCTGATATGCCATAGGATTGAGTCACAGAGTTTATAATAGACCTTATAAGGGAACAAGGAGATTGACTCAGGTGAACTAGTCAGTCGCCCATAGAACAAAATGTAGATAACTTAACATAGTTCTACCCACTACTTACTTCCACCTCTGCAATAAAAGCTCTTCATTAGATTAATAGTTCTCTCATATTTGGTTTTTACAGTAAATCTTGGTGTCCAGTTGTTATACCCCATGTTCCAGATGTAGAAATTTCCTATTATGTTTTCATTGAAGAAAATCTCTAATTAAAATTTGATTTAATTATGAAGGTGTCTCTATATTTAACCAGATTTAGATGAAAGTTTCCAAATTACATTTTCTAATAATGAAAAAATCATTTTGACCAAAATTTTAAAAATATATATTATTTCTCTTTTCAAAAAATCTTAAAAAATAAAGATCATTTGGTTAACTTAAAAAAAAATGGGAATTACTCCTGGTCACTTTTTATATATTTTCCCTGAATGTTGTCTCTACTTGTGTATCTTGAAGAACATTTTCAATTAACTTAAACCCAAATCTATGCTGGACTGAGGTAAGCAAACAGCCCTCCCTTTTGGAAAAAAACATGTTCATCTACAGAAGACAAATGACCCTTCAAGGCAAATGCAGTTTGTTTACCTCAGTTCCTGCTTCATTCCTTGGTCCATTATTTATGTGCTTAATAACTGGGGGAAAAAAAATCTAAATACTTGAATCCTTTCAGGAAAAAATATTAAGATGAAGGGGACCTTACAGAAGCTTGCTTATTTTTCTTCTTAAAGGGATGTATTTTTATGTCAATAAGTTTTTTATATTTTCTTATATTTGATAATTGTCAAAAAGAGGGAACATATGCTTCAGAGTTACTGACATGGAATACTGACTGAATTAATAAAAGGAAAAACTAAAAAATTGCAAAAAAAACTTCAAAAAAGCAAGCAAAAGGGGTTTCCCCTGGTGAAAAAAAAGGGGAAAAAAAAAACAATTTAAATGTGTGTGTTTGCTGAATTACTTGATTTTTAACTCAAGGATACTTATTTTAGCTTTTCAGTATTTGTGTGCACTTTGTAAAAGTGGAGGAAAATGGCCTAATCTCCCCAAAACCCAAAACCAGAAAATACCTCCTTGGGTCATAGCAGAAAGTACTCACTCCCTGCTCCTGACATCCTCCCTCATGGCACAAAAGGCCAATCTCTGCATACAAAAGATTTGTGATGACAGATAACATACAAATCATTACATTGTACATGTTAGAGTTTTTATCTGTTCACCAGTTTCAAGGTTTATTTTAGCAATATTTTCCTATTAGACTTCAAAAGACACACAGATTATATAAATCTTATACATATGATTAATTTTACATATAAAAACATTTAATTTAGATAGAAGCTATTTTAGACTTAAAATATTGTTATAGCAAGGTAAACATTGAAAACTGAGTTGACAAGCTTAGTTTCGTTTAATTTTCGTAAAGTGTTAGTGGAATACAACCATGTCTATTTTGCTTACATCTTTAGCTGATTCTGCATTACCATGGTAGAGTTGAATTACTGCAATAGGGGCCATATGGCTCCCCCAAACCTAAAATGTATGCTATCTGACCTTTTATTTCTTTATTTTTGTTTTGAACAATATATGTTTTTTTTCCCCTTAGGTGTGGTCTCCATAGCTCACCCACCACCTATAATCCATTGCCATATTCAGCCTGCCTTGACCCCTGTTCACCCCTCCCTGGGCAGATTTACATTCCCATCAGCAGTGTGAGGCATTCCTTTTTCACCACATTGTTGCCAGCATTTGTTTCTTGTTTTTGTAACATGGACCATTCTCAGCTGTGTAAGGTAGTAATTTCATTGTGGTTTGCTTTGCCTTTCCTTAATAACAAGTGTTGGTGAACATTTCTTCATATGCCTGTTGGACTTTTGTATTTCTTCTTTGAGGAAGTATCTTTTAATTCTTCTGTGCTATTTTGATTGGGTTGTTTGATTTGTTTTTGTTGTGAGCTTTTTGTAGATCTTTTCTACCAGCCTCTTTTCAGCTGTATGGTGTGCAAATATTTTCTCCGATTCAGTAGAGTGTATTTGTTTTGATCACTGTCTGTTTTGCTGTGCAGAAGCTTTTCAGTTTGATACATCCCCTTGTTCCCCATGTGTTGTTCAGTCTCCATGAGTGGAGGATTATTTGCCTTTTTATAGTTAGTTTCTAGTTTGATGACTTAGGGTCAAAGAGGATGTTTGGTATGATTTCAGACTTCATGTACTTGTTAATACGTGTGACCTATCATGTGGTCAATCCTAAAGAATGAACTGTGTGCAGTGGAAAAGAATGTAATTTGTTTTTTGGGGGGTACAGTGCCCTATAAACATGTTAGACCCATGTAGTCTAGATCTTTTCTTAGGGCAGTTGTGCCTTGCTTATTTTTGTCTCATTGATCTGCCCATGGGTGAGAGTGGAGTGTTGAATCCTCCTACCACATATGTATTTTCTCCAATGTCTGCTTTTAGATTCAAAGTAATTGCCTAATATATTTTGGTGCTCCTTTTAAGGTGACAGATTGATGAGTGTTAGGTCTTCCTGATATATTGTTCCCTTCATCATAATATAGTGTCCATCCCTGTCTCTTGTCACTTATTTTAGCTATAAGTCTATTTTATCTGAAAAAGACTTATTTCAGTCTATTTCAGATAAAACAGACTATAAATAGTCTAGTCTGTTTTATCTGTATGGCTGTCCCTGCTTTCCTTTGGGTGCCTTTCTCCTGTAGAATTGTTTTCAACCTTTTACTTTCAGTCTGTATTTGTCTTTAGAATATATATATATATATAAATGCAGGAAAATTTGTGATTGTTTCCTAATCTAACAAGGCACACTGTTTATTAATGAAATCAGTCCAATGACAGAGTGATTATGATATGTGGAAGTCTTTCAATGCACATTTTCAAGTGTGTTTCTATTCAATTCCTTTATTGATTCTTTATGTCCATCCCTCTCTTTGGTTGAAATCCATGAAACTCCTTTTAATATTTCTTGAAAGGGGGGTTTAGTGGTTACAAATATACACATATTTTGTTTGTCTGAGAAGGTCCTTATATCTCTCACAAAAGGAAAGGAAAGTTTTACAGGATAAATTATTCCTGGCTGGCATTTTTTTTTTCTTTGAAATATTTTAAATATGCCACTCCATTCTCTTCAGAGAAGTCTAATTAATGTTAGCTCAATCAGTGTTCCTTTATGGTTGTTTCATCCTCTTCTTCAACTTCATTATTATTATTATTTGTCTTGTACATCTTATTGTAGATTTCCTTTATGTAGGTAGTTTAGTATCCTCATATCTTCCTGTATTTCTATGTTTCATTTTCTTCAAGTTTGCAAAGTTTTCTTTGATAATTTCCTTAAATGGTTTTTCAGCTTCTTTCTCTCCTCTTTCCAAAATGCCTGTGACTCTTGTATTTCCTTTCTTTATGGTGTCAAGTAATTCTTGAAGAGTTTCTTTCCTAATTTTTATTGCTATTTTCTAGCTTGGGTTCTTTTTGTATCTGAGTCTATGAGATTACTGCTTCATTGTTTCATTTAGACTGCTGTACTTTCATGACTTTTTCCACAAGGGTTTACCTCCTCCTCTGATATTGTTAGATCTTGCAGTTCTGCTATTTTCTTATTTAGAAATTCAATCTCGAATTTCAGTTCTTTGATTATGTTTCTCATAGCTTTCCTTTCCTTTTCTGAGTTTTCTCATATGTCTCCGAACTTTTTTTTCTGAGTTTTCTTTGTACCGTTCTAATTCTTGCTGTAATTTTTTGATTTTTTTTGATTAGGCAGTTTTGAATTATTTGTCCGGTAGGGAAAAAACCTATATGTCTGTGGTGTTAGGTTTTTGAGATTGGTTTTCTTTAGTGTATTATCAGGGACTTGCTTTGCCATTTGTATTTGTCTTCCTCCCTATTGTTTGCTTTTGGGTTTGCTCAGCTGTAGATGGGGCTCCTATTACTCTCCTACTATTCGGAACATTTAACCAGGTGATGGTAAATGGCCTTCCTCAGAGCACATGTGGGCATGCAGCAATGTGGCAGTCCTTGCTTTCTAGGCCAGTAGCTGACAAGACTTTAGAGAAGTTATGAGACCACTGTCACTCCAGCTTCCTCCCTGCATGGGCCTAGGGTCTGATCAGTCACTGCAGATCCTGTGAGAGATCACAAGGCCTCTGTAGGTTCAGGTGGTGCTTGCAGATTCCTGAGGGATACCATGAGACCTCTGCCAGTCTGGGTGGGTGCTGGCAAGGTTATATAAGGTGGTGAAAACTCTGGTACTTTTCCTGATACGAGTCCAAGGCTTTACTGGTCAGAGCAGGTACTAACAGAATGTCACGAGGTCTGTACAGGTTGGGATGTGTGAGGGCATTGTTGGAGTCTGGCAGAAGTTTGTATGGCTTCTGGCCAAGTAAAGTGATTTTTAACTAGATTCAGATTCGTGTCATTCCGCCATAAGCATGTAATGTTTACCATCTGGCCACTGAGCAGTAAATCTAGGGGAATGTTGTCATCAGTCACTTTGATGATTGTAAAAATCTTAAGTGCAGTCCTTAAATTATAGCACTAAGGTAATAGTATGATTTTTATGTAATTCAGCAAAATGTTAATTCATAAAAAAATCTGATTCTGTACAAGTGTATGTTTCAGATTGATGTTAAATCCTCATGAATGTAGGATTTATCTGTAAACTGGAAAGCATACATACTAAGAACAAAAATTATGTTTATTCACAATTCATAAATTAGATTTGAAGATTCCTCTTTCTTGGTCTGACTTGGAAAGCATTTAGAAAGTTTTTTCAAGTTGTATGGTGGCAGCATTTTTTCATCTTCATGAATCTTATTAAAAATAATCAGACACTGAGGACTTGAATAATACAGTGACTATGAAAATTTGTCATGTAACTTTCCAATATGTGTTTTATAACATGAAATTCTAATTTTAAAATGCTTCTTTATAATAGAATTATTTGAAAACTAATTATTTTACCTTATTTTCTTGAGCATTATTACTAACTGAGAGCTCTCAATGAACTCAATTCTTTGTTAAGAAGTCAGTTCCATTGTATTTCATTAAACAGTTATGACATTATATCCAGTTGAATTTATCACTGTTCCTGTTTAACTTCTTGCTAAGCAATCATGATTTTGACGAGATGATCCTGCTAATATTTTGAGATTACTGGAGCACTGATTTGCTTTCAGGCTTTCAGGACGTGGTGGGCATTGGCATACCAGTGTTGACAGAGCTTGTGCTGGGGGCTCATGCCCTTTATTCCTAGCTTTAAGACCTTTGTTCACTGCCTGGAAGCAGTTCTAGTGGTAGAAACTTCATATTGACTTTCTGAGAAATCAATACAGTGATTTAACTCTGCACTTGTGTTGTGCGTGACTTCTCTCTGTTGATTAGTATAAAGTCTCTTTCACTTATTTTTTGAGCTGCTTTCCCTGTACTGCTCTCTCCTCAAATAGGCTGGCAGGGACTAGGGATAGTCTGGGTAAGAGAGCACTCTACAATGTGTGAAAGGACTGTCATGATGGGGCATCATAGAAGCTCTTGACTTTGATGCTTTCCTCTCAAAAGTGAAGTGAGCAGATGATCATGGAGTTTCTGTTTGAGTCAGAAATTTCACAAGTGTAATTGTCTACTATTCCTGATACTACAACTACTTAAATTCGTCTTCACAAATATTGTTATCATATCCAACATGTATCTACTATTTACATTCTCTGACACACAGTACTAAGTGTTTTACATAAAGCATCACATTTAACCAAACAAATCCACTAAAACAGGTTATTTTCTTTCCCCCACTTTCAAAATTAACAGGACAAAATCCACAAGTGCTAATTGTCTTGTCCAAGGTCACATAGCTAATACAGGGCAAAAGCAATTATTGAACATAAGTTTGTCTAATACCAGAAACAATTGTCTTTCCTGTAACAGAATACAGACATATTTATTTGAATGTAAAGAAAAAAGAGGAAACTCACCATTTAAGTCACTCCTCTAGTATATAACTATTTTGTTTTACTCTTAAAAAATTATTAGAAGTTGTCTTCATTAAATAAAGGAATTCCTTAGTTTCCTTTAAAAAACAGGAAAGTACTTAAAAATCCAGATCTTTTAAAAAAATGTTAATTGTAAAATATTTAAAGTAATAATTTCTTCAATAATTTGAGCTAAATTCAAGTGTACATTTTGACAAAGTAATTCATGTCTACAGTGGTGCATTCAAGGTTTTATTTCAAGTGGTTCTCTTTAAGGATTAAAATCATATGAGTGTGTTTCTTATAATTTTTGTATTTCTTAGCATCAGCCTTAATATTTCATAGAGTCAATACCAGCACTAAACTATGTTTCATATAAAATCCAGGACTATAATTTTTATAACTTATAAAAATAAGTTTTGTGTAGTATTATATGGTTTTTATAGGTAAGGACCAAGAAATGGTCCAATAAATAAGTTATTAATATAACAACTTATTTACTTAGTGTATCAATTCTCTATACTTTAGGTTTCTCTAATAGGATCCCTATACAACTTTACTTTGAAGTTTAAAAACCAATTGTCATAGCAGCTACATTAAGCTATTCTATTGAATCCTTTCATGAAATAGCAATAATCTTTGTAGTATTTACATACAACAAAAACTATAGAATCAAATAGTTGTGTTCAAGTTTGTTAATGAAAGCCCAGTGTTCTCTAATACAAAGATATATAGTGTATAAAGTTTTTCATCTTTCTACTTGCACTCATCAGAATTCCACACATGCTTATGGAGTGTTTCTAGTTTGTGACGGGTTTACTACACTTAATAAGCATGCTTCTGCCACTGTGGCTGACATTTTGATGTGAGACTTCCAGCAGTGAATTCTTGTCAAAGGTGAGCTTTAGATCACCAGGCTTTCCATGATTAGAACTTTTGCTCATAATGTCAAGTACATTCATCAGTTAAATGACTTAATTGTAAATGAGCACATTGTTGGTACACAGATATAAGAAGAAGGCCATCTCTGAGAGAACCCCTGGGACTTGGAAAGCCCCCTCTGTACTTCTAAACGTCACCTCTCATTTGTCTACACTCTCTCACATGAATTTTAGAGAACTTGATTTCATAGATAGAGTTAGGGACGTGATCTGAAAGAAATTATAAATGTCTTTAACAATAAGAGGTGCCAATCTATAAAACTTCAATATTGAGAAAAGAAGACTGCATTTAAAGTCTTCAAATTATTCTTTTACAGAAGCTTACTTTTACTGAGCAGGATATTAAGGCATGTGGAAACAAGAAAAATCTGAAACCACTAGTTGATTTAGTTGAATCACTTAGACTTTGGTACAATTTAGTACAATTTGCAATAATCATATTGCAAATTAGAGAGGAAAGGGGCTAGGACTCACACTCCACTCATTGTCTCACTGTCTCATTGTCCACTTTATCTAATGTTCATTTGATACAGCACACAGGTTAATTCAGTGATTTATGTAAATTTAAGCTGATTTTATAAATTATTTTTAATATATGTTTCTTGATTTCTGCTTAACTTGTACTCTAAAGCCCATGGAAACACCTGCATATACAAACACACCTTTCCAATAGCAGGGGACATATATTGCATTGATCAGGAGACTTTTGTTTGTCCTATTTTTGACTTTTGCTTTCTCAAACATAAGAATTCTCTCCTGAGTTAGAAAGTACATCATGAGAAAATCTGGATCCTTTCTGGCTCATTACCAAATTTACAGTGCACAGAGGCATCATTTCTTGTTTTAGTGTACTACACATCTTTCATCTTCTGAAAAGCAAAAAGTTGCTCACAGAAAAAAAATTCCAAACAAATTCATAACAAAAATTAAGAATGGCAAAGAAATAAAAAAAAATGATGTAAAGTTAGAAAAACATGCATTCATGCAAATACACACACACACACACTGTGTCCAATTGTAGATTCAGAAAAATTTGGTCCACTTAATTGCAGAAACTCCCATCTGAATTTGGAATATGTCCTGATTTATCCTTGTTGCTCTCCTTCCTTCTGGGTACTAGGAGGTGCCAACACAAATGAGTTTCAGTCCTTGCCCTGGAGGAGAAGACAGATCAGGAGATAATTAGTACACAGTGAGATAAATTCTTAAATTCTAGAGGAAAAAAAAGGAAATAATCTGCACAACAAAAATAAAAAAAAAAAAAAGTATGGGTGAAGCTAGAGAAGACTCCATGGAGGACATGGAATTATAACGTAAAAAGAATTGACAAATAAGAATTCACCCCAGTAAGAAAGACAGTCTGGGGTAGAAAATAGCAAGCACTGCAGTGCAGTTATAACAGCATCGGGAAAGGTAGTAGGAGGCAGGAGCTGAGTGAGCTGGCACTCTAATGGCCGGATGATGATGATGTTTGATAAGAGCCTTACCTTGGAAACAAAGTTGGCTATAGTGTGAGAGAGAAGTTAGAATGAGGAGTGACTAGAATTGGGGGAGCAAAGTGCAAGTCAGTTATGTCATGTGGTTAAGAGGGAGCCTTCAGGCAGTGCAGAGATAGGGGCTGGGAGGCAGAGGAAGAGAAAATAATTGACTTCAAATCATCCTTCTCACTTGTTCCCCTGCATCCAGTATTACTTGTGTTCACAATAAATCTTTATCGTTTCATAGACTGAGATTTCCCCTATATTTTATATTTGTGATGATTGTTCCCTTATTACAACTTTAAAACAGAAAAATCCACTTCTGTGTTAGAGCTAGCTAGGTTCCTTTAAACCATGTTTCAGGTTTCCTTATGGGAAGGTGTGTGTGTGTTTTCAGCCCATCACATTCAGTTCTCCTCTTGAAAATTAGGCCACTTAGAATCACAACTTTATTCACTATCTACAACACTTTTTTTTAAAGTAAATTCCTGCCTTCTAGAAAAGTGGAAAACTTGATTCCATGTGGGTTCTGTTATAAATCTGAACATTCATTGTTATAAATCTGAACATTCATTGTGTTGTGTTTGCAGTACTCAGGAATTCGAAAACTCATTGTCAGTAGTTATGGTGTATGAAAGATAGAATCAAGCAGTGAACTAGGATCCTAAAATGTAAAAACTAAAAGCAGTTTCTTCTGTTGGTTTACATCCTTGTCTTTGTAGGTTCATTTTGGAAATATTTCACGTAAAAATAATGTGACAATTTTCAGGTTGCATTAGTGGAGACCCATAAAACCACTAATGTTCGAGAAACACAACACAATCTTGAATAGTTGTAGGTTTGCAGAGACCTTCGGTGCAGTGGCTTTGCTGCATTTGGGAAATGTCTCCCTAATGGACTATGACTGTGGAAAGCAAGGTGTCACTGGGGTAAATACCCTCAATCATCAACCTAGAATATAGCTGATGCATTAAATTGGAATAAAAGAAGATTCTGGCAGCAACTACCTGTGTAGGAATTGCCAGGGGATGTGATGGTAGGTGTCTTCAGGATGTGGGGTAAAAATGGGAAGCAAGACATCCAGGTCAACAACTCTCTGAAACCTCCAAAGAGCTGAATTGGGCATTTTGAACAAAACAAGGTCAAGAAGATGAAAAGATAATATATATACTGAAGTGTTCACAGTTCCAAGTTGCACTTTAAAATGTCTGAGAAGGAAAAAAAAAAAAAATCAATGTTTGTTATGCTGGAACACAAACCTTTCACCTCTGGGAAAACTCTTTGGGATCTAAGCCAAACCAACTTTGTGAGTTTTACCCTTCAGGCCCCACATAAGTAAACATTTTCACCTGACTTGCAGAGCTCAAGCCAAAAAGTAAAGACATCAGAGTTCATTACAAACACATGTCTGGTGGCGTGGGAGGAAACATGTGCTGGGAAAGACAGTATCTTCATGTTGTTCATTTCCTTTTTTTAAAATCCCCATCAAAATAGAAAGTTAAGTTCAGTTGGACAGTTGAGGATGTACTCTGAAAGGAGTCTACCAGCCAACTCAAAGTGCTTAAAATCTTTCTATATCCTCCTTTTGCACATGCTTCTCACTGGAGGAGGGTCTGAACAAAGCAGCCATAAAATATCATTGGGAGCCCTGGCCCAGGAATGTAGTCAGGGCTTAGCCATGCACTGATGTGCTGCTATGTTCTCCCACTGCACCTCACCCCTGCTTGGAATCTTTATCTGTTGTGTTTAGGTATAAACTTTTACCTAGTCCTCACTGACTTGAGGCAGGATTGTTTTTATGTAGAGGTAACAGTAAAGGAAAAATACCTAATGGACGCTTTGGATATCATGGATTTACTGAGAATGGGCTGCTGTTGCTCCAGGCATGCCTGCCACTTCTGTAGTAGAGTCCTGGGATGTGAAGAATCCTGAGATAAGATTTTGGTTGTTTTTAAAATCTCTCAATTGGTTGAATTCTTTGTGCTTCTAAAGTGTTTCTGAGCTGAGTTTTCATTTCCTGTATGGTTTCCTCTTCTGTCTTTCCTCCAACTAAAATTACTCATAAGTTTATATTCTGTTTGTTTACACTTTAAAAGGACAGGTTTATTAGAGAAAGGAAAAAAGAGAGACACCTACATAGTCACAGGCTGTCAGGGAGGAGAATTGCTATTTTTCAATGAAAATATTTCAAGATGAAATTGGGAGTGTGATTGCACTAGAACTTGGGTGTTGGATAAGTGAAATATATCCTATATTGAGGGGGTGAAGCTGAACTTACAAAATTATATAGTATTATAAATAAATGGAAATCAATAAAAGTTGACTTATAAAATAGGAAGGAAAGGGGACAGAGGAAGAAATATTACTGTATAAATAATTCTAATTACTTATTGGCATAGAAATTCCAACTCTGTCATCCATGTAAAGCAGTTTTTTCTACTCTTTAAGGCACTGTTTAGATGGGAATGGAGAGCATTAATTGAAATCATGCCATGAATGATCCAGATACCTCTGTGAAATATTTTTTCCTATAAAAGATATGGAAAAAAATTCTCTATTACCTTTTTATATGTTTCAAAGAAGACCATTAGAGCTGAAATGATAGTCTCATGTCAATTAATGCCCAGGACTACTTGCAATTCTAAAAAACACAGTAAAATATAGATTTCCTCAGGAATACACAATTCTATAAAGTTTTTCGATGTTTTTTTTTTTTTTCCTTCTGGCTTATTTTACTGCACATGATCCCTTCTAACTCCATCCATGTTGCTGTAAATGGCAACAGGTCTTTTTGATTGTTGAATAGTATTCCATCACACACACATATGCGTATACACACACACATGCGTATACACACACACACACGTATATATACCACATCTTCTTGATCCAGTCATCTATTTTTGGGCATTTGGGTTGTTTCTGTATCTTACCTGTTGTAAATAGTGCTGCAGTAAACATAGAGGTGCAAAAAATAATTATGGTGATCTTTGAGGTTAATGGAATGATTTCTCATTTTCAAATCTGGTCTTTCTAGAGAAAATGAGAATCCATTATAATATAAGAAAAATCTAGCATACTTTAACGTACATGCTATAAACTTTTCTCATTATCATTACACTAACTCTAAGTAAGACCTATAATTTTTTCCCCTTGTTATAATGTTTTAATTGCTGTAAACCCATAACAACTAGGAATTTACTGTAGTTTTTTGCAAGGCTTTAAATAATATAAATAATAAAATTTTAACTTTATTCAAATTTGGCAAAAACTGAGGTTTTAAGATGAAGAAGATGAAAATAAGACTGTAGGGGAAAAAATGATGAATTACTTTGAGTAACAAAAAGGATTTTTCCTGAATTCTATAACATTGGTATTTACCTTTTTTTTTTTTTTTATATCTCCATTTATGCTTAGCAGGGGAGGGGTGGACACCATCAGGAAGAGAAAAATTGGAACCATTTTAATTTCATTCACAAATGACACTAAATATCTACATATTAACATAGGGCCAAATGGATAATTAAAATGAACTCAGGCTATGGTCAGGGGACATTCAAATGATTTTGAAAAGAAAGAAAATAAACAACCTCTCAAGAATAAGTCATTCCAAATCTGAATCAATCTAAAATAAAAAGTAGCTTAGAGTAAGCAGGGAGGAAAGGCATCCCTTAAGAGAAAGATGCTCAAAAATTCCCATCATTTTTTTTAATAAAAACTGACAATATGGGCCCTCCTTTGTGGCGCAGCGGGTTAAAGCACAGCACTAAGAAGCTAAAGCCACTGCAGCATGAGTTCGATCCCCGCCTGCCCCGGAAGTGATCCACATGGTGCAGCAGACCTCTGCTGACCCGCCCGCTGCTCTCCTCAGCAGTGTACTTCATTGATCTGCCTGTTCTCCTCCCCCCTCTGTCTCTGGTGAATCCTCTCACCACCCTGCAACTCTGGCCTGTACTCAAGTTCTGTATGTATAAATAAATTAATTTAAAAAAAAAACCTTTTTTTTAAAAAAAGATTTATTTATTTATGCTTGCAGAACTGGGGAACAGTCCAGATGTGTGATGGGTGAGAGGAATCACCAGAGATAGAGTTGGGAGCAGAACAGGCAGACTGACTGAAATACACTGTTGAGGGTAGCAGCGAGCTGTTCAGGAAAGGTCTGCCATGCCATGTGGCAGGGTCAGCTCCCTAGTCAGGGATCAAACTAGTGCTGCAGTGCCTTCAGAGAGCTTCATAATGTGGTGCTTTAACCCATTGCGCCATCAGGGAGAGCTGCCCCCCCCCCAAAAAAAAATCTTGTTTTAACCCTCTTCTAGGACTCAAGGACTTTCCAAGATCTTTACATCAGACACTCCTGGAAGGTCTAGGAACTTATCTTTATTGACAAGATGCAGATGGTATAAAATTAAATCACTTCACTGCTTTCCCTCTGGTAGCTGGTCAGCCTTCTGGAGCCTGCTTATTTATAGGCTGCTTTAAGAATACAAAGTCATTTCTGTAGGCTTAAATCCTTGCTCTATCCAAATCACTTAAAAGTCGAGTCGTGCAGTGCTGCTCAATACCAGTGACCACCATTTCTTTCCTGAAGAAATGGTGTCTTGGATAGCAGAGTGGCCTGTTGTCCTGTTTATGTGCTTCCGGTACAAAGACATTTGATTATTCTAGTAAACACAGGACACCAGATTGTATGAAGTGCTCCTGGAGCTGGTCCAGTTCACAGAGGAACCATGGTTTGTAGAGTAAGCATTTTCAAAGGACTTCAAAGGGTTTTGCAGCTGTCATCACATAAATTGCCACAGTGTCAGCTTTCAGGTAGCATCATTAACTTCATTTTAGACTCGTGATCTGCTACTAATGATTTCTAAAGCTAATGCTCCTCTCATCTCCAATCATCATCATCATGATCATCAAAAAGAAATAGTGGTTAAGAACACAAGCCCAGGACTGTGGCTCCCTGGCTACACCACCTTCTCTTACATGATGGAACAGTTATTTAGCCATTCTTTTTGCTTTTGTTTTAGAATCTACAAAATGAAGGCAAATAATGGTACTCCTGGTAGTGGTGTAAGCATGAAATAATATTAGTGAAAGGATTAGGACAGTACCTGGTGTTTGGCAAGAATCTGACTTAACTGTTAATGTTATTGCTGTTTCATTGTCACATATATAGCAAGGGAAACATGCACACAGCTGTATGACTTTATGCCGATACTCTCCTTTACATACGTGGTGGCTTTTTACTTACTCATGCTTTGTAAACACGTTTTTGAAGTAAAATCTGTTTCTACCAAGAATACAGTTTTTGTCCTATGAAATTCATAACTATTTTCATAGAATTCCAATGGTCATCACCAGATACACAGTGAAAAAATATGGCTGGTCTTTAAGCATTTTTCTATGCAGTGTAGCATCCTGGGAAAGTTTCAATCTGTTTACACTGTGAAATCTATCCATAATCTATTAATACCTTCTGATCAATAATTTTTATGAAAAAGGACAAACTTATTTCTGTAACTTCTTGTTTCATGAAAATATTTATCCCACATTTTAATTTAGTGACTTCTGATTAATTCCTAATGATACATAGCAGTAGTACGTTAGTGATAAATGAATTTAGTGTAACAATTGAGGTATTAGAATTCCCTTACTATTTCATGGATAATTCTTCACCCATGTTTATAACTTGTACCTCTCTACCTTTCTCAATCTGTTTTTCGTGACTACATTAATACCTAATAATGAGTATAGAATTGAAAATTTCTGTATTACCCCCTGTATTTCTGACTTTTGGACCTCAGACATGATACCAGGTTTACTAAAGTAAATAATATGGCAACAGGTCTTTATTTTCTACTGCAAGCACAAAATCAGTATCCTGGCAAGGAGCCTGGGTTCCAGGCTTAACTTACCATACTTTTGCTTGCCTAATTTTCTTTGACCTCAATTTTCTCTTCTATAAAATTGGAATAACAAAACTGTATTAAAGGGTTGCTTGAGTATTAAAAATATGGAAAATACTTAGCAGTCATTGGCAGAGAAAATGGTTCTCATTGTGTCAGTAATATCATTGAAAAATATGGAACTTGATGGAATTACTGAAAAAGAAAGGCTTTCTTTGGTGTTTGAGATTTACAACCCTATCACATGAACTCCATTCCAAGAATTCACAACTCACTCCTTTTTTCCTCACTTCCAAACATGAAATTGAAGCACACACATTTGTTTAGTTGTTTCCTAAACACACATTTGTTTAGCTGTTTCCTGAACAAAGCTTTCTTGAAAAAAAATTTTTTTAAATATGGACTCTAGATGATTCTGATCTGTCAGATGCTAATGACATATATTTTTTGTATACCCCTAGAGGGACTAATTTTGGAATTGTTGAGAAAAAAATGTTTCATTCTGACCTTACCAGTTTCAAAGTTAATACTTGCTAGACTAACCAGTTCAGTGAAAATGTGGACCACTTTTTCTGAAAGAGTAAAATTTTGTTTTCTCTGGAATCCAAACCCACCTAAATCCTTCCTTTACCAAAAAATTAAGGGGGGCAAATAAGAAGATGGTAAGCATCTTCTCATACTCTGAACTGAAGCTACCTTTGCATTTTATATTTTCTCACTTGGCAGCCAGTCCTCCCTCTTTTTTATCTAACCTCTCCCTTGGAAACTCCAAAAAGAGAATATATGTATTAGAGAAATTCCGCCTCCTCTTTTTGACTGCTGTACTCATTGGCTTCCCATGGCTGTGGGTGTCTGTGCTCCTGGTTCCTATCTGGACTCCACAGGGAGTCATAGGAGAGGCATTCCTGAGAGGAGAGCTGACAGACAAGGAGGGCAAAACAGTGCAACACTGAAAAAGATATCTTCCTGGTTTTCACTTTCTCTCTGTTCTGCTACAAGCAGAAGAATATGCTCATCATTATTACCAAGACTAAGGCCAGATGTGTAGATCTCCATGAACAAAGTCATAAACACTCAACCCTTGAGGCTGACAGATTTTAAAGCTTCCCTTCATTTTACCACATAGCAATGACCCTCCCATTTGGAACTCCACCCTCACCATGGAACTGGTGCACATATATTTATTTCCAGCCTCTGTCTTCCCGAGGGTTGTATTATATTGTAGTTCAAATGAGGACTCTAGCCACAGACTGACTGCCAGGTTTTGAATACTAGATCCATCATTTTTTAGCTATGTGACCTCAGACTAGTGTTTTAACCTCTCTGTACCCCAGTTATATTAACTATATAATAGAAATAATAGTAAGATCTACCTCAGGTTAAAATGTGAAGATTAAATGAGTTCTTTTTCATTTAGCACTTAGAAGAATGCCTAGCACACTGTGCCAAACAAGATCAGATTGACTTTCTGGGGGGTACAGAACAGTTTTTCATCAACCTCTTCAATTTCTGAAACTCAGCATAATGACGATCACATAATATGAGTTCCTAACCTAGTTCTCAAAGACAAAGCTATCCAGTGGTTCTAAATGGCAAATACCATTGGCAGGCTTCAATGGCAAAAGAGAATTGTATGTTTCTGTCACTATAAGAAAAAAAAAATGTAAGAAACATAATAGGAAAAAGAGAGAAAACTCAAGTTCTCTGTAATAGGAACCAGAATCTCAGTGGGGTCTCCTTTCTATCAAAATAAAATGTCCTAGTAACCAGTCTTTCAGAATCCCCTCCTGAAATACAACAGCAGGCCAATTAATTAGTATGAAAGCTTAGTCAAAAGGACAATACTACCTGGAGAACTAAGCAACTCAGTCAGCCTCCCTTGCACATTTAATTAAGCCATAGACCAAGGAACAACTTTGTTTGGCAATGTAGAGCATGCATTTCCACTGGAGTGTTTTCTGATTCAGGTTTCTATATGGCAGCTTTTCTGTAGGTCAGTTGTGCTCTGAAATAGAGGGAACAGCATGCTCTGCCCACAGAGTGGACCCAACAGGGACATACACTAAGCTTCTGCACATGCTCATTAGGAAAACTGAGCCTATGTTCAGACAAATATTGATTCATAAAACATTAGCATTTTGGCTCACTTTCCAGGAAACGTTCAATAGAATAAGAGGGAAATTAGAGGAAGCAAACCACTGCTCCAGTGAAAGAATCTTAAACATGTAAGCACCTGATATGAGTGTTTGGCTGCCATGAATCCCTAGCATAGAAGATATACACCGTAGTGGAGAGGACTCGCCCCTGTTGTTGCAAACCCAGGGGGGCTGTCTCAAGCAGGTGGATAAGGTCTTTGTCCCTACAGAGTGCTTTCAGCCTACTTGTGCCTGCCTCGCCTCAGCTTGTATTGTCCTAGTTCCTCCCAGGAGAGATCCCCCATGATCCTGTCAAACCCACTCCAGAAGTGTTAGCAGGGTTTGATAAGTGAGGCTATTGAGAAGGGCTTTTGGGGGGAGAACCCACTCTTCAAGACAAATACAAAGCCTTGCTCTGTGTTGGGTGCCAACTGAAACTACATAATGGGTAGCTGTATAACAAAGAATAAAATAAAGTAAATTTAGTGTGGCCTAGCATATCCCTGGAGGAAAAAAAGTAAATTCCCAAGCAATTTCAGCCTCCCTAATTGTTTGGCATTTATTGCAGACATGTCAGGGGAAGGGGAAAAAACAAAATGTCCATTGGTGGGATCCCTTAGTCCACTGATTAGCATTGGGGCTCATACTGTGTTCCTACAAAAAGGCCTTCATATGTAGCTGGCACTTAGGATACAAGACCCCTAAGGGGTCTTGCTTCTACCTCCCAGTCAGTTTTCTCAAGAGAAGAGGTGTCAAGTAAGAATCCTTTGACACAGGGGATGGATATTGGGATGGAGCATCTGATTTAAAAAAAAAAAACAACAACAAAAAACTGCTTACATGGAAACCCACTCATTGTTTGAAGCCATAAGATGTTTGATATTTCTTCCCAGAACTACATGATTGGGTGGGCTTTGTAAGACTAAAAGGATAAAAGAAACCAAAATAAAAGAGCAATGTAAAAAACCCAACCAATAGAGACCCACAAGTTCAAGAAACTATTTTTTTTTTAAATGGCACATTTAATAAAGGCAGCGAAGAGCTTAAATTACTCCTGTAGAATGTGAGTTGCAATGCATTCCTGTCACTTCTTCTAGTAATATGATTCACTTTTTTTGTTTGTTTGTTTAAATCTCAATTTGAAAAAGTATTTAAAAGGCTTAAGTCAGAGTTATAATGGTTTGTCATTCTGTTTTTTTCTCATGGAGGACAAGTGGGAAGTGGAAACTTGTAATAAGATTAATAATGGGATTATTGAGGCTTAAACTGCCCTGTATTTATTGGATGACCATAAGGCTGATAGAACTAAATCTGGCTCTGGGATAGGAGCTTAGCAAGTAAGATCATTATATTAATATTTCTCAGTCACTAGGTCAGGTATCATGTATGAGAGAGGAAAAAGAACATAACACAACATAACATAAGTAGCTTAACATACAGAAACGAAGTTCTCTTACCATTCAGAGCACTATAAGAAAAATGAAAGCTAAGGTTCAGGTTAAATTCTGAAAGAACAGGGAGAGAGGTAAGTGTAGATCAAGGGCATTTGAGATAGCAAAGAACGGATGGAATGAAAATAAATAGAGATGTGCTAATGAGGAGACAAGGGTACAAAGCAGAAAAATCCAGACAAGAATAGAGCAATTGTTAGCAGTCCAGTGGCTGTTCCAAACATAGGCTGTGGGAAGTGGGAGAAAGGGAGATGAGCCTTGGAAAATAATTGGAACTTTAGGAAATCTCCAGAGGTACTGGGAGATAGATTAAAAGATATATATATTTTTTGCTTTTGTTTTGTAACAGGGTAGTGACACAATTAGAAAATGCTTTGAGCAAGAGATTAGATTGTAATGAAAATCAAGTAAGACTGATACACCAGTGATACTCCAGAGAGCAGTCAAACCCGGGGCCTACATACAATTTCACACTTCATCCTTTCTCTTGGGACTGCAGAAGGGAGCGTTCTGCTTCCCATCTGATTGTGTTAGCTTCCATGCTTTCGGAGATATCTTCCCTCTAGTTAAAATAGTACCTTCAGCCCATCAGAGACAACCTCCCAGAAAAGACAGACATTGTTTTAGTCTCTTGTGATAGAACTTGTATTCAAATTGTGGCTGTGTTAGCCTTGGCAAATTACCTGACCTCTTCATACCTCAATTTTCTTCTTTTATGCAGAAAGCTTAACATTTTGCTTGTCCTAGGATCAAAGATAATAGCTAGTTACTATGCTCATGAATAGGAATTATAAATTAGTAAATTCACTTTGGGTTCATGAGTATTTTTCAGCAAACCAAATGGGTACTTGAATTTGAGGTAAAATCATAGCGAATTGCAGATAACCAGAAGTGGGTAAGTCAGTCACGTTTTGAATTGTGATATCACCAGACCAACATGCATGTTTAGGCAGGGGGGTATCTATTAAAGGCTGAGTTTTGCACATATTCCCCTTTTAAGATGCTGTAATATGAGATACTATGATTTGTAAGCTCTTCCTGAAAATTAAGAAAAAAAACCAATGACTCAGGAATTTGTTCCAACAAAAGGGCTCTGGAACAACACCTTTTATCCAAAATTACTTTTATACTGTCATATGTAAAAGAATGAAGACAAAGAATCCATGTTCTTCAGATTGATATTTGAACAAATCAGAAGCAGAGTAGATGGAACATCTGTCACTTAACACCTTACCTGGCAGTGGCCTGAAGCAAAGTCCTGAGATTTTCTTCATTGCCCCATTCTACTGCCTGCCTTTCATCTCTTCTTTCTGGCACACTGCCTCTATGCTGAATGTGTATACTTTGCACATAGTCATCATATTTTTTCCACTACATTTGTAGTCCAGCTTTCTTCCGGAGTCTACCGGGCAATGAAAATAATTGATCCCCATTGTGTTCTTGGTAAAGGTCAGAGAATAGACTCATATCCATCGACTGGATCTGTTTGGCTTCCAGCATCGTGATTCCTGCACTGGCCACTGGAGAGGAGTGCCAGAAACAAGGCTGGAGGCTTGGGCAGGCCCTCAGCAGAGACCCACTAGGTCTCATATAAAATCAGGCAAGAAGTCCAGTCACTCCGTTTCACATCTGGACCTTTCTTTGAGTCTTTCTAAAAGGAATAGAAATACAAATTGCAGCAGAACTTTCTCATGACTTTGTATGCCTTATTCTCGATAATAACTTTTGTTTAGAGCTGCATAAACTTGCCACTTAACCTGACAATTGACTTAAAGGATTCCCTGAAATAGCCACCATTGGTATGTAACCAATTTTTTTGTATGCACTTCAGTTGCCTTCTTCATTAAAATACAGAAGAGGAATAAGTTGACAATAATGGCTTTATGATATGTGCCTAAAGCCAGCAGAATATACTGAGAACTATTAGGAAAAAAATCAATTTGTTAGATTAAAAAAGGAAATTGGCAAGAGATTGCAGGAAAAGAGCATTAAATATATAGTTACACCTCAAAAAAAAAAAGTAAAGTTGACAGTACAAAAATAACAACTTTGGGGAATAATAAAATACTCAAAAAAATTGGAAGCTATCAGTCCTTACTTTGGGTTTATTTGCCCAAGAGTCATAAATGTTTAATCCATAGAGATTGAGATAGTTGTATTTGTTCCCAATATTAAGATGTCTAAAGGGAGAAATTTTGCCAAAAGAAACAGAAGTGACCTTGCTCCTATGCACTTGAGTAGCTAGAAAAAAGTATATAAACTAACCTGTCAACCTGCTTCTGCCCTACTCTCTGTATTACCCTGAACCTGGCTTGCTGCAGTAGCTTCCAAGTTGCCTCTACTTCCAAACCACCCCGCCCTATTTGCCTACTGATCTTCTTAAAATGGCATCTTTTGATAGTCTCCTAATCTGGACTGTTTGCCACAAGTCCCTGCCTGTGCGGTAGGACTCTGCGTGACGTGTTCACATCCTACCCCTTTTCTTAGATTCTTTCCTACATATATATTCTATTCAAGTCTGGTCTTTCTTCTTACCCATTCCCTCCTGGGAGATGCCGACCTAGTTCCACCACCAGCATAGGTCTGCCCAGCCTGGGAAAAAAAACAAGAGCTTTACTCTGTCCTTAAATGCTTCCCTGATTAAAGAAGGCAAAGGAGTTGGGCTTCTGTTCCCCTACACAGCTTCTGCACTGCTTGATTGCTCACTTCTGAGTCTTGGGTCTCCCTGTTATATTGGTCCACCCTTACTTCACTTCTGCTTCTACAAAAAAGCAGGAGTGGGGGGTGGGGAAACAATAGGTAGATTTTAAAAAATGATTTATTTATGGATCTAAGAACGGGATGTAGGCCAGAGGTAGGGGTGTGTGTGTGTGTGTGTGTGTGTGTGTGTGTGTGTGTGTGTGTGTGTGGTGGGGACGTGGTGAGAAGATCCACCAGTGAGACTGGAGAGCAGAACAGGTGGATCTACTGAAATACACTGCTGAGGGGGGCAATAGGTGAGACAGTAGAGGTCTGCTGCACCATGTGTGCCAGCTCCCTGGCTGGCCCAGAGGTGGAAATCATGCTGCAATGGCTGGAGACCTCTAGGGAGTGCTGTGTCAATATCCCCCTAGCCACCAGGGAGGCCCCACGAATAGGTAGAGCTTGAGGTGATTATTCTAACTATAGTAAGTCAGAAAAGGTAGCTACCAGATGGCTTCATTCATATTTGGAATATAAATAACCAAAGAAAACAAACTGACAAAACACAAGAAATAATTATGAACTCTGTGAAAAATACTCATTACCAGAGAGGTTCCAGAGGAGGGAAGGTGTATGATTTTGGCAGTGGAGTTTTGGTGAAGGATAATTGAGGTGTCCACATATGGAGGAGGAGGTTGTACTCTCCAAAATTACACAATCGTTTCAACAATTGACAAATCAGCAAAATTGGGGGAAAATACAATACTGTGTAGAAAATTTAAGTATCGATAAATAAGGATGATTTGCCTAGGGGAAGAATGTCATTAGAATCCTTTTTCTGACAATTTTCATTCTTAGGATTTTTAAAATTTTTCAGATTCTTGACACCTTTCAGAATTCTATCCTTCACTGTATTTTCTCACATCTTTTTAATGGCCTCATAATCTCATCTGATTTGCCTTTGTTCTTCATGATGTTTTGCTTTAATAGTCTTCTACTTCTGCATCCTACTTTTTCCCTCAATTAATTCCAGAGCATCTCACTTCCTACTTTTAAATGCTTTCTCTTGACAGCAGTGTGGGAGCCCCAAATTACAAAGAATATGCTATTTACCTGTCCTCTTTTAATTGTCATATCACCAAAAGCCACATGTGCCAGACATTCAGGTGCAGCGGGACCAGACTGTCAGGTGTGGCTGGGGGAGCGGCACAGCCATGGATCCGGGGAGGCTGCCAAACTCAGCTCTGGATCCAAGCAGAAAATGCAGCTGAGCTGCTGCCACGACGAATTTAGAGCAGGGAAATAGTCTCAAAAATAGTGTGTATAGAAGGCCTTTCGTTTAAGCCCACCCTGGAACACGTCTAAGCCTTGATTTGGGAACAGTCTAGTTTTCGCTTTTTGCTTTTCCTGTAAAAGAGGTAGTTCTTGTAAAGTTGTCACATTGTGTTTGGAATTTCAATCACAACATCATACCTATAGTATTAAAGACAGAATATGGAAGCGACCAACTATGTGACTGGTGCTGATGTGATGAAATGTTAGTATGACTGACACATTGGTGATTTTCTCTACCTTATATTCGTCAAACTCCTATAGTGCATGAGGTTCTGTAGAGTCTGTTGAACAACTTCACATGAAATAGCCCTTTGAGATTTGCAGCTCTGGGTATCTTATGTTTATATATTTGCAACATGTCAATTTTTTATGAGGTCACATCAATGTGTTCATAATCTATGAACATTTTAAGTTGCTCTAAAGGAAAATGGACAGCAGTTTGAAAGTTCAAGTTTCTTTTTGAGAGAAACTGGGAAACTGAGACAGCCAGAAAGGGTATGTTTGTGTTACCTCCCCCCCTTCAAGGTCACGCTGCTCCTTTTGGCTTTGTTTGGCTTCTGAGTTTACTCTACTTTTGCTTTCACACTTCAATGAAGAGTGTCTTCTAAGTTGAGAAAGGGCTAGCAAGATCCCTCCAGTCCCCCAAATGAATTAAGTTTCCCTCTGGGTTGAGGGAGCAATGGGCAAACTTTTAATATGGATTCTATATTCAAAACAAAAGAATTTACAAAAGTGTTCAATGCCATTGCTCAGGGAAGGGCTATGGCCTTGTGAAAGAAAAATGGACCTATTGTACAACAAGCATTGAGGTGGAAACCTTCACAAGTATTGACTGCAACTTCACAATAACCCAGTGCCAATGGAACTGTTATAACTTTTTTCTAATTTGGGGAAACTGAGGCTCAATACACTCAAGGTCACAGCTATAATAAATGATACTCATGCTTTAAACACAGCTGCCCTGAACTCCCAGCCCCATACTCTTTTTCATTGTACATAACTTTTTTTTTTTTAAAGATTTTATTTATTTATTCGTACAGAACTAGGGTACAGGCCAGAGTTGCGGAGGGTGAGAGGATTCCCCAGAGACAGAGCGGGGTGCAGAACAGGCAGATCAACGAAGTACACTGCTGAGGGGAGCAGTGGGTGGGTCAGGAGAGGTCTGCCGGGCCATGTGGTCAAACTCATGTGGAAGTGGCTTTAGCTTCTTAGTGCTGTGCTTTAACCCGCTGCGCCACTAGGGCGGGCCCCATTGTACATAACTCTTAAAAAATAAAATAAAAACTTACCTGAATTTCTCCTCCAATAAACCCTGTTGGTTTTTGGATGAAAGTGATTTGTATTGTTGTCTAAATTTCTATTTAAATCTTCTCTGTTGATACATTTTAATTAATATATGCTATTTTTCAGAGCCTTAACATTAGTAATTCTTGTTCAGGAAAGATTCTTTAAAATGTATGGGTACTTTCAGATGACCACTTTATTTTTTTAATTAAAGATTTATTTGTACATACAGAACTGGGGGCAGGCTAGAGGTGCAGGGGCAGTGAGAGGATTCACCAGAGACAGAGCGGGGAGCAGAACAGGCCAACTGACCAAGTACACTGCTGAGGGGAGCAGCGGGCGGGTCAGGAGAAGTCTGCTGCACCTTGTGGATCACCTGGGGGCGAGCGGGGATCAAACTCATGTGGAAGTGGCTTTAGCTTCTTAGTGCTGTGTTTTAACCCACTGCACCACCAGGGAGGGCCTAGACAATCACTTTTTTAAATAAAGGTAAAACTTTGAATTCTCAGTGTATCTTGCTGTTTGGGTGGCTGAAACTTACAGCAATGATAAAACTTTTTTCTGACATGTATCTTTTATATTGCGGTTGAAACAGTTTTTTTGCCTTCTAGTTTAGTCTTACCATCCTCTTGCAACTGAAGTAAAATTTCACTGAGATCTTTTACATAGTTAGATCGTGATAGATTTGTTTAAGGTTCAACAATCCAATGGAAATTCTTGCAAATATGTCTTCCCAAGTGTGTCATTAGCTTAAATACTGATGTACTTCCTAAGCAAGTATTTGGTTTTAGTTTTCCCAGTATAGTTGTTTATTTATTTTTTAATTAAAGACCTTACCTTTTGGTCTACTGCTGAATTTCTGTTCCTTATAATGATATCCTCATACATGGGATGATAAAAAATAATTTCTATCAAGTCAGATTTCTTTACATATCAAGTTCACATTATTGGTACAACTAGAGCCAACTCTGATTCAAAGGGACACAGTCCCCACTGAACTCCAACCTAACTTCTCTGAGATGTCCCATTTGTATATGTGGCTCCTCCGCCTCAAACCTGAAATATATCATCTTCTATTCTCTTTGAAGTCTCTTTGCATTCAGAAAAAAACAAAAACAAAAACAAAAAAGCAGTTAGATAATGAGATACTAAAATAATTGGGGGTGGGGGGGGCCCATTTCCTGAGACTTTCACTGAGTAATACAAGGATATTTCAGATGGAACCTCCAGAGACAGATTCTAGTCTTCTACCAAAAAAAAAAAAAAAAAAATAGCACAAATGGGGGTGGGGGGGGCCCATTTCCTGAGACTTTCACTGAGTAATACAAGGATATTTCAGATGGAACCTCCAGAGACAGATTCTAGTCTTCTACCAAAAAAAAAAAAAAAAAATAGCACAAATGGACTGAATTTCAAACCAGTCACAAAGGATGTAGACAACACAGCAGGGAATAAAGATAATTTTGGAGTGTTGGAGCCTTGAGCTCCTTCAAATATCACACCTCAAAGAAAGCCAAGTGAGTAATTCCTCCATATAGTAGAGGCCTGGTAAGTGTGCGCAGATCCCAATTTCAATTCATGGGAGGAGATTACTCCACCAACATGGAATTCTTGAAATACCAGCTATGTATCTTACCATTGAACTCAATTCTGATATTACCTACCCAGTGTTAGCATCAGTTCTCACAGGCTAAAGGCTCTGTCCCACAAGACTGCTGCCCCTTCAGATGCCAATCCCAAGTTCATGTTACCACCTCTCCTTCTAACGCATGGGCTATAAATCATAAGTCCCCAGGACCCTCTCACTCAGTTGGATTCATTTTCTAGAGTGGTTTATAGAACTCAGAAAAGCACTTAGGTTGCAGATGAACAACAGAATGAAGTGATACATAGGACAGGGCAAGGGGAGTCCTGAGTGAAACAACTGTCCTATTGGGGTAGGGGGTATATCACCCTACTCTATGTGAATGTGCTAACCACACATAATATAAGAATGATCCCAACAGTATTGGGATTATTAAGGAGACTTCGTCACATAAACCATCCTGTGCTAACCCATTTCCCTTTAAGAAAAGTCAGTGGGGTGAGAATTTGAAGCTTCTAATGATACTTTGTTCTTTGTGGTGACCAGCCTCCATCCAGGAATCACTCTATTAAAACATAGGATGTTCCTACTGCTCTTATTACTTAGGAAATTATAAAAGTGTTAAGAGTTTTCTGCCAGGAACCAGAGGCAGTGACGTGTGTTTGTGTATATACTTACACACACACATACACATACATGTGTATATACATATACACTAATATTTGTACACACATCTCTACACATCTATACATATCTGTATTTATGTATTTTCTGTGTGTACATATATATAAATTACTTGGAAAGTGTTCGGTCTTACAAGTATAACTTTATTTTCTCTTATAGCCCTTAACACAACTTGCACTCACTGTAAAAGATGTGAACATCTATAAAACTCCAGTTTTTCAAAACCACTAAAATCTCATTTTAGCACTTTTAATAGAACTGTGACATAAATAAAGGAGGGAAAGGTTTTTGTCATTGCCTCTATCCCTTCATAATTTAATAAGAATAGATTTTATTTCAGACCTCTTAGTTCTACCCAGACTTTCCTTTGTAGTCACATCTCTTTCATTTCCAATTATACCTGGTGTTTTTTTGTTTTTGTTTTTGTTTTGTTTTTGCCTCATTGATACTTGCAACTTGTAGCACCAAAGAGAGATTTAATTAGGCTGAACAGAGATGACACTGAAGGTCTGGGGCATTTGATCTGTAGCAAAGGAAGGTGTGCTTTTCTTCTCCTCAAACATCCTTGACCACAAGCTACACCTTCCGAACTGAGGGCCTCACCACCTGTGACAGGAAAGCTGTCTCTGAATCTCAGCCCTGCTTTTGTCATCCTGTGCATCGCTGACTAATTGCATTGCATCCTGGAACATCTCACTTGCTGCCATGTCTCACTTTGGCAGCTGAGATGATGTGTGTGCGTGTATGTGTGTGTGTGTGTGTGTGTGTGTGTGTGTGTGTGGCACAGGCATGGAGACTCTTCTGGAGAATGCATGTGGCCCTGGTGGTGAGGAAATAAGCCAGTTAACCCCCACAGGAACACTGAGTTTGTTTAGTGGATTTTCTTAATTTTCACCAGTGAGATACTCACACACCTAAATACCAGAGTTCTGCCAGGTCTGACCACTAGTAAACTATTTCAGTTCCTGTTGCTAAACTCAGAGGATTAATTGTGCTGAATTTTATCAGAATGAAAGGGGAGTGGAAGGGAAGGATTGAGTCATCTTCATCATTAATATAACTGAGTGATTATAGACCTTTTCCCGGGAGAGAATCAGACGGTAACCGGCCATTGAAATATAAAATAGAATCCTGAAGAAGCCTGGCACAAGATCTGTGCTTTGTAGCTAAGAATAGCAAGGTTAATTACAGAAGGGAGTGACAGAAACAGGAAAGCAGCAATCGTAGCAAACAGAAGTTCTACAGTGGTAGTTTGAAAATAATTAGTAACAAGGGCTGATGGTAGACTTGTCAAAACATTAACCCTTGAAGGCTTGAGGTGGAAGAAGATGAGAGAAAAGCCAGACAAGTACAGCTCCACAAGCATAGGTCACTTGTTTTTCATTTCAAGTTCTTCTCATCCTGCCATAATGAAAGGTAGCCACTTACTAGCCTGAGTCATATTCTAAATATTTAATTGTAGTTGTCAATATATGACAAATGTTTCCTCAGTTCAAAATATGTGTTCAAACTTACACAATTCTGTCTTATTCTTATTGTTTAACAAGCATGAAATGACATAGTAAAAGTAAAGTTTCAAGCAAGTAAACATAGTTAAATTGTAAAAGCATATGAATGTGCATTGTAAGTTGTAAAGCCATATGCGTGTACTACATTTATTGTAATGCTCTCCAGAAAGTATCTTGTGAAATTGCTTAACAAAATAATATATTTTTTACAGATTTATTTATTTGTGCATACAGAACTGGGGTACAGGCCAGAGGCTCAGGGGCGGCGAGAGGCTTCACCAGAGACAGAGTGGGAAGCAGAACAGACAGATCGACAAAGTACACTGCTGAGGGGAGCAGCGGGCAGGCCAGGAGATGTCTGCCACGCCATGTGGTCACCTCTGGGGCAGGCGGGAATCCAACTCATGTGGAAGTGGCTTAGCTTCTCAGTGCTGTGCTTTAACCCGCTGCACCACCAGGGAGGGCCCAACAAAATAATATTTTTAAAGATGTTTAAAATTTAAATTACATATGAAAATACATAAAATCAGTACTTAAGATTCACTTTTACAAAAGTAAGTTTTCTAAAGAGCCAGTATTTTCTATCTATTGAGAATTCTAGGCCAAAATTGACTAACTTTACCAGGGTTATACCTGACATTCCATTTATGTTCTGCTTTGCCTTTTAGATCTGTTGCACAGACAAGAATTCTGAGCATTAAGTATTAAGATTATCAGTGAGGTATAAAATATTTAAAACTGGAAATGGGTTTCTAAAGGAAGCATTGTCATCCTCTTTCTAACACTTCTTGGATTAATTTTTATGAGGAAGTCTTCATTTGCTTTGCCGGAAAATAGAAATGAGTGCTATTTTAGCTCTGTGGGCATGCGCTTTCCTTCACATAATCTTCAGAATTCTATTAATGCTTACTTCATTACAATTATGATTATTTTTATCATAGTTATTATTATTTGAGCATCTACTAGATGAGAGACATGTCCTAGAGTAAGTAATACATGCATGTGTTATTTTTTGTATAATTTCTTATCACTATGTAAAAGGAGAGAACTAAAGTACAGGTACTTTAATATGTTGCTGAAAGATATAGTCATTGTTAATAAATAGCAGAACTAAGATTTGAATGTATAAATCCATAGTTTCGTCAAAGGATCCTGATGTTTCTTATTTAGATTTTCCTTAGTTACTGTGAATAGCAACTTTTTTAATACCATTGGCATTAGCTGCATTTATTTCTAATGTTTCCTGTGTCCCTTAATTTGAAGCTAACCAACTTTGTATATATACTGTGATTTCTTCAAAGAAGAAAGTATGCAGCAATTCCTAACTTATGGCACATGTCTAAAGATATTGAATGAAAAATTAACAAGTAGAGTGGAAGTGATCCTCCTTTCATTATTTAGAAAACAATTTACAAGTAAGACAAAGAAAAAGTATGTGGTCTTTGTTTTGGAGAGTTTCTGAAAGAGATCAAATAGTCTATAACATTATGCTTTGATTTATTTGTTTTGCATGTCTGCTCTTGTTTACATTCCTCACTCATTTTGTTGTGTTGGTCTGCTGTAGACCCTAGGGAACTGTATTTGACACTCTATTGCCTTCTTACTTCTGGGCAGACTTTGCCAATGGGATTTTCTGGAGGCAAACTGGAAGTCAGAGATAGTGCAAAGTTGGATTTGGGATGTTTTTGCAGTGTCTGAATCTCCTCTGTGATCTACAGCAGTTAGACTATCACTATCCTGTCCAAAGATTTGCAGGACCTAAGGCAAAGGTTCAAAAAGAGGCCCACCCATCCATGTCTCATATTTATGAAGTAGTCAAATACAAGCTGAACTTATTCCCAACTTTTTTCTATTTTCACAAATACATCTTTGTGATTTCTTTCTTTCTTTTTTTTTTTTTTTTCCGATCACTTGCTTAGAAATCCACAGCGTAAATACCTATTTTCTCCGATCTAGGTAATAACCTGCTTTTATACCATAACAGATGAGAGCTGTACAGATGTGGATAATAGTCACTTCTTTTTACTAATTAGGGTGGGTTCTTGCTCCCATACCCAAGGTTTGGCTACTGATCCAATTATTAGGGCCTTCCTCTTTGTTGCTGTCTAGGATCTGGGAGAACTAAAGTTTGAATGTACAAATCCATAGTTTCTGATGAGTTACTTCGATTCTAGTGAGTTATATCTGTTGCACAGACAGAAGAATTTGAGCATTAAGCATTACGATTAGCAGTGATCCTTCTTATTATTTAGATTTTTCTTAGTTATTCTTAGTGAATAGCAACTTTCTTAATATCATTAGCTATGTATGGAAGCACGAAGATATTTCATTTAATCCAACCAATCCAAACCAAGAATTTGATACCACACAGTTACTTTCAACCCCCCACCTCATTGGCACTGACCCTTTAAGCTCCTATAGGAAACCTGAGACTGGAAGACCAGGTTCAGATTTGGAACTCTCTAAGTCTTAGGTTCAACTTTGCAGCCAGCCCTGCTCTCTTTATCTTTTGGTTTCTTTCCCCTTTATAAAGAGCTTTGCACACTAGACCTTCCCTAAACTCTGTCCACCACTGTTACCCACTCTTTTAAAATAGCTGACTCCTATTGGCTCCCACTTAGTTCTAGGGATCCATGCTACCTATGAGAAGTAAGGCCCAGAGAAAATGACCATCAGGCTCTGGAGACAGGCTTTATCCACTCGGATAGGAAAACCAACAACCTGTATATCTCGAGTGTTGTCTGGAAGGGCTAGGGCATGGGATCTGAGTATGTATTTCTTTTCTTAGAGTTTTCTTCTTTTTGTAGAACAGAACAAGGCAGAGAATAAACAGACTGGATCCCTGTGGAGTCTAAGGCAGGATTCACCTTCCTCAAGTCGAAGGCTCCTAATAATTTTGAGGGTTCCATGATGATGGTGTTGGCTTTCTCATTCTATTACTAATCTCTAGGTTAAATCATGGTTTACTCTTTGTCTCCTTTGCTCTGTTCTCTGTTTAACCTGTTGTTTCTGTTGGATTTTCTCTGCTTAAAGCACAAGGAATATTTCTGTTTTCTGAATGCACATTCATTTAATTTGTTTAAAACTTTAAAAGCATTAAATTGTAGTGATATTTTCTGTTCACAGTTGGTGACTCTGTGCATTTGTATGAACTGAAAGAATAATTCCCATTACAAAGATAGATTTAGAGATATAAAGTGTTAGTAGAAATTCTAAATCTTTTCTTAACACATGTACGTTTCATAAGTCATCTTTCAAAAGATGATATATATTTGGCTGTACCTAAATTTGCATGTGGAATTACAAGGTAAATAGGACAGATGGAGAAAAATAGAAGTGAAATATTTCAACTTGCCAGGCACAGGGGCAGGAAAGTGATAGTGATTCAACTAAATGTTGTCTCTTACCTAATATAGAGCCTTCGATGGCAAGCTGCAGCCTCTGGGTTCTCTACAACCCGCTCCGACACTTCCCACATTGGATCTTTTTCACGTGTCAGTCTACTAGGACAATGCGCTGCTAGCTCTTAAAATAAGACTTACACATATGGCACTTATATAATGAAGATAAAACCCGTGCAGTATGACTTGAAAAATTCACATTTGGTCTCTTGATAATGCTTGAGGAGATTCTGCCTGGGTTATGTAACAGTTCAATTCCTAGGTTAGTTGTTTTTTCCTGGAAGGCACAAGAATTTGACATACATCTGATTTCCAATTTGTGTCCCTTTCAACTAACAAATAAGATTTTGTGATTTAAATCTTTCACTTCAAAGCTAAACCTTATATATCACCTTGTTACATCATCACTGAAAATATAATTACAGGACAAAATAAACGCTCTGTCTCTGATGTTCTATCACTCCTGCTTCTGTGCCTTTGCTTGTAACTCTCTGCCACTGCAGCAAGTCTGCTGTGACTGACCCTACAGAGGCTGCCAAGACTTGGCAATAGAGGAAAAAAGGAAAGTAATCAACTTTACTGCCTGATGTTACTAAAAATGGCAGCCAATTTTCAGTTACCCATGTTAGTAGATGCAGGTATCTTTCAAGTCAAGATCTAATCTGTAACAAAGCAACAACAGGAACGAAACAGAGGAGCTTCATTTGATCAATTGTTGAAGGTCTTTTCCAATTTTTTTGGTTAGAATTTCTAGGGCAGTTATCATACCGCCTTCCAGATGAGAAAAATAGAAACTGTCAGGTTGGGATGGTGACTAGTAGGGCTGGAAAGAGGAATATGCCTTTTTCTACTAGGTCACAGGGCATCCTGCTCTCCCACCCTCACTCACCCTTTTCTCCTCCCCCCCCCTTCCACCACACACACACATATGTCCATTTGAGCTTTCTTCCCAAATAAATGTCCATTTGAGCTTTCTTCCCAAATAAAGCAGGAAGAGAAAGTGGAGAACCTGAGGCTTCTTACCACATTTCCAGACAATGTAGTATATTAAGAACAGAGTAAGCAGCCTATCCCAAAGGCATTGTAAAAGATTATATTCCATAAGAATGATCATTTTTACCACCTTAAATCTACACAAAACAGAGAGGAGGGCATGTAAGGTTACCGCAGGTGTCACTATAACATTCCTTCTTCCTGGGAGAAGGTGCTCCTTTACACAAACACCAGAGGAGGAAACACAGATCATCCTAACATTCACACCTGAAATATTAAAGATGTGAAACATTCTACCTTTATTTTTGACAGGAGTGAGGCCATTCCCAATGTAATTTCCCTTCCCAACTAACAAAGGAGATACAACAACCTGCAAACTATATAGTGAAACATAATGTTATGAAACATTGATTGTTTGAATTGATCGTTTCTTCTCTTCCAAATGTTGGGATAGCCCTTAGTTTTGGGGACCAGAATAGAATACATCTATGAATCAGAAATCCTGTTGGCATCTGGGAGGAAGATGTGAGAAACATTTGTTTCCTAGTGAACTAGTAGCATCATGCTTGTGTATATAGAATGGTTTATAATATCTGTCATCTAGATTGAGAAGTTGCATTATCCTCATTGCTTCTGTTGGGATTTATATAAAACAAAGTGCAGTTGTTGGCAACTTCCACCAGGCACGGGACATTTTGTCATCATAGCCATTTTAACCAAGTTGAACAATGTCCAAAGGGAGATAAGGTTATTATTGGTAATAGCTCTGATAAGTACAATCTACATAATTGCACCATAAATTTCAAAGATTTAAGTAGACTCAATGAAGCTAACCATTATAGATAGTTGTTTCCTCTAAGTGACAAGATTCTTCAGTCTTTCTACCTCATCATTGTTTACCCCTTTTATTATTTTTTGCTTACCCCACTTCTACCATCTCAATTAGGTACATTTTGTGACATAGGAGTTGATGGCTTCTTAGAAATAGAGTTCTAAACTGTCAGGATTATGAAACAGTATCTTTCCATTCAAGTAATGTTTTAGTACAGGAGACCATGAAAACATTATCAGAAAATTATTCCATATAAAGCAAATAGTCATGTTCTTGCTTGAGTTCTTCAGATACAGATGGCCATTTTCTTGTAATAGAAATCATTTTCCTTACTTACCAAGCATTTATTTTAAAAAATATGTTCAGGGCCCTCCCTGGTGGCGCAGTAGGTTAAAGCACAGCACTGAGAAGCTAAAGCCGCTTCCTCATGAGTTCGATTCCCACCTGCCCTGAAGGTGACCACATGGCGCTGCAGACCTCTCCTGGCCCGCCCGCTGCTCCCCTCAGCAGTGTACTTTGTCGATCTGCCTGTTCTGCTCCCCACTCTGTCTCTGGTGAAGCCTCTCACCACCCCTCAGCCTCTGGCCTGTACTCCAGTCCTGTATGAACAAATAAGTAAATCTTTAAAAAATATATATATATATGTTCAGATGAATTATGGTCATGACATCCTGATACCATTCTGGAATCCTCAGCAGAAAAGTTTGAACTGAATCTCTGAACTTGTCATCACCTTCAGTGTTTTCTCATGTCTCTTTAGATTCCATGCTAGGATTAAAACTGATACATTGTTTTCTGTATGAAAATTTGTTGCTGCCTTTTAAAAAGGTGTTCTGAGACTATCAAGTGCATGTCAGTAGTAATATCAGAGATTGATTGTATCGCCAATTTATATTCTAGACTTCCCACATTAAAGCACAATCAGCCTGATTCCCATCCTTCTCAGATGTTCACTCAGGAATAAATACAGTTTAATTGGTGTGCAACTGCAAAAATGGACTTGCCAGTGGAAACCACAAGGCTTGGCGCAGCACTCCCTGCCTCTTAGGGGTCATGGTGTTGGTGAGAGTGAAGACCCTGGCTGTCTCCAGGGATGTAATCTGTCAGTGTATGATGGCCACAGAGTGGACAAAGCCAGCCTCATAAACACTAAGGAAATCCCACACTGGAAATTACTTCCTGCTCACCATTAATTCATACTAATTCATTTAGAAAAGCTTAAGGGAATGTTTACTTTAAGGAAACACTTTGAGGATGTATTTTGACATTAAGCTACCTAAAGTACCCTCATTTCCTGTCATTAAGATATGAGGGAGACCAAAGAGACCTCTGAACTTGTCTTCCCCAGCAATTAGGTGCTATAGCGGATGTGAAAGGAGGGGAAATTTTTCCCTCCAGAGGCCTTAAATGAAAGAAGAGCAAAATATTTCCAAAAGATGAATCACAAGCCATACACGATGAACTCAGAATGAGGAAGATCAGTTGGAAATTAAGAGTGCCTTAACATAGTGCAGCAAATGAACACTGAAGTGGCACACTGAGTTATACTAAAATAGATGTTTTAGTTTTGGTTATGATGTACATTTTAAATACTAAATTTACAATCAAAATAAATTCCTACCGTTAGTTTTTTTTTTCTTTATATCAAACAGTATAAAGAACTTGATTTTAACCTACAGAAAGTGATTGACTTGAGCACCACTTCCTTCATTTACTCATATATTTACTTTGGTTACTTGACAAGTGTTTACAGAACATTCAGGAGTTATTGTGAATCAAAGGAAACTGCACACATAGTTACCAGTGGCACACTTTGATCCCCATGTTGAAAGGCAAATGACCCTGGATAATTGTTAAAAATGTCAAGGAGGAATTATTATAATAGTGGGAAAATACAGTTGCAGAAAGACAGAAAGTGAACCTCACTCTGCTGAAACGAAGGGTGAGGGATTGTTAATACCGTTGGGATCTGCTTGAGAAAAGTACTGGAAGGCTGCAAGGGGGATGCTGACCAGAGTGATCCAGCAATGAGCGGATCACTCTGCTTCATCAAAGTTAAGCTCCGATCTCCTTGCAGACTGGCAGATAGGCGTCCTGTCTTTTTGTGATTAATTTCAAAACTAAAATTCAATTCCTTGAGACATTCCTGGAGAGTGGAAGATCTATATCAGACAGAAAAAGTTTGTACTTCCAAATTTTCTAAACAATATCCAAGGGAAGAGAGGCTTTACATCAGGAAAAATTCTGAAGATCATTATGCTCAGGGGATTGTCGGCTTTTTCGTCAACCTCCTATTCCTGTCCTGTGATCTCTTATGTCAACATACTTCCTTCTCACAAGGTTTGGGCCGCTACTCAGTAGTTCTCGTATAAACTGATCCTTAGATTTTGTTTTTTTTTTTTTCATGTTTTTGGTTTATTGTTCTTTCTTATTTTCTTTCTAGGTTTTATCTTCTCTCCTACCCAACTAATTTGTTAGTTTTTGTAAAACTGACCACTGACCAATGGTAGATTTGGGGACAGTAGTTTAATTGATTAGTTTTACTAGCTAGTCCAGGTCTCTGAACATCTGGTGGAAGAACTAGGGGAAAAGATCTACCTAGTGGTAGAACAGTTGTAATATATGACTGGCACAAATGATACTCTTTGTCTGCAAGTTCCCAATCTGAAGTAATGGGAGAGGTTGTTAGTTTGAATTATAAATGAAATTTTAAAATACAGTATAAATTCTTGAGGCATCTAGCCATAAAGTGAAGCCCAGAAATTCTGACATTAATTAGTAGAAAGACAAGAAGAACAAGGTGAAACTTTTATTTAGCAAAACATTCTAAATATCCAGGCTATGTTCCTCTATATTAATACTAAATGATATAGGCTAGTTCCAGTTCATACAGTTCCACTAAAATCATTTTGTGTGAAAGAGAACATATAAGATCTGGAATATTAAAAAAAAAAAAAAAAGCCAGACTTCGGTCCTTGCCCTGCTTCTACTATGTGACTTTGGGAAATTAACTGTTTCATTGGGCATGTTTTATCCATCCATAAAATAAAAATTCTAGTAATTATACCTATTTTTCATATTAATCATAGGATCAAATGAGTGGGTGTCAAAGTACAATGTAAAACCCACAATGCTTTACATGTATCATTTCTTACTAAGTAAAGGAGGACTAGTGACATTGAAGTAGTTATGGTTCGGCTTACACAATTAAGTGTAATTAATTGGATTGATTTCAGAACTTGAAAACTTAGTATATTTTATTCCAGTTGGTTCAGAAATTGCATTTATTTAAGTACAGATTATGATATTTTATGAATTAAGAGCATAATTCATGTCTGACTTTTATGTGTTGATAATATAACAAATGTAACATTTAAATTGACTCAGTGTTATGGGGAAATCTGAAACAAGGGGAATGTACAAGAATTTTTTTTTTTTTAATTCTTTGGTAGATACATAGGCAGATCCATAGTCATTACATATCTACTTTTCTTGTAATTGAATTTTTTTTTCTGCCATAATAAACTTGTCATTTCTTCCTCAATGTCCATGATGGCTACTTCAACTCCAGTCATTATGTAAACATTCCAACTGATATAAAAGAGGAAAAGGAAAACTTTGCTAAAGTTCCCTTACTATTATTATCTCCCATTGGTAAGAATCTAGTCAGAAAAAATGGGAAAGACAGTTTTTTCCTCTGGAGTCCTGTGTGCCAAGTAGTACTGTTATGAAGATAAGAGGTAAAAAATTGAGAGAAGCTAGTCATCTCCACAGATAACAGAGAACTCCTCACACTTGCCCATGAGTAAGCAGTAGCATACGTATTCAGACTAAAATCTACTTTGATACTGACAACAGAGAATAATTCTGTTAACTTTTTTCATAGAATATTTGTTTTTGAATAAAGTATGTTAGGTATTCCATTGAAGGTGTGTGTGTGTGTGTGTGTGTGTGTGTGTGTGTGTGTGTAAGCCCTGACCCTTAGAAGATATAATCTGTGAAATATAAAACTAGATATTTACAACAGATAACCTGATGATACAAGTGAAACATTTTTTGAATAATAGAAGAAAAAAAGGCATTGTGTATTTTGAGAACAATCATTATTTGCTCTAATTATATCTTAAATGACGTCTTAGAAACATGAAAGAATGTTTTTCTTCTCAATGTGCTTCATTTATGGTCAGGGAATATATCCTGTACTGAAAGACTGATTAAGAACTGAATGTGAATCATAATCTGATATCTCTTAGAAATATATAGTAGGTATATGCATATTGAATTGAATAAGAAAAACAAATAGGTACTTAGAAATATTTATATATTGATTTGAAGTGATTCGTTCTTATAGTATTTGGTTCATTGGAATCAAGTTGATTCTGCTGCGGAGCTCTCTCTCTAGTGGAATCCTGCCATTAAGACATTGTGGTCAAAGTAGGACAGGCTGCTGGATGTAATGGGGTTCTCTCACTTCCTTTCCTGTTCCAATACTAACTTTGACTATTGCCATGCCTCGCTTTAGAAGGCAAAAATGTATGGAGAAGAATAGGAGGAGACAACATGGGAGGTGGGGTGAGAAAAGCAGTTTTTGCCCTCTTAAAATGAAGAGAATGAAATTATAGCTCTGTAGAGAAGACCAGGAACACATTTCAGCTCCTTCTCCACCCCTCTTCACCCTCTCCCGCTCAGCCTTGGGCCCAAATCTTTTTCTCCACTACTCTCAGGCTTATGGTTAGAAATGGAGGGAGTTTCTCAGCTCATCCACATTACTTTAAACTATATAATTTGAAGTCATGATTAAGAATAAAAGACTGTACTTAAAATATTCGGTACGATCTATTTTTGACTTAGTAGTCTCTTAGATTTTCCTTTTATTTTCATGTAGATGCTTTTTGCTGTTTTGGTTCTAAGTACAAATTTAAAATGTGAAGGGAAAAAGGTTATAAAAATGATACATCATATTGCAACCAAAGGAGCTTAATAATAGAGTTTTAATTCAGAAGCATTCTGACCCAGGAGTTACCAGTACTAAACAACGGTAAAGATATAAAGTGTATTGCTTATGCTTTAATGTTCTGAAAATAGTTTTACTTCTATCCTCTTTTTAATCAATTTCTTGCTAGTCTTATATAAGGTCCAGATTTAAAAGAGAGATGTATTAATAAAACAGATTCATTCTGGCCCTCCCTGGTGGCACAGCGGGTTAAAGCACCGCACTGAGAATCTAAAAGCCACTTCCTCATGAGTTCGATTCTCGCCTGCCCCGGAGGTGACCACATCGTGTGGCAGACATCTCCTGACCCGCCCGCTGCTCCCCTCAGCAGTACTGTCTGTTCTGCTCCCCACTCTGTCTCTGATGAATCCTCTCACCCTCCACATCTCTGGCCTGTACCCCAGTTCTATATGAATAAATAAATAAATCTTTAAAAAAAAAAAACACCAGATTCATTCTGGATTGATAAAGGAAATTAGGTGAATTTAGGCATTTGTTTCATACAAAAAAAACAAATTCAGAATTTGAAATGCCCTTGTCTTCCTAATTTATGCATTCCAATGATTGATTCTGCATGGCATGAATGTAATTGTTTTTACTTACATAATTTTTCTTTTCTACATTGTGTAAAATGTTTGCAATTTACCCAATACAGGATTTTCCATATATTCTTCATTCAGTAAATATTTTGACCCTACATTTCTAGCTTAAAACCCTTTAAGACATAAGAAAGAAAGAAAAAAATCACCTGGGGATTGTCTGAGCTGAGCTGTTCTTTCCTAATAAATGAATGTCTTCCAAAGAGTATTTTTAGTCATTACTTATAAAAGTAATGGTACTAGAAATAGTTTGTTTTGCTCTCTGTTATCTTTGTCCAATCTGGACTACAGTACTTTGGCATAGTTGTCTATCACACATGCTGAGAAACTGAGAACCCAGCCTGTAGGGTTCCAAACTTTCAAAGGTAATTGTTTATTAAAAAGCTAAGGAGCAGCTTGAGACATATCTTCAGTCTTGCTTCAGAAGAATAAGTGACTTTCTACAATACAATGTGATTTCCCAACCAATGGGCTGAAATCTTGACTTGTTCTTCCATAAACCTGTTTTATGTTTTTCTTTGGCAAGGGGCAAGTAGGAAAAGTCAAAGGCTGGGAACTGTGCACCTGGATAACCTACTAAAAGAAGAGCCCAGAGAAGAACCTGTTTTTCTACTTTTATAGGGAACAGAGAGTTCTAACTTCAGACTTGTGTGGGGTCTATGTAGCAAGTCATGGTTTTTCAATGGTAAAGATCTGATAAATGCATAATCATGCAGCTCAGTAGGGATTTCAGTATTTGCTGACAGTTCCATGTTTGCTGGCTCTCCAGTTCTCAACAAAGAATTCCCCATTCATTTGTGTGTATTCAATCCTCTGATATTCTTCCCAGATCTTTAGCAATGACTAAACCCCTATATGAAAAGAATTACAGACAGTGATGATCATGCTTGCAACCACAAAGTATGCTTATTTATCTACATTTATATTCAATCTTTCTTCCTCCCTGCCTGTTTCAGACCAGATCTATCAAAGTCAGTTCTTCCCATGTGCTTTAGATTTTATTTCTATAAAGGTGGAACCAACCTTAAGGCAAACTTGTCTTTCACTCCTGATCTGCAGTTTCTGTGTGTGATTCTTAACAATTGAACTCTAGCATTTATTACTATAAAAATCTCATAACTCTACCCCTTCTAATAATTATAAAATTATTGATAACTACAACTCATATTACTTAACACTTAGTATGCATCAGATGTATTCTAAGACCTTTCTTTTATTAAATTGTTGAGGAGTTGGAACACAGAGAGGTCTTGCCATACCTAGCTCTGGAGCTTCCATTTCTCTTTCTAGCCCTTGCAAAAGGAGGTAGGTTAACAGAGGGGTGAGCACTCTATAGGAATCTCACCCTGTCACTGGTAATTCAAAAGAGAGTAACTTGTTAGCCCATGTATGGGGTTATGAAAATAGAGAGGCCAATGGATTCATTATATTAAATGTAATCAGGAATTGGTAATTGATTGGAGATGGCAGAATAACAAGGACAACATGTAGGTTTCTGGTTGTGATAGTGGTTTCTTTACTGATAACAGACACAAAAGGAGGAGCTGAATTAAGGGAAAGGGGAGGTGTTCATATCTTGGGTGTGCTGAACTTGAAATACTGGCATTGAAAACTCAGAGTTAAGAGAATCAAGATATAAATGAGAGGCAAAAATAGAACTGTCCATGTAAGGATAAAAGTTCTTTGAGATCTCCACAAGTTGTCCAGAGTTTGTAACTGGTTCAGTGATTGCATGTAGCATAATTCACCTTTGTGGTTGCTTAACAGCAGAATTTTCACCCAGGTGTTGAAGTCCAAAAGCAGGACCACGTGATAATCTTTTTTGAAAGATCACTAAATCTAGATAAGTTACTATACTGAGTTGAGAAGTTGTACAAATAGTCATCATTGTTGATATTTTTTTTAGAACCCAAGAATTAAACACTTTGCATTTATTCTATGCTATATTTTATTTTACTGATTTAAAGTTTGTATTGATACAATGTTGGTTTATAGCATATTTTTGGATTTTGGAAGCATAGGATCCTCTCCCTTTCAACTAGTATACTGCCACCAAAGCACCCATAGGCCTCCCCACTTGGTTCTTATACCTTCACCTCACCACTCCTGATCTGGATCACTCAGTTCTACAGTCAGCTTTCAGGGATTAGTTTTTAAATTTGACTAATCTGACTATTTGTGTGGTTTTACTATAGTCCACTTAGCTGACATCATCTGGCAATTGTCTTGCTTCTCCTGATTTAGCATAATCCCTTCCAGCCCTCTTTAAATTGTCCCAAATGGCATGAGTTTTTTTGTTTTGGTTTGTTTTGTTTTTAAATTTCTGGGTAGTATTCCATTTTTTATATCATAAAATTACATGCAATAATACATATATTTCATAATTTTAAGGGCACATTGTAGTTGTTTCATACACATGTGAGATATGAAAGATTTTGGCTTTAAGTGGAGTAACTTGTTCAAGGTCACAAGTTCAGTAGTTTGTTGCTATGACTGTCTGAACTGCTAATTGTGAGCCCTAGATTCACGTTAGAATCTTCCAGAAAGCCTAAACAATCTCATTACTTGGCTATACCCCAGACTGATAAAAATCAGCTCTAAAAGAGCTATATTTTTTAGAACTTCCCAGCATGATACCACAGTCTAGCTAAGGTTGAAAAATATTAGCGTACCTCTAAAATCTAGAACCTTTTCGTGCCATGCTACCTCTGAATGAAAATTGTTTTCATTCTACTTTCAAACCGTCTGTGACATCAAGTGGGCTGTTGAGTAACTTTCTAAGTGCTGTAAATGCCTTATTGATAGAAAAACATTCTCTTCCTCTGAGTAAGTATTTTCAAAGCCTGGAAATCCCAGCAACAGAGCTACAGAGATCCGTTTGCTTTCCTTTGCTGTGTTAAAAATGACCTCATATTTGCATTATTATCCCTGTTTTTGAGTGACCATAGTTGGTATTAGCTTACACCAGAGGATAAATACTAGTGCTTACACTGAAAAATGATTTCTACTACAGATGTAGAGCATGGTATAAACTGGTTGCTAGAAATGTCTAAAAAGTTTATGACACATTTTGAAGCTTCTAAATTATTAGTGAAGCTTTAGCTAAACTCTTGGCCTTAAGTGACTTAATTATATTTTATTTTGAATAAAATTGTTATTTTCTAAGCCTGAAAATAGCTGTATATAATGAAGCATCTGCTGGGTATGATACACAAATGATTGGATTGCCAAAGGACATATTTCAAAGAATCAGATTTTCCTTGCTTATGTGTGACAAACTTTCCAAGGTCTTCAAATTATGAACATTTTTTCTGCAAGACACATATTTTTGACATCTGTAGAATATATTTTTATCACTATTTACATCTATGCAATTTTTTTTCTTTTTAATGGGCTGTTTTATTTTAATATTAAGTTGTAAAAATCAAGGTACTCATCTTTAGCAACTGCTTGTATGGTTCCTTTACTCAGTAACTATTTTGTAGCATACATGACTCAGCAATTTCTTGAGATTTTGGATTTTTTTCCCAAAATAGGTGGTTCAGAGAAAGTGTGTTTTCTTATCCTAGCTTGTACCATTGATTTTGAGGAAATCTTCCAACTTTTGTTCTATGGTGAACCAGGAATTTTGTTTATTAATTTATTTTTAAATGATGTAATATTTGGGCACCCCATCATGTACCATAGTGGACCCATCACCCATTCACCAATATTCCATCCACCACAAACCATTGTGCTTCCTTCCATTTTTGTTCTTATCCTTCCCCAACCTGTGAACCAAGAGTTTTCAACAGAGAACTGAAGCCCATTATAACTTTTCTATTGATGGGTTCAGTTATATCCAAAGAAAAGACTGAAGAAGCCAAGTAGTTGAGTCTATAAGAAATATTTGTTAGTTGTTTACAGGTGACTTTGCTGTTGATGTAACATGTCATAGCAACTATGGAATAAAGGAGGATGAAAAAAATGACATTAGCAAAAAGCTTCTGATTGATTCCTTAATACCAGAAATTTTTAATCTTATGAAATGATGGTTATTATCACAATGCCCACTAGTTTGAATCACTCATCTCCTGGTGATTGATCTATTGTGTCCAGAGAACCTCAAAGCACATATGTACATTTATTGTGGGAAACAGTATAGACAAAGCCTTACTCTTAAATGGTGTGTTTTTCTGTTTTAGTCAGTGACTTTTGTACAGTAAGAATTCATTTAATATTTTTTATCATAGCAATTTATCATCTACACACTGACTTAAAATGGTATAGTAGAAACATAAAAGCTTAAATATTAGAAAAATTAGTCCTTTATAGCACAAGACAGCATATTATAGTAAGAACACAAGTATCCACATTTGCTACTTCTGTAACTTGAGAAATGTTATTTAACTTCTAAGATTCATGTCTTCTTATGGTCATAAAATACTTACCTTGGAACACTGCTGTGAAACTGATGAGTACTTGCTTGATAAGTTTTGTCATCTTCTAAAATCAAACATTTTCAAATACATTTGTTTTGCTCACTAAAAATCAGATCGTATACTGGATTGTTTTTTAATTATGATATTAACAGCTGCTTATAGAGCACTTACTACATCAGAAATTGTATATAATGCCCTCTTAACCCATTTTATTTTATCTTCACAATAAATCACATGTAGTATGTAAGAATTACCATTTTCTGAATAATGTTAATGCAGTTATTAGTCTATCCTTGAAGTAACTTTCTTTGCAATCGCAATGTGAGCAGATTTCTTCTGATAACATCATTTGTATGTAAAGAGTTAGAGATGAGTAGACTTACAATGTGTCTATCATACATGTTAAATTTCATAAAAATAGTAAGATATATCTATTTCTGTTTATTATGGACAAATCAGGACATGAATGGAAGCAATTAAGTTATTTAAATAAAATTGTCTCATGAGGAAGAATTATTTCACTTGGTCTCAGATTTTTTGAAACATTGTGCTCTAATGAAATAATTCTTGATTTCTTCATAGATAACAACCATTAAAGTAAGTAGATAGTGATATTATTTGAGTTTCTAGTCTACTGAAATAGTTTAGTAGAATTGAAATATTGTTTTCATATTTCCAGTAAGAGAAAGCTTTTCTACATTTTATATCCCATGAAGTGTTTTTTTTTATTATGTATCTCTCATCAAAAGCACTTTCTAGTTTGCTTTTAAAAATATGTTAAAAAATAAGTGTCTGTGTTTACTTACTTTTTAAACACCCTGTTGCTGATTTCAATGTTGAAAATTAAGTGAACATAGTATTTTACTCTTAGAATTGCCAAAAAAAATTCTGCCAAATGAAGAGAGTAAATTATTATATTTCACACTTTTGGAAATTCATTACTGTAATAAGGTAATGGTTTTCAAGCTGGGATTAAAGAATCATTAAAGTTTGAAATTCATTAGTAAAGCAAGGACATTATAAATCTAGTAAGACATAGGGAACAACCTTAGAAATTAAAAAATGTACTGTTTCTTAAAGTTTACAAGATTAAAAGATAGAGTATCTGATTGGGTTAGAAAGCACATTAGAAAATATGATTGAAACGTATAACTTCTAGGAAAACATTGCTAAAATTAATATGAGAGTGAATAGTCCAATTAAGTATTTAGTTAGAGTGTTCATGTCTGGGTAGAATTTTAGAGTTTAGGAAGACCTTTAAAGACTGTATTATAAAAATGGCATAATTTGTGAGATGTTAAAGGTCCAGAGTTTATATGGCAAATTAAAAATAGAATTTACTCTTTAGCCTTATAAATTAGGAAATCATGGATGATCGCTGTGGGAGGCCAATTCAGAGATGTTAGATGGCAAGAAGTAGATGAGAACAGTAGTAAAAAGATTGAAAGAAATTTCATCACAATTGGAAGAAAACCACCCAATGAGGACCAATGAAATGAAAACAATAAAAGGGTGGTTGATGAAATCAGTATGTGGATCCACAGTGTAACCCAAGGACATGACAGATGAATCACATCATTTCCTACAGGGAAGGAAATGCAGGAATACCTGCTTTAAAGGTAGGAGGAGGTAGATCAAGTTGAGAAGAAAGTTCTAAGGCACAGGGAATATGAACTTAAAGTAATAGAAATGGTTTATACCTTATAAATAATATAAAGGGCAAGAACATGTGAGTAAGGGAATTTAGAGTTTGAGAAGGATGAAAACGATTTGTGAGGATTACATGATGAGCAAAATATATTGTCAAAAAGGCAGTGTGAAAGGGAGGAAGGAAGTACACAAGCTGATTGGCCTGAGATAATGTTTTAATTAGCCCCGTTGCTCACTCATTAAGCATGAGACATTAACCAAGTTGCTTAGTTTCTAAACCTCCATGTGCAAAATGGGGATGAGAAGCATCTGTTTTAGATAATTAAGATAACACTCTCTTGCTCTATTCTTTTTGACATCTTTTTTAATTCACATTATCTGACTTAGAATTGACTTTAAAATATAAAATAATTAAGATTTGCAATGTATTGAATACATATCAATTTTGGGAAATATTGACATGATATTGGGTCTCCCAATTCATATATATATACACATAGACACACACACACACATTTTTCATTTAAGCATTTTTATGCCTTTCAATAAAATATTGTTATTTTCTACATAAACCCCTTTTCATTTTTATTAATTTGAGGTATTTTGTAGTTTTTATTCTGAATTGTTATTATCAATAGGTTCTTTTCTTACTCTGTTATCTCCTGATCATCTTTCCCTGGTGATTTTTTCAAATAAGTGCAATTAATCTCAATTTCTGATGAACTAAGTCTTTTTGTTACTTCTACTGTATCTCCCTACTTTCCATTTTCTTTTGCTTTGTTTTTTCCCCTCTGTTGTCTACATCAGAAGTTTTTTGTTAGTTATCTGATTATCCTTGACTGTATTTATAGATATATATAAACAACTGGCTAAAAAAGTGACTTGAAGCTCTATGTGAGTAGATGGACTTACTGAAAAATGGGTTTCACAATATATTAATCAAGGATGATCAGGTGAATAAAGAATTTTTTCTGCCTCTGGGAATTGTTTTCTGACCTGCAGGCAGTGTAGAGTAGACGTCAGGTCTGCCTTGCACCTCTACTCACTAATCAGACTGGTGACTAAATTTAGAAAACAACCCACTCCATTTCCCAGAGTGTAGACCTCCCTGCAAGTACACGGAGTTCAGGAAGAAAGACAAGACTTTAAACTACTCTGTGTATAGATTTTTGAAGCAACCTGTTTTACTCAGCAATATTCAAATCGAACCCATGTCCTTCTCCTGTTTCTTACTCCCTTAGTTTCCAAGTATTAAAGTCTTCAGGAGGCTACTGAGTCATGGCTCCATTGCAATGGTATTTCCACTAACCAGCATCCCCTATAGGCACTTAGGCTGTAATTGTTACTGCCACTGTAAGTTGGTTAAACCTTTTTCATCATCTTCTAAATTTGTCGACTACTTGAGTTCACTTCCAAAGAAGGAGAGAGGAAACTCTAGCATGATTAGTATGAAAAGGTATTATATTTCCCCATGAATATTGTTACAGAGTAAGTATTGTAATGGAAATATTGTAACAATTTGTATTTTGATGTCAGAGGACAGAAAATTTAATTTTTGTATATTGACTTTCTACCTAGCAATGGTGATCTACTTATATTTTCTGGTTGTTTAAAACTTGGATTAAATCTTGGATTTAAGGATAAAAATCTTGGATTTTTATTAGAGATATATTGTTACTGTGACATCAAGGTTGAGGAATATTTCTTAAAAATACATGTTTGTGTTTTTATCTTTTGAATCCAGTATAAAAAATCTTAGCTTTTAACTAGTGAACTTAAAGCAGTCCCATGTACTCATATGTTTGGGATTAGTTTTGTTGTCTTATTCATTATAGTCTGTCTTTTTTTCTAGTTTGTTGTCTCTTAGCCAACATTTAACTAGACAGATGGATTTTTTTCTTAGTTCTTATCCCCTGCTCTGTTACCAATATATTACTTGTTCCTACCCTTTTCTAGTTACCTTAACATTCTTATCACAAATGTTCAAATTGTTTTTCTACCATCCATAGCAAAGGCAGATTCATTTTGCTTGTATTTCTCACAGCTACCCAGTAACTTCTTTTTCTCTTACCTTTTTAACTTCCATTAATGTTTGAATTTTATATTCAAATGGCTATATCTTAAATTAATAAAAATGTAATATGTAATTTTTTAATAACTGTTTATAATAACTTCTATTACTTTTTTGCTATCCATCATTTCTTTTATCTCAGATTTTCTTCCTGGTTAATATTGCCTAGGAGTTGGTTAATACTGGCTGGTTAATATTGCCTAGGAGTTATGTTAGAGAGAATCTTAAGGTAATAAACTTCAAAGTACCTTTCAGTTCTAAAAATATATCTGTCTCTCGAACAATTGTTTGCTGGGTGTCTTCAAAGCATTTCCTCTTAGAATGTTGAAGATGAAATTCTGTTGTATCCTGGGTCACTCACTAAGAGTCTTAGGTTAATTTGATTCTTTTTTTTCTTTGCAAGTAACCTTTCTTTAGACTCTGGAAATATTTAAAATTTGCTCTTCATTCTTGATGTTCACAAATTTTATCACAGAGTGCCCAGGGGTATGTGTGTTTCAGGTTTAAGTGCTGAGGACTTTCCCATAATAATTCTCTAAGGGCTACCTTTCCCCTAATTTTCTCTATTTTCCCTTCTGGAGTAATTTTAGGCAAAAGTGAGAATGCCTCTGTTACTCATGTTTTCATTGTATGTTTCTTTTGTTTTAATTGTATGTTTTTACTGAGGTAATGTTTCCAACACTGTATATGTTTTAGAGGCAAAGGTTCACACCTCTGCAGATATATGTTACCATACCACACACCACCGAGTACCACAGTCTTGTGCCTGTGTCCTACTTCATTCTGCTCCCAATATCTAGTTTTGGGTGTCATGTCCTTCAGTCTTTACTCATCTACATTCTGTCTCACAATCTCTATATTGTGTCTCACAATTTCTAGTATACTGCAATTCACACTTTTTTTCCCCACTTAATTTATGAACTTTTTCCTACTGCCCTGAGTATTTGAGGTAAAGGATGCATAAGAGGGAGATAGATATAAACAGTGCTTTGATTTTCAATTAAAATGCTTTTTCAAACTGTAAATGAAGGGCAGATTGAGGTTGGTGGGGCAGGTGGAACTGAAAAATTGGATAACAAATGAGGTGATAAAGAGTCTGACTTTTGGAAGGTTAGTCTGGCTCCATTAAAGGAGTCAAGAACAGGCTTATGTGATGAATAAAGAGAAGAAGTAAAACTGGAGATCTTAACAGGGGTCTATTGGTAGCAAAAACTGAAAAGGTATCAAGATCTGAACCTGGCTGTGGAAAAAGAGATTTGGAATTTGAGATGTCTAAGTATGAAAACTACCAATAGTAAGAGGCCCCAACAGATAGGTGTTCTCTTTGGATTGTTAATGTGGGGTTTAGGTTATAGATAAGAGATCTAAGAATTCTGAACCCCCCAAATTAGAATATCTACCCTTGCAGAAACTGACATGAGAAATGTAGAAGCTAGAGGAGTCCATTTGAAAATTGCTACTTACATAACTTGTAATTTTTAAAGGCAGCTTAACAAATATGTCAGTAGAAAATAATGTGGGATTTGTTGTGTGCAGTGTCTTATATTACTCTTCACCTGATGATGACACAAAAAAATAAGGCTCACTTTCTCTTTCAAAGCATCATAGATTTTGCTATGGTCTTTATACAGGTCAGTTTTATGACTGTAAAACTCTTTAGTATACATATATCCTTAGGTTGAGGCATTTTCTAGCCATATGTATATTGATCTGCTCATATTAGAATGCTATTGCCTATAGCAGCAGGTCTTTCTTCTCTAACCACACATTACTACCAGTTTATTTTCCAATAACACAGGGATTATTGAAATAAATCTCAATAGCTCAAAATTACATGTATTTCAGTTTATGTCAGAATTAAAATTCAGGAGTTCAGAGTAGCAAATAATAGAGTACAAATTAAGCCTCTATATTGAGATATTGGACATCTTAGAAATTTCTTGTAAAATGTCAGTGTTTACAGGACTTAGTATTTAAGATATTAACATTTTTATATTGTTATATCAACCCTATATCGATAACTTTTTAAGTGAAAAAGCACTATGCTGGCACATAAAATTCAGAGGTGGCAAAGTGGTGGAAGAAAATGGAGTAGTAATTAGAATGTGTAGCACACCTTTGGGTATTGAGTGGAAAAGTTTCTTTGGGAATTAAAGTTGGGGTCAGAAATTACAGGTGAGGAATGAACGTGTTAGTCAGCCTACAGATGAATTTAATTCCAAACTTGGGAAAGAAGTCTCCATATTTCAACTCTAGAAGAAATCAGGGTTGGTTAGAGCCACCACATTATGCCTGAAGTAGGAGTAAAAGTGTATAGAAAAGAGTTCAACAAATTCATGGGTTTATCTTAGTGAAGTCATCTTTGTAAGAATTTAATAAATTTAGTAATATATAGATGTAAGTACTACATGAAATAAATCATGTGCCAAAAAACTGTAATAGTTTATTTTTGAAATAACATTTCTACATTATTTAAATGTCAGATGTGCATCTTAATAAACCAGAAGCAGTATATACTACATTATGTTCACCAGTGAAAGTGCAGTTAACTCTACATGCAATTGACCCCTTTTACTCAATTTACCCATCCTCTTCCACTTCCCTTTCAGGTAACCACTAGCAGGCCTTACAGACCATATCTATTTTCATTTTATTTAATTCATCCATTAGCTGATTTTCCCCATATTCTATATATGGGTGAGATAACTCCATTTTTGTATTTCTTAAAATAATAATAGTCAAAATTGGTTCAGTTCTTTCTATATGCTGAGCACATTGCCACTCATCATTAAAATAATATGATGAGATAAGCATCATTGAAGTTTTTTAATAGAAATAAAAATCAACAAAGCCAAATTAGCATCTGATGAAGTTCATCAGAACAAACAAACAATATGAATGGTTTGAGCCAGGATTTCAAAAAAATATATCCTATTTTCATAGTGGACTGAAGCAGAGGTAGAGGTGTAGGAGTTGTATTTTATTTCTTTGTTATGAATCTGTTTTTGTTTGTTTGTTTGTTTAGTTTTATGTTTTTGCTCTTTGCAATTTTTGTAAACAAAACTGAGGCTGAAATGGAAGAAATTGGTTCTGTTACTTTTCTGGTTTAAAAAGACTTGAATTCTAACAAGATCCTACACAAAGAAATGATGTCAATTGTGAAATAAGTAGCACCCAGTGCCAGAATGAAGCTTCTCATCTTTGTATAAGAGTCACAAGTAACTGATAGTTGGCACACTTAAGTTACATGAGAGACAGTATCTATGAAAACGTGGCTGAGAACTGCCAGTGATTCAATTAGCTTTTCAGAATGATTTGATTAGAACACATTGTACTGTAATAACACAGATGCAATATATTAACTACATATATAGGTTATTAAAATACATAAGTTATTTAGTCAAATCTCATTTTATACTTTGCTCTTATCCTTTGAGTATCACACTGTATAAGTCATTTGCTTTAAGGCTTTTGTGATGCAATCTTGACAGCAACACAGATGAAACAACAAAAAATCTTCATTAAAAAGGAAAGATAAAGAATGTAGCCAAAACAATTATGCAAGGTATTTGTAATCCATTAAACCGAAGAAAGAAGCATCACATAATTACATCTCAAGAAAAAGAAATCCAGTTAATAAGTAATTTTAATTTCCCTTCAGTTTAAGTTTACATTTCAGCTTTTCAAATAAATAAACAGATGGAATTGGGACTTTTTTTTTTATCTTAGTCATTATATACAGTAAGAAAACTGTTGAGTTTCTAATTTCTGAAAATAATCATTCTGTCCCCCCTCAAAAAGAAAGTAGATATTAGAAATAACATTAATGCTTTGGAGGCCAAGATTCCTCCAAAGGACACAGTTCCCCTTCATATTCAGAATGAGTCTCTTTTGTTTCCACAGAGCATCTGTACAACCACCACTGCATTTTTGCACTTTTTCTTCCTGGCTTCATTCTGTTGGGTTTTGACTGAGGCGTGGCAATCATATATGGCTGTGACTGGAAAAATTAGGACACGGTTAATAAGAAAACGCTTTTTGTGCCTTGGATGGGGTAAGCATATTAATAGACCCTTTTGTGCTCTTGTTAAATGACATGGGACACTTATATAGCAACAGAGAGTGACTATCTCCAGGCTACTTTTCTTTATATGTAGTTTAATATCAGGGAGTGGAAAGATATGAGACTGGTCCATTTGAACATTCTTTAGTCACTTGGAACATTGAAAAGAATATATTGAATAACCATGTAGTTATTCTATTTGTAGGTCACAATGACTAGATGCATGTGATTAAGACCCGAGGTGTTTTGTGTGTGTGTGTGTTTTTTAAGATTTATTTATTTATTCATACAGAACTGGAGTATGGACCAGAGATGCGGAGGGTGAGAGAATTCACCGGGGACAGAGTGGGGAGCAGAACAGGCAGATCGACGAAGTACACTGCTGAGGGGAGCAGCGGGCGAGTCAGGAGAGGTCTGCCACACCATGTGGTCACCTCCGGGGCAGGCGGGGATCGAACTCATGCAGAAGTGACTTAAGCTTCTTAGTGCAGTGCTTTAACCTGCTGTGCCACCAGGAAGGGCCAGACCTGAAGTTTTTATGGAGACTAAAGCAGACCATTCTCTGCTAATACAATTCTGCATATGCAAGCTAACTAAATTGAGGACTCAAAACATGAAACTTTACTAGTCATATATTCCTCACACCAAGAAATATTTAGGAATGAAAACAATGAGAGACAATAACTATTCATATCACAGGGAGAAACCATCTTGAAAAGCCATGAAGATTCATGATTAGTCTGTGGAGTCCTCAAACAAAAATTAGACATCATAAAAAAAAAATTAGACATCATAAAAAAAATCTATACATTTTTATAAGGCCAAAATCTTCATTATTTAAGAAACTAGATTTGGGGCCCTCCCTGGTGGTTCAGTGGGTTAAGGTGTAGCACTGTGAAGCTATCTGCAGCCCACTTCAGTGCAAGTTTAATCTCCGCCCTAAAGGTGACCCACATGAACAGCAGACCTCTCCTGGCCCACCCTCTGCTCCCCTCAGCAGTAGTCAGTCCACCTGTTCTGCTCCCCACTCTGTCTCTGGTGAATCCTCTCACTGCCCCTGCAACTCTGGCCTGTACCCCAGTTCTGTATGCATAAATAATAAATAAATCTTTGGAAAAAGTAAGAAACTAGATTTAGAGGAGAATGAAACAGGATTTTTTCATGTTTGTTTTTTGAATTTTAAAGTATTAGGGCACTTGAACCAAACACACAACAGGTACCTAAGGTAGCAGGAGACTGGAGAATAGGTGGATTTTCCAGTAGGTGGATTTATTGTAATAGAGAATAATTCATGCTAGAAGAAAAGGACCAAGACTATCCCTTAGGTTTCAGCAACGATCTAGCATGTCTACTTATGTATTTGGACTCTTTGCAATGGCAAATAGGGAATGTTACTATGAAGAAATTGGAGAATGTACCCTACTTATGCTTTGATAAACTTTTGTTTAGATTCCACACCAAAGATTTTGTAAACTTGATCTGATATGAATTGGGATACTTTGTCATGAATTCAAACCTTAGGTTCTAGAAATACAAGAATGCTTGCCAATTAAAACTTTTCTTCAAATAAAAGGATGTTCAGGGTTGTCAGCTGCCTTACTAAAAACTATTACTGAAGATATTGAGGTGGGGATTTACAACTGTTCTCCAAGTTTAAAGTTGATAATAAATTACTCTGCAAAAAAGCTTACTGCCCAAGAATCAGGAAACCTGTGGGTGGGCAGAGTAGTGCATGAGTTGCAGCACAGGAATCATATTTCAAAATAATAAATTTAGAAAAATCTTTTAAAATAAAAACTTTGAATAAAGACTACTAGCCCTTCAGTTGTGACCCAGGAGAGAGAACAGGTTTTTTGCTTGTTTGTTTTTGGTTATATAGTCAATCGAAAAAATCAACAAATGCCAGGCATGAAGGAGAAGGAGGGAGAAGGGTGGAAAGGGAAGCAGAGCAAGAAGAGACATTTTATATACTTATAAATATGCATTGATAAATGTAATGTTCTTTCTGTTATATATAACTGTGCATATAATAATAAATCATAAACATATGCATATACAGAAAGAAAAAAGGCCAGTGTTGTCCTTCTCAGGGGTTCTCCATAGTGCTTTTCATCAAGCACTATGAAGGAATGTGGTATCATTCAGCAAGATTCACAGAAGAGGATCGTAGAAAGAATGGCAAAGATAGCAATAGAAGACAGGTGGAGGGAACTTTAGAAAGTGAGTAGATGATGAATTTTTCAACCTGAAAAGGCAAACATTCATTCCTGAAAAGAAGGTGTGACCAAAACCTTACAAAAACTTTTAAATTATATAGACAATTCTATTCACACACATACAAGGAATGTACCTTTGAAGCTGAGTGAGGTAAAGATATTTTATATAAAACTAAATGTAAAGATGTTAAATCGGTGCAGATGAGCAGTAACTGAATTCTGAGGACCTAGCAACACATGAAGTGATGTCTACTGAGAGGTCCATGAAGAGAAGTCGCCTTATATTTTCTGATCATCCTGCAGAATTATTAAAGGGAGGTAGCAAGGAAGTCTAAAATTAATTTTATAGGGTTCTTAACCCTGTTATAACATTTTTGTTATAATTAAATCAAACTATGAATTAAGTGCTAAGATTTTTTTTTTAACTTTATTATAAGTGCAACTTGTTAAGGATCAAGCACAGCATCCTGAATGTCCCACTTCTGTGATGTTTTTTCTGGTGTGTTGGAACATTTTTTTCCATTTTGGTTTTATAACTATAACTTTCCCTTATAACAGTGTAAACCCCTAGGGAAAAAATAACTTAAAAGGTATTCTAAATCTCTGTTATTAGTTTCCTTTAAACCCATGTCAAATGTGGTAGCATAGCAACATCAGATAACTGCACTAGGTTAAAAACACAACTGTCGCTCTCATACTTTTGCACTTGAAGATATTTTCAAATGGAACATAATTTATGAAGTCACTTATCCAAAGGTAGTTCCTCTGATTGCAGAATCTCCAGCTTGTCCTGATTTTCTTGTGAGCCAGTCTGCGTAGAGATAACATCTGAATGTGAAATGTGACTCTGCTTTTCTTACAGGTTTACCAGCATTGGTGGTGGCCACGTCCGTGGGCTTCACCAGGACAAAAGGATATGGCACTGACCACTAGTAAGTCCATCTACAGGGATAATCATGCTTGTAATTAAGTGAATCATCAGTTATGCTTTGTCGGTCTTGGTTGGCACTGCTAGTGTGTCACATTTTGTCACTCACTAGCAATCATAGAAAGTGCCTGTGAGGATGATGTAAGGTACCTTTAAAGTCTCTGGAAGTTTCTTTTGTATGGGCAAAGGTTCAGAAATAAATGCCACGACACTGTTCAGAATCCCTGTTTTCATTTCCCAATTATTTCTAAAACCTGTCCATTTGCAGGTTCAATCTCAAATACCTTTTTGAAACTAGATGCATCTTGAAAGTTTTTCCCTTTTAGGATGTGGTTCTGATCTGAGAGCTTATAGTTTCATTGATGCTAATATATTTTGGTATCAGATTTTGTTGTTTAACTTTAGTTCTTAGGGTAGGGTAAAGTCCACTAAAATGAAGATCAGGAGAATCAATAGATGATGCATTAAAACATTCCTGTACTATGAAGAAATTAGAAGGGAGAAAAGTATGGTATCAGTTCATCTTAACCAAAACTGATATATTCTTTGAGATATTTTTAGGTACAGTTTATATTAGTATTTCGAATGTTAAAAAAAAAAGTTCATTGATATTTTTAGTTCACCTGTTTTGTTCAAGTTGAGAAGGCAATTGAGAAAGTGAAAAGGTCCTATTTAGAAGCACATTTTAAGGGGGAGGTGGTGTTCTGTTTAATTGTCTACAAGTTTTACTGAAGACACTGAATCACTACGAATTAGGCAATCTGGTGGGTTCCTCTAAATTGGGAGTGTGCCTGGAGACATCAATTCACCTGCCCATGCAAAAGAAACTTTCAGAGAATCTAAAAAACTCTTGTCAGCAGAGCACTTTATTTTCTTATGTGGTTATGTATTATGGAGGAAGATCCTCTCTGACAGCACCATCGATAGTGCTCGCTGCAGCACCTTTAAGCTATCGCTTTTTATATTCATCTGACTTTCTTGGTATGAGTCCAGTATTTGAAAAACACCGTACTGGGAATATGAAAAGAAGTAGGTTTCTGTATGATACGGTTCTTACTTTCAAAGAATATGATTAAATCCGAATGATACCAAGAGTAATATATTAGTTTAAAGATTACCTTACGAAAAAATGGAAGAAACTTAGTGACAGTCTCAGACACCAAACTACAGTGTTCTATCAGATCAAATGCTTTTCCCCAGGTGTTTTATAAAAATAGATATTAAATTGTCAAACACAAAGTGGAAAAGTAGAATTTTATCTTCCTGTTGTTATGGCAGAGAGCAATAGCTAAATGCAGACTTTGAATACACACATACATTTCTGCTATGTATACACAGGTAGAGAAAGAAAGATAGGGAGGGAGAGATTTGTAGTAATATATTTGTTACACTTCAATTTTGATTAAGGAATAGTGCATATAGTTATATCCACCTTTGTAGGGTACAGTTCTCTAAATTTTAACAAATTCTTATATCAGATAACCACCACCACAATCAGCACAGAACAGTTTATTGTTAGAACAGGTACAGTGTTAATTTTGAAGGCAGCATGCTGATTCTGTGGAGTAATATGGGAAGGGTCAAATGTCAGAAATAGGAGCATGAAGTGGTGAATTCAACTCTGCAGCAGCAATGACAGCAGCACCTCAAGTATTTTCCAGTTGACTCCTCTGGATTATGTACATGCAACTAGACAACCTACCAGAGCCTCTGTGCCAAGCACCATGTCCCCTTGCTATGAGAAAAGAGATGTTTTGACCCTAATGGGTTACTATGTCTTATCAATGTAAGCCTGAACGTGTTAGGAGAATTCAGCAATTGAAGTAAATACTGCTGCACTTATTTTTATTCAAAAGCTTATTTTTAGTGTATTTGTTTAGTAATCTGGGGGAATTAAAATTAGAAGATGAAAAAAATAGTACAAAATGTGTGTTATCCATTGTCTGCATTGATAGCTTTTACAACATTTTCTCCCAAAATCTCAATGGCCTCAAGGAAGAATGGTTAAACAATATCTGTAAAATTCTACAATCACACTTGTCATGCTTGAAAGTGTTTGAAACATCCCATAATTAGTACTATGAAACATTCTACAAAGCCCAAGAAATAGTCACCTTTACACTGAAAGTCAGTATAAAAATCTCAATACAAGAGTAATTGTTCTAAATGTATTGAAAAGTAACCTTAAACAATAAGTTTCTTTTCTGAGCGATGTATAGTCTTTTTTCATTATGAGATGATTTAATTCTAGCTCTTTTCCTATTTTCTGTGAATTTTAAAAATTATAAACCTTTGAAACATGCCAAAATGCAAAAATTAAATGCATAACTTAATTTACTTGAATCACATTTTAGTGGTTTTACACTGATCACTAATTTGTGTTAGTTTTGATCTGATGTTATTTCCAGCTGCTGGCTGTCTCTTGAAGGAGGTCTACTCTACGCTTTTGTGGGACCTGCAGCTGCTGTTGTCCTGGTAAACATTAAAATCAACTTATTTTGAAATTTAAGCAAAGAATGACTCCTTTGTTTCGGTAGGATCAGTAATTTTGCATTTTGTAAAAAAAAATATTTATGTATGCTTACAGAACTGGGGTACAGACAAGAGTGTGGTGGGTGAGAGGATTCACCAGAGACAGAGTGGGGAGTAGCACAGGCAGATGTACTGAAATGCACTAAACGCACTGCTGAGGAAGCAGCGGGCAGGTCAGGAGAGGTCTGCCATGCCATGTGGGTCAGCTCCCTGACTAGGGATTGAACTGATGCTATGGTGGCTTCTGCAAGCTTCACAGTGCAGTACTGTAACCCGTTGCGCCACCAGGGAGAGACTTATTTTGCATTTTTTGGTAAAACTTTGAATTGAAATTTATTACTTAAATTTGAGTACCAACTGCTATTCTATGTATCAATAGCTATGTCCTATAGTACTCTAAAATATTCTTATTTTGAAGGCTAAAGATTGTTAAATGGAGAGGTATGGGTTTTCTCTGACAGTAATTTCACAATTGTGAAGAAATTTGAGTTTTAATTTTTTTTTCCCTTTTCAAGAAATAGAATTGTTTGTTATCATTTCACTTGTATACTATCCTGTAAGATCTACATAGTTACGGTGCATATGTGAGAGGTTTCTCACCCTCAATACTGCAGACATTTTGGACCAGTTATTTCTTTGATGAGAGGCTGTCCTGTCTATTTGAGAATGTTCAACAGCATCACTGGTCTCTAACTACTAGATGCCAGTGATAGTTCTCAATTACAACAATCTAAATATGTCTCCAGACATCTCCCAATGTTCCCTGAGAACCTTAATGCGTTATGCAGATGGATTTAAACATTTTCTTTTTGGAATGAAAGAATAAAGCGCTTACATATTTAAAAATGGCAACATGAAAACTTCCTACCAATTTGCGTTTCTCTCTCTCTGGCTTTACAAATATTTCTTGCCCAATGAATCATTGAAAAACTAATCATCTGTGTTAAATACCAAGGTCCATATGTCTGTGCCACTGATTTAATTGGAAATCAACCTTAGATTTTTTTTTTTTGAACAATTCACTCAGTAAGTTAGAAGCTAGCAACATCTTTCTTCATAAAGCAACGTGACTTTTTTCTCCTTAAAGTTTGCTCTCCATCCTCTAAGCTAGAAGAGAGAGTAGAAATTATCAATGATTCACAAGAAAAAATATAATCTAGGCCAATGTCTTAGAGAAAATAGTAGAGAAATTAAAACTATTACACAGATTTGTCAATCACATTGAATTTTTACTTGGTCAAATTGTTTCCCTATGCTGAGACTAATATACATGTAATCCTAAAATGAGGAAGTGAAGAGTAAGTGTACAAATGAAATATTAAATTATAGTCTTCGGAGTGGTGATGAATTCTCTCATAATCAAATCATAAATTAAAAGAATCTGTGGAATATACTTTTTCATAGTTCAAATAATGAGAAGTCCAGAGCTCGATAGCTTTTCTCTTGATTAAATGGTACCATAACACAAGAGGAACACCTCTCTGATCCCTAACAGGTGCTTTGGCTCTAGCTGTTACACTAGCTGTTAACAAATTTTAGGTTTTTATTTCATCTGACCAGAGTACTTAGGGGAAGCTGGAACTTTCCTTTGTGCTTAACTGCCATCTTGCTTAATTTGAAACAGATTTCTGTACACTAGAAATTTCAGTGTAGAGTCTTCCCTGGTGAGAGAGGGGCACACCAATAGCCTGTGATCTGGAGGGGAAGGCCAAGGAAGGCAGAAGGAGTGTAGTAGTTTTCCGTGATGATCTTTGTTCCGGGGTTGGATGGTATCCTGTGTCAGGAAGTGCTGGTAGGTTAGAGAGCCAGACGTGTTCATCTGTGACAAGCTGCTACAAATAGCCCCTAGCTATCTCTTAAGTTTTTTAGAATCTCACTTGAGAAAGAAAAACATGTGTGATTTCATTTCAGCTCTATTATGCAAAAGGTCTTTTCAGTGAGAATGAGGGAGTCTCAGAAAGAAAGTGCTCAGAGATTTTTCAATAGAGCAATTATAAGAGTCAGTATTAGTGTCCATCACTTTAAGGTCTGGAGAGCTGAAGTCTTTCCTGTTGCCTAGAAAAGCATAGGGCATCAGAAGGCTTCCCACTCAGAGACAGATAGCCACACAATATGAAGAGTTGAGGCATTCTGTTATCCTTGCCAGGGGGACACAATTCCCCAGCATCCTTGACTGCTAGGGCTCATTCCACCTTCACACTGAGTTTCAGAATCTTTCACTCTCAGACAATAGGGTGCAGTGCATTTAACCAATTGATTGTATTTAAGGGTGACTCAGAAAGAAGAATGTGAGATTAACATAGTAAGGCATCACTTAAAAGGTAATTGAATGTTCATATTCACAGCATGAAAATTAATTGTACTTAGTATACTTTAAGTTATTAAATTAACACACCACTATTAAATTGTTTTATATTCTTTCATGCACTTTAATATATCTGAGAAGTGCTTCATATTACTATTTTGAATATACAGTTTTGGTAGTGATACATTAATTTAGAAGGTTTTCAGAAGAAACAGGGACTTGCTTCCCTTCAATATCATTGAAAGGTGAACCTTTGTTTCTATTTGACAGGTCAACATGGTGATTGGCATTTTGGTATTTAATAAACTTGTTTCCAGAGATGGGATCCTAGATAAAAAGCTCAAACACAGAGCCGGGTAAGCTGCAATTGGTGGATTTTGAAGGTTCTTTACCAATAAACCCCATACTCCAATTCTAGATCATCACTGACTGCATTTGACTGTGCTTTGAATTTCGTTCTTGACATACCACAGTGTGTCTGGTAGATTCTGCCATTTGAAAATTTCCAAAGTGCTATTCGTAAGTAATGTGACCAAAATTGCAAAATAATAAAATAACCTATTAAGAAAATCTAACTTTATGCATATTGCAATGTTTAAGAGAGAAGATTAAATGTTAAGGAGAAACTAAAAATATCTGTCTTTGAGTGAGGATTTTTGAATGCCCCTAGTAGTAGGGTAGACTGAATATAAGGACAGCCTAAAGCACAGCTGAATCAGGACAAGTAAACTTTTATAGGGGGGAAATGCTGCATTTTCTTCAATTAATTGTATTGGGGAAATGTTTCCCTTAAAATTATCTCTTATCATACACATTCTTATATTTTTATGATGAAATTTTTACTAACTTGCTGGAGGTATTCATAATTACCAAAGGTACATTTTTACCACTTATAAAACTTTAAAAAAGCATCTCCTTTAATTTTACTGTTATAATTTATCACCATATGTAATGACAATAATATTTCATAAGCAGATTGATAGTCATCTTTTAAGGTAATCTTTACCATATAAGTTTATAGAAATTTCAATGAAATATTAATGCCTTTGAATTTCCCTTTGTGACTTATAAAAAGTTTATAGCTTTCTCCTTTCTATAAAATTGTCTCTTCACACAAAACTTACCCAATCTTCTAATTTTTCGTAATTTATTGTTAATTAATAGTCATAGAATTTGATTACCAACTGGTAAGATTTTAAATACTATGTTTTTATCATCTATGTAATGTTGTAAATGATTGAGATTCCAGTATTTTTACCCCTAGTAAGAGTTGGTTTAACAGCTTTAAATGTGAAAATTGTGAAAAAATTGTTATCATTCCTATCAAGTATTAGAAATGTGATGTTATAATAACATCATTTGGAGATTCCTTCTTGAAGTGGGGTCACTCCCACTCCAGAGCATCTTTAAATGGTAGAACTGAATTTAATATAGACACTAAGCTTTCTATTCTTTTTCACACTATTATTTTGTTAATCTGCCAGGTATAATTGGAATTGAAGCAGTAACTTCTTCAATTATTTCTGTTCTGATTAATCATATAAGATTACATTGATAATACTCATTTTTTACCAGTGAGTTAAATACTTCCGATTTTTGTAAATTAGTTAGGATCTAACTTGGAAGTTAAAAAAAAAATCATGTTTAATATGTAGCTCTATAATTTAATATCTCTGTGTGTTTTGAGTCATGTTACTTAAATCTATCTTCGGTTCATTCTTCTTACCTGAAGGTGAGGATGATAATCTTGCCCCAGGTAGCATAGATGAAACATAACATGTATAAATCATGCATGAGCATATCTAACAAATAGCAAGCACTCACACAACAAATAATGGCTATGCACTTCTTAGGGTGAGCGAAATGAAGAAGCCAAGCTAGACAGGTGGTTTTCAAATGTCCTTGACTTCTGGCAATCGAGGGTCCATAATTCTACCATTCTTGACATTGCAATATTCAGAATGAGTATAATGCTAAGAACTCATTAAATTCATACTCAGTATTTTTCTCATTTAATTATTTTATTTGCAAAAGTTTGACTCACATAGCTCTTCGTAAGAGATAACATAAAGGAGACATGACACCACATTATGAATTTAGAAATTATCCACTTCAATTTACATACTAATTTCAAAACCTCTTTCTAAAATGATCGTTAGAAGTTGCATCTGTTTACCAGCAAAAATTGAGTCAGCTAGTGTTTTCTGATGCAGTGGTCACTGCTGGAGAATAAAAATCTTTTAAATATTTATATCATAAAAGTAGATTTCTGGTTACTGTCCAAAACAGGAATTATTAACAGATTACTATTATGCATTCCAAAAAAATTTAGAAGATAAAATGCTATTTTATGTATATAAATAAATTGAATATTGTAAAAACATCTTCATAAGTGTTATTGGAGGAAATTTCTTAGAAGATAGGCATATTTAAGAGTGAGTATATATATATTTTTTAATACAGAAAAGCAATGAGGGAAAATAATAAAAACTTGAGTGAAGAACAAATAATAAGAATTAAAGAAATGTTGAGCAGGAGGCTAATTAATTAACCTAAAAATTGATCTATATAAGTATAAAATTTGACCATTTCAGGATGCTTAAATATTCAGATACATCAAGCATTTCTTTTCAAACATTATTATTTAAAAACAAATAAGGTACCAAGATGTTCATCCACCTATTTTTCTCTATTTCTGTTTTCACCTTTTTATAAATAATTATTAAAGCCTGTCAGGTGTATAGTTTTTGCCCAATAAATATTTATTGAGAATATATTTACTTAGGATTTATTACAATTATCAATACATCTTACATACATAAAATGATAATTGGAAAGAATGAAAACAAATAAAATGGCATGTTTCTTTTTAGAACATCCCAAATAGAATATTTCTTTTCTTTCTTTTGTCTTATCACTTCAACCTACTTGGTCTCCTCTACCTGAAATATAGGACAATTATGAATTATGAATTATGAATTATGAATTAATAAAAGATTCTTTGCAAGTCCCATTAGATGTTTCTAAAGGGACTAAATATTTTTTCCTGGAGAATTTTCAGTAGTATTAATAAACCAGTCAGACAAAAGCATTCTAAAGAAATAAAATTGGGGCTGCAAATAGAAGTTTTAGACTTCCAAGCTTCTGTGGGAATAGACAGAATGACCTGGAGAGAATAGTGAAATGACCCATGTTCACGCTCAAATACTCTAGTGAAAATGATTATACCTGAACTTAACAGGATATTTAATTGTTCAAGCTGTTAGCACTTTTTGCTTTATAAATACATAGTTTCCACTATCAGAGAGACAGGATTGTATTTTTTATTGCAGCAACTCAATTTAGAATCTAGATTATGTGTTCTGCCTATTATATTAATTTCTGCAGTTGTCATACACACTAGGCAATAACATATTATCTTTCTAACCTGGCTTTCCTCTGTTACAGTCACATCTATAATAATAGTATTAAAAGTATCCCACCAGTTAATATCAAGCATACATTTTGGTAGTTCATACTAAAGAAAGTATGTCTAAACCATTTAGCCATTTGCAAATAAATCTGATATAAAGATAAATGAGCATTTCATATCCTTATTTAAAATCAGTTTTGCAAAAAGCCCACACATAGGTCAAATTACAATTTTTCAGGGCAAAACTATTTGCTTACACTGGGTAGAAAAATTATGATGGTATAATACCCAGCTTTTCAATCTTGTTTTGGAGCCACATAGCATGTATCCTTCAATCAAGAAAAATAGCCACATCTCTACTTGAAGCAGAAATACCAAATTGTCTATCATTTGTGAGAATGGAAACAATAGATACATGCATGCCTTTTTTTAATACTAATCTTATGGTATATAAGAAAATTAAAAAGACACTCAAGTGTATAATTAGCGCAGTGGTGCTCATTCCTGCTTGTTCATCAGAGTAATCTATGGTTCTTTAAAAATATACAGATGCTTGCATCCCTGAACTGGAGGCTTTGGGACTGGTTATACCCAACTGACACACAGCCACTGTGGAAAATACTGGTGTAGGGACTCGTTGGGGACTAGAACTGGATATAATGGCATGCCCTTTAAGCATTCATGAACCAAACTGGATACACTGTTGGTTACTTAACTTCAGAAACTTTAGGCTCATACAGTTTGTATATATACTGTCATTAAATCATTAAATTGAATATTTTAGTAGCATATTACACACCAGATACTTAACTCTGAAAGCTTTGATTTTTCTCATAAACTATACTGATCAATCCATTTACTTAATAACTTTCAGATTTATGATTATGAATAGTATCTAACTGCTATTCACAAATGAGTGCACGTATTTAAAACATTTTGAATTAGGAGCTTCTTATGACTTTGTTGTGTCACTTTTTTTTTTTATAAACATGGTAATGTAAATCCACTATGATACTATTTAGAAAAAAATAGCTACTAGGTAAGCTTATGTTTTAGAGAGAAATACACCACAAAAATTATTTTAAAATAATTTTTGATTTTATTCAAGTAGTTCCTTTTTGTTATTATAAGAGAATTAATCCCAATAAACTTGTCATTCTCAAGGAAATTTTTTCTAAAGCAGAATGAGTGTTGTTTTCTATGTGTATTCTTTGACTTCTATAATATAGTAGATTAAATCTGAATTATTTGAATCTGAATTTACCTGCAAAATCTTATAGGATAGAATAGACCATTTATGTACTATAAGTGACATAAAAGGTTCAGAAAGAACACCTGGAACTTGATGTTTATGTTAAATGTTTTATTAAAGCTGAAAATTATCACTCTTTATATCAACTAATATTTCATCAAATCTCATCAGTCCCTATATTCAGATCATCTTAAAATATAGACAATATATTGATGTAAAAATTTCAAATTATGAATATGTTGAGATAAAGATGCATCTTCTATAAATTATTAAAGACTTAAATTTATATATATCCAAATTGAACTTCTGAGGTACATGTTTATGTTTAAGAAGATTCAATTGCTTTTATGTGCCTTCTGCAAATAACAATGAAAATCTTGGAAGCTGGGTGCCCTCACATGTTTGATTACCAGGGGTCTGAATAAAGGGTTTTTTCACTGTATGTCTACACTAGCACATGCTTATGTTAACTCAATGTTTGGGGCAACTTTGTAGACACAAGGGTCATTTGATGTCAATGATGAAAATATGCTTTGCATGCAACAAAGGCCCATACTGTTAAAAGATAAATGTTTCAAAAATAATGTAAAGTGTAAATGCATCTTTGAAATGATCTACAGCATTCATTTTTGATAATATACTTTCTGCATGAAATCGTATTTGAAAGCTAACTTGCAGCAGCAACTTTTTTTTTTGGTGACAATTCAAATTTTGTTCTTTTTGTGGGTGTTCTGTTTGTTTGCAGTCAGATGAGTGAGCCTCATAGCGGTTTGACGCTCAAATGTGCCAAGTGTGGAGTAGTTTCAACAACAGCTTTGTCAGCCACCACCGCCAGTAACGCCATGTTAGTCCCAATCATTTACATCTTCTTGTTACAATTCTTTTACAGTGCATGTGAGAAAATGCTATGATGAAAAAAAAAATGTTTGCTAATGCTAGAACTAAGAGCATATATTAATATTTATAATTGGCAGCTGCCTTTATAACTATTGTGGGATTGTCTATAAAAAAATAAGTTAAACTACAAAATGTTGTTGTCTGTTTTGTGGTATCCAGGTTAATGATCTTGGTGCCACACAGAAGAATGCTTTGTTTGAAAGGGGGTGTGGCTATTTATGGGGCATGATGTGCTGCTACAAAATGTTGCTTTCTCATCTCTTTCTAGGGCGTCTTTGTGGAGCTCCTGTGTGGTGTTGCCTCTCCTGGCCCTGACATGGATGTCTGCCGTTCTGGCCATGACAGACAAACGCTCCATATTGTTTCAAATACTTTTTGCTGTGTTTGATTCATTGCAAGGCTTTGTGATAGTCATGGTCCACTGCATTCTTCGAAGAGAGGTGAGACATTCTTGTGAGCAAGAGAGATGATGCATAGAGTATTTTCCTTCTCCACATGTATCTTATATCTAAACACTGTGATCTTCAGGTGAAAGCTGGCCCCCTCTAATGACAATTGTTTGGGAGTCAAATCTGAAGGAAAACTTTGAGGCAAAGCTCAAAAGCAGTACTGCAGTCTGAAAGTGATGAATTATAGTATGTGGGACTGTGCCAGGGAAAGCACAGCCTGGAGGGGCCAAAACCAGGTAGAGTAGATCCCAGAGAGTCTTCAGTAGAGTCATAGGTGTTGATAAGTCTGTTAGAGAAACTGGTATCAGCACATAGTAAGTTAGGGTGGCATATTATTAAGAATTCTCAAGCCCATTTCCTAACCCACGCTTCTACACACAGCAAATTCCCAGTAATCATGCTGAACTTATTTCATTTTAAATAGAGATGTTGAATATGAATGAGTGTTATACCAAATTGTAGATATACCAAAGATAAATGTGGATGTTTATGCTCAGAAAATATAAAATGTATATATAATAGTACATGATTGGCAGTTATTGTTGCCAAGAACTGTAGAATGATAATCATAATATCTGTGCAGGTCATGGTTGAGGTTTATTGTCAGCAGTGAGGGAAAGAAGTAGTCATCCTTCAAGAGTCAAGACACTAAACTGCACCAGATCCAACCAGAAAAGTGAAATATTTCATATTTGAGTTGTCTAGGGATAAAATACTGTTTTCCAACCAGTGCAAAAATTATTCTCTGTTTACAAGCAGTGACACAGTATTTACAAGGTTTATGAGTCATTTTAGCATCTACACTGAGGATGGTGGCATCTGAAAACACAGCACTGTGACACAGTAGTATGCTAGTAATTTTAGGAAAATGATCTGCACTGCCATTTTGCATTATCTAGCTTGCTTGAAAATTTGATAATGATGTGCACATTCAAGAAAGACATGGGCATATGTGTACATGTCTATAGTTTTTGCAATGATGTGGAAGGAACCAAAAGGATTTTACTCATTTACTAAGTGGAGAGAATATTTCTGAGCTATGTCAGTATGATGTAGATGTCAGCAATAAAATGGCATGTATTCTAAGAGCATTTTATGATGAAAAACAAAACAGAAAAATGACCGAACACTGCACAGGTGAGAGTATTCCATCATTTAAAAAATTTGATCTAGTTACCATGCCAAGCTTCATCACAAATTTCTACCTAGATATAAAATTTAAAAATCTTCTTCTAAGTATTGACCTCTATATACTCTAACATAAGTGAAATTTAAAAAAATTGCTAATTAAGGGCTATGTTCTTTTCCAACTGTCTGTTAGGGTTCTTCTATATTGGTATTTCCTCTAATATGTTTATGGAACAAAACTGTTCTACGTTAATAGACATGATGCATTTTGATTAAGGACCAACAGTTGCAGGTTTTAAACCAGATACATTATATCTGTGTGAAATCCCCAAATATTAATGTTTTAGATGTTTAAGAGTACTCCATCTCTAAATTAGCTTCCTTTTTTTTCCCACAAATGAGCTTTCTAAAACCTTTAGGCTATGATCAAAATATTCAGGTTTCAAACTGACAGATATTTTAATGATATCAAATTTTTGCAGCTTTACATGAAGAAAAATATTTGGCACAAAAAATAATTTCTATCAGAACTTTTCTTTAAGGGTGATTAAATCAAATCATAACGAATGATTTTGCCAACATAGTTATCTGTAAATACGTTTTATATATTATGGGAAATAAAAATATGGTTATTGGCCTTATTGCATTCTCAATTAGTTCAAATTTAATTTATAGCTGATAAATTGCAAGGTATCATACTTTTTCATTCCAAAAATGAAATGAGAAAATGCATTTTTATTACATTTGCATTGGCTCTTAAAAATATTCTTAAAATTTCAGTTATAGGACAGATGTCATAATTTTTCAAAATTGATGCTGAAAAACCTGGTGACCTTGATTTAAAGGGTTTTGCAAATTCCAAGGACCACATGATAAAAGGGTCTTCGTAAATTCACAGAGATTCTGTTAGACCTTCTAAATATACATTGCCTGATACTAGTGATGGCCTTGCTCATGGTCCTTGAGATCACAGACTACTAACATTAGCCACAGCCTAGGATAACAGAAGCATCTTCCATACCCTTTGTGTTCCTGTGGGCAAATGTTCCTAAAAAAAAAAAAAACTAGAACACACTAGATATCTAACTATAAAATATTGAACTATAGCTCATATCGGTAAATCTACTTGATAATGCCACAGTAGACTCTAGGGGTATAGTTTTCTTTTTACATGTTTTGTTGTTTTTGTTTCTTTTTACTTTAAAATATTTTTTAAAAAGATTTATTTATGCATATAGAACTGGGGTACAGGCCAGAGGCTCAGGGGCGGCAAAAGGCTTCACCAAAGACCGAATGGGAGCAGAACAGGCTGACTGATGAAGTACACTGTTGAGGGGAGCAGCGGGCGGGTCAGGAGAGGTCTGCCTCGCCATGTGGATCTCTTCAGGGGCAGTCGGGAATCGAACTCATGCGGAAGTGGCTTAAACTTCTTAGTGCTGTGCTTTAACCCGCTGCGCCACCAGGGAGGGCCTGAAATATTTTTATCACAGTAATTTAAGATAATTTAACCTAAGAAATGTTTACACAATTCTCTGTATTTTCAATATACACATAATTTGGTCATATTTACCCTTTAATGATTATTACTATATGAACTCAAAAGGTTTTACTTATATTTACTTTGGGTCTTGCTGGAAAGGAGATGGGTTACAGAGAGGAGGAATGTAGCCTTGGTGCAGTGTACTGAAGGGAAATTGAAATAATGTAGCAGTGGAATGTGATATATATGGGGTTTAATTTATTTTAAAAGTGTATTTGCTTTTAGTATGTTCAGTTCAAAGCCAAAATCATTTCTAGTTATATGGGTAGAGAGAAATGATTGCTCTGGCCTCGTCAATTCAATTATATTCCACTTAAATAAAAAGCAAATTGATTACTTGTATAACAGTTTGTTCTGACCTCCAGACCTGACATCTTAATCTTTAAAAAGCATAAAATGTTTATTCTTGAAAATACAGTTTCTTCTTCTATAGCACATTTCTCTTTTGAGTAGCTTTAATAGATGCCTCTGACAAAAGAGACAATGAGCTTTTTTTTTTTAAGAAAAAAAATCTAACCATCTTTATCACACCACATTACTTTCAGCAAAAAAATCTAGATCTTAGAAGCTAATGTATAAACACCTAATAAGACAGAATCTGATAGAACAAATACAAATGCTTCCTTATTATCCATCCCTTGATTAGAATTCATTTTCATTAAACACATAACGGCATATACTATTTACTATTCTCCACATTGCTATGGAAATTCAGACTACACAAGAGTTATGAAACCTTTGCAATAGTTACGGTTGCTAGGAAACCACTTCCGTGGTGCCTGCACATTCTTCTCATCTCTCCTGTCTCTGGCTGTGCCCGGCTCTAAGACAATCTTGCAGCTTGATGTCAGAGGGGGGAAATAACAAGATTGTGAGACAAAATAAGCTGTAATAAAACCCTTTTGCTAAATGGAAGGATAAAAGGAAAGTGCTTAAATGGATAACTGTGTGGATAGCCTGCACATGATGATCCCATGGCTGTTCAGTGGAGTCAATGGCAGGACCAAACCCTCTTTTCTCTCTTCTGTGCACTGGCATGCAGTCTAGTCTGCACCAGATGAGGCCCCAGAATCTTCATCCAAACCCATGAAGCGATTTTGTAGCAAAAGGCTTAAAATAAACATGAACAGTTTTTTTCTTTTTTTCCTTCCTCACACTCCCCTCCACCTTTTTTAATGCCAATTTCCCATTTAGTTTTATATCCATAAGAAGTACAGATGAGCAAAATGATTTATAAGCACATGACAATGAATATGTAAAATAGACGTTTTCTTTCCTAAGAAAATTCTCAAATAAACTATTTTTAAAAAATAATAGAGCCAGTAGTAGTGAAATAAACTGGACCACAATTTGAAAGGAGGTCAAATTACATGTAATATAGTTCAGATGGAAAGCTGCAAGGATCTCCAAGCTGACTGTTCATAGGGAAATTAGTTCTAGCTCATTATTATGCAGGAGTGTATCTGTGCACTCCCTTAAAGAGAGGTAGGAAGGGTTTTTGCTTGATCTTTGAGGAAGAAGCAGTAGATAGGTGATAGAAGACTTCATAATTTAACAGGGTCTTGAGAGAAAAATGGCTTTGCAGGATGCAGGAAATGAAGGTTTTGAGTAGATGATGGAGAGAGATTATTGGTATGTGGCTTTCATGAAATAGAGCCTACAGTGAATGCTAGGGAGTTGGTCTTGTCTGGGACCTTCTGGAAAGGTGAAGACATGAAACAGGTGGTGTGATGCTACACAGTACAGTTGATTTCTTTTTTTTTAAATGGGTACCGCATCAAGAGAAAGGCAGATCTGTCAACATTTTGGGGCACCACAGTGATGTTTAGAGCTTTCTCATTAGAGTGATTAGTGGCCACAGAAAGAGGCCACCTGTGAGTCGTGACATGAAGAAAGCTCAATAGATTGTATAATTAGTGAATAAATCAGGGTGGGAAGGATTGGGTGCTGATCCTGTTTTAACTTGGCTAAGAAGGAAGTTAGTTTGTATGAGTAAGGATTTAAGGCAGAGGGAAGTTGGTTGCTAAAAGCTTTGCCTTTGTCAAGCTGAATTAAAGGTTCAAAAGGGAATGGACTTGCTTTTTTCAAGTAAAATAGGAGATGTATCTGGAAATTGGAGGCTGGCTAAAGTACTGTAATGAAGCTTGATTTTATAAGAATATAGAGTGGGGAGAAAAAGGCCACCTTGAAATAGAAAGATGACACAGCAAGGATGTTTGCTTACATTCCTGTGCACTTTTTCCCAGAAATCACCAACCTCTCGTCTCATTCCAGAACAAGCTTTCCTCACTTAAGCATAATTGCAATTATATTGTAAATGTTTGCATCAATTTTACTCTACACATGTGGCCGTTCAAGTCCACACAGGAACTTCGAAGCATGACAGGAATGTGAAATCAGATGAGTAAGATGGCATTACTGAACAGATTGAGACACAGAAAGTTCGTGGCAAAGCTTAGCAAACTTTGGCATGTCTGTGGTTGTGTCTGAGTGGCTGTTACCCAAAATACTTGTTTAATACCTGAACAGGAAAATCCTATCCCCTCTCCTTTGGGTCCCAGAGTCCTACCTTGTAAGATTCTTAAACTGATGACAGGAAGTAAAATATGTCTGTGAGAAAGGTTTAAAGTAAATACAAAAATAGTTAAGAGGCCGTGAATTACATTTTTATTTGCTGCCTAAAAGTAGATGGTGAAATACCTAGTGTGAAGGCAGGGGTGGGGGTGTCTGGCATGTAATGTCCCTTCTTTTCTCATTCACATGCTAAAGAAATGCTGCAATATTTTGTTTTTCCTATCATGCATGTCAAAAATTCTCTAGGGTGCTTATAATGAGCCCCAAAACTTATACCAAGAAAATAAATAAGTAAAAAGCTACAACTAGTTTAGGACTAAGTGTTACTTAGATATTAGAATATTCCAATGAAAACTCATTGGGACTAAAGTTTGGAACTGAATTCCTTATTTTTCCTTGGATATATAGTGAATAACAAACATTTTATTTATTTGCCTTTTTATCAGAAAAGTCAGGCAATATTTTAGTAATGTGCAGTCATTCGTGTTGCTTATGTTAATTGGCATAACACACAGGGAATTGAGGCTATTGCTTTCATAATTATATGAACTTTTACATGATAGATGAGTTAAGCCATTTGTTCAAACATAAAACAATATAAAGATAGCTGACATTAGGAAAAACAAAAACAAAACAAAACAAAAAAAAAAACAGGGCACTTAATAAATGCCCCTCTTTCCAAACTAACAATCTCAAATATTTACAATAATGCAATTTTATTTCTGTTCTTGGATTAAACTAATCCTTTCGAATAGAAAGTCAAGAATAACTGATGTAAAACTGTCTTCTTAGAAGGTAAAGATCTGGGGTCTGAGTTGCTCAGTAGCTAAAAACAGACCCCACTTCAAATTGCGTGGCTAGTTCCCGGGAGGTTTCTCTAGGCCACAGTGCTGCCAAGCATTGCTCTGTGCTCTTCCCCAGCAATCTCTCCATCTGGCAGCGACTCACAGCCACACTCTGCCAACTGCCTTCCGAGCCAGGGCCCAGGATTGCTCTCTGGGCTGGCTGTTGCTGAGCGGCACCAAATCACTGCTCTGGCGTGGACAGACGGCAGTGAGACACTCCCCTGCACACCTCTTTGAACTCATGTCTCATCCAGGAATCTAAACACAAGAAAAAGCTCTACAGCTTTTTTTGACAGTCCCTAGAGCAGCCCCCAGCAGGAATTAGTGGGGCTCACCTGGGTGGTGCTTTGTTGGGGTGCTTTCAGAAGCCAACAGTGGCAGCTTATGGCTTTCCCTTCTCCCCTTATTTGTGAAGGTGTTTCTTGCCAATGTCTTTTTCGTTTCACATGCCATCGGATTTCCTTAGAGTGACCTCAGGAGTCCAAAGTTACATAAATCCATGTCCATTTTTGCTACTCCCTCAATACTTATCTCCCTTCCCATGGCTGTATTTTTTAATTTTTAAATTGATTCATTACATCAGCCGTCATTTTTGTGCAATGTATGATTTCCCTGTGAAATTCTGGGGCAACGCTTATCAGAGTACTGTGAAAAGAGAAAATTTTGAAGTCCAGACTTTAACTATGCCATAATTTGTTAATAGTTAATTATTCCAGATAGGTTTATTTAAAAATTGTGTTTACTGATCTTACATAAGCTTAAAAGGAAGATCTTGCCGAAACTCAGGAGTAACAAAAAATAAATTTTAAATCATTGTCTAAAATATGTGACTTGTTCTGCATAAGTTGTAAGTCTGCTTGAATAATGAGTATTTGAATATTAATTATAGACGAGAGATACCAAGATTGTTACTATTCAGCATTGTAAATATGACTATTGGCACAGATTTTAATTTCAAAATGGGGAATGGCTGGAGTCTGTCTTCTATGCCTCCTCCTTACCTGGAATTAAGGTCCTCTTAGACTAGCTTTGAAAAAATTCCAGTTGCTCTCCATCACAATGATTCACCAAGGGTAAAATTTATTTGCTTATCTGACAGAAAATTCAATTTTTTATCAAAATATTTCTGAATAGCTACAAAGGCATTTTCCAGGTATTATCTTAAATATAATAAATATAATAATTATCTTAAATATAATAATAATAATAATAGTGTGAAATTTAGTCTAATAAGTCTTCCTGGACAAATATTTAAAGCTAATTCATCCAGAGTGCCTGAATACATTTCTCAAATTTTCAAAATCTCAAACAGAATTTGAAATTAAGTAGAATTTCTCTTACAAATCATCCATAATTAGAAGTAATACAGACACTAGAAGTGTCAGAGAAGCTGACCTTAAATTATTGCATTTATGTGACCACTAAAATGACCTTGAATTTCCTGGAGATTTTTATGATTTTTTTAATATTTCTTCTGAATAGCATTGGCTGCTTAAGAAGCTGACATCATTCTCTGTGCAATGCCCTTATCTAATATCATATTATGGGGAGTTTATAGTTTCAGGTATTGCTTGTGTGTATTTTATTTTTAAAAAATATCTTCTATATCTCCTTCAAGCAATAAGATGGTGGATTTTGAAGACAAATTTACAGAAGTTGCCTTTCCATACTTCATTCTCAAACAAAAGTATCTTTGACAGTTATGTTCGGAAAGCTTCATTATCAAGTATCAGTTAAAAATGATTGATATTACCAAATGCTACTTTTCATTATATGTATATATAATATGTACACACACACACACACACACACACACATATATATTATTAGAAATAAATTGGAGGAAAAAATCCATGAGACAAGCTCCTGGAAGGCAACATTTCTAACATGCTTTTTCTTTATAAATTGTACTTCCTTATCAGTTGCCTGGAGCACAAACAGAAAATTAGTATGTACCTACTTTCTGACATTGATTCTTAGGATTCCCCCTAAAAACAGATGTACTTTCCTAGTGGTTTTCCCCAGCGCAAACTTTTAAGTAACAGGAATCCATGGCACACATTAGACTCATTACTTTAATTACTTATGCATAAAAGAGCTGTAGTATAGGCCAAGGTGGGGTTGTGGGGAGGGGAAGAGTGTGTGAGAGGATCACCAGAGACAGTGGGGAACAGGAGAGGCAGACCAACTGTAACACACTGCTGAGGACAGCAGCAGGTGAGACGTGAGAGGTCTGCTCTGCCATGTGGGTCACCTACTTGATGGAGGTTGAACTTATGCTCCAATGGCTCTGGATAGCTTCATACTGCTGTACTTTAACCCCTTGTGCCACCGGGGAGGGCCCTCATTACCAGTTCTTGATTGTGAAGGTGTTGCTGTAAGACCCACAGCTATGACGTTTTGCTCTAAAAAGGAGGAGTCTGAAAACATTTGCATGTGAAGAAATTAACATTGTCCAGAGTGTATCTCCTTCAGAGTAGGATCAAGATGAGTTAATTCTAAATATCCAGTTCTTTAAGATGATTAGCATCAATGTTACTAAGTATGCATTTTTACTGCTGTTTGAAAAAGAAAATTATTCTGCTAGTTATATCAAGCAACTCACTCATTTACCCTGAAAAGTCCTAGAATGAAAGAGAACGAGGTGGAAAAACAGAAATGGATTGAAGTGGCATTATTTAATTGCTTGGTCAGGACTATGGTGATAAGTAAGCTCCAAGTTACTTTGTAAATCTGCACTTTGAGGAGAACTATGAGAGGACAAGGGAGAAGCTAAAACAGGCTTAATCATAATCAACTTATATTTTTCTGGCCAACACACGTATATGCACATGTAGCAGCAGAGTGGTGATGGGGTATTTTGTATCAGTGCCTTTCCAAAGTAATGACCATGTATTTACCTTGGTAGTTTCTGTAATAGTGATTCCAGGAATGAGGGAAATCCAACATCATCTAGGCTTTGTTTCTTAATACAACCAAACAGATCATAATAATAGAAAAGACTATGACACTGAGGTGTCAAAAACACACACATTATTAGTAATAACCTTGTCATTAACTTGGGTAAGAAGTTACTTGTGACAGTTTTACCACTAGTTTGTTAGGAGCCCAATGAGCGCAGAAAGCAAAAAGAACATACAGGTGGGGATTTGCCTGTGACCAGAATAACTCTAGATTGATTTGTGTAGGTTTTTATTCATCTACTCATGTTTATTTCACCTATTGTTTAATAAAGAATTTGACATTCTTTGGATTTTCTTGTGATATGTTTGTTCTTTTGTCAGAATCCAATTGGATTGGATAGGATATTAAGAAAGTTTGGCTTTGTAAGATGACATTTTTATAGTTAGCCAAGATAGTCATTTTTGTTCTTTGTTTTATTGTCTTTGTTTTATATCAGGCATATGCTAATAAAAGGGAGAGAAAAATCTCAAATGTAATCTCTTGTATGAATCATAAAAAAGCCCCAAGTCAATTCTAGTCGAAAGATCATTGAGTGACCTCATTTTTCACGATATTTAAGACTGTTACGAAGATATGCTTTACCAAATAGTAAATCCCCCTTGAAAGACACACATTTTGTTTTTAACAGCGAAAATAAACCTGCTCTCTGGCAAGAATTATTACCACCAAACCAGATACAGCCATTTTGATAGCTAAGGAGTTTCCAACCTCCTCTCTATATATAGAGTATGGCAAGTGATAAATTTTCTTCGCACAAAGTCCCTATATATCATTGTGTATTGAAAAAACAAAATAGGTACTAGATCTTAAAACCAGTGATAACCATTTTTTTCAGTTGTTTGTCAATACAGACTATCTGTTATGAAAAGAAAATTAACATTTGTCATTTTTTCACAGGTTCAGGATGCATTTAGATGCCGATTGAGGAACTGTCAGGATCCAATTAATGCTGACTCTTCAAGTTCATTTCCTAATGGACATGCTCAGATCATGGTGAGCTTTTATTTTCTCTCTGATTGCTAAGTCACAATTTCTCAAAGTTAATATTACTACAAGTAAAATGGTATCAAAGTTCCTGTTGAAAGACTGATTTTAGTTCTTTAATGGATATAGAACTCTGGCACCAATAACTATTCTGTCTGGTTTTCTTGGGAGTCTGGAATCTCCCTTCCGTGTGTTTCCTGTGGGGTTTTTTGTGCCACCATGAAATATTTTTTATCATTTTACAGAATTAGGAATAGCAGCTTGTCTCATATGATCATACATGTTCTTAAAGCAATAGTTCATCTTTGGTTGCACATTAGAGTCCTCATAAGAGCCCAAACTGAAATCAGATATCTCATGTGGCACAAGGCACAAGTGGCTATAATCTGAAGCCCAAGGTGACAACCAAACAGTCTGCTAAACTGTAAGGGTTTGCCATGCTGTTAGGGAAAGGTCAGCTATTGAACATGAGCGCTGACTATTTGGGATATTGAGAGGTTTCAGCTTAACCATTTCAGTATGCTTTAGAAATGAGTTAAGATTTAAACTATATGTCACTAAAATATTAAAAATGGTCTTTTTAGTTTGTTTTAAATTTACTGCTACCTTAACTGTATCATTTGGGTGACAACTTACACCAGCCTTTGTGAATATACCTCACTCACCTTCCACCTCTCATTCCGAACACCTTGTCCTCTCCACTCTCCCTTTTCTTTTCCCACCATCCCTTCTGGAAACCAGTATGTTCTTCTTAGCATCTAGGAGTTGTTATTGTTGTTTTGCTGGGAGATTTTTTACCCTATTTACATATATATATATATATATATATATATAGTTACACATTATGTTTATTGATATGATGATAGTTTACAACTTTGTATCTGCCATAGAGATTATAGGTTTCAGCCTTTCCTACCACTAGGGCCCTAACAGTCCTCCACCATGTTCTATTGGGTCCTTTCCCTCTCTTATTCCTTCCCCATTTCCTTTCCCCATGACTGCCTTAATTTTTTTTTAAGATTTATTTGTGCATATAGAACTGGGGTACAGGCCAGAGGCTCATCAGGCAGTGAGGGGCTTCACCAGAGACAGAGTGGGGAGCCGAACAGGCAGATCGACAAAGTACACTGCTGAGGGGAGCAGCGGGCGGGTCAGGAGGGGTCCGCCGGACCATGTGGTCACCTCTGGGGCAGGCTGGGATGGAACTCATGCAGAAGTGTCTTTAGCTTCATAGTGCTGTGCTTTAGCCTGCTGCACCACCAGGGAGGGCCCTAACTGCCTTAATTTTTAAGCCAGATTTTAAAAGTTATTTTGACTGATCCTTTGCCATGTATGGTTTGTCTCTTCTGGCTAATTATATTCACAAATGAGTAAGCCCACTGGAAATTGTCTCTCATGTTCTGATTTATTTCACTTAACATAATCCATGCATTTTGACCCAAAGAGCACTATTTCATCTTTTTAATAGTGAAGTAGCATTCCATTGAGTCTATTCTCTACAATATTTTCATCCAGTCACCTGTTAATGAACATGTAGGTTGGTTTCCTATCTTGGATATTGTGGGGAGGGGGAAGAAATGCTCTGAATATAGGAATGCATAAATCTTTTACTTTGGGGTATGAGAGGTATGAGCTCTTTAAAAATAATATATGTAATTTACATTTTTGTATTAAGTAACATTAAGTTAATAAGATGAAAAAAATAATTGCTAATTAAAAACTAAAATATAAGCTTATTTAGTTTACCATAAACAATAATGTGTTTAAATAAAAGCTTGGGTACAATAAAGTGAAAAAATACAGGTATCTAGTTATAAAGTAAGTAGACATGGATAGACATGGATAATATGTAGTATTGTGACTATAACTGTATTTTATTTATTTGAAAGTTGATATGACAGTAAATCTATAAAATAAGTTTGAGGAAAACAGATTGGAACAAAACTCTAACAGGTTCTATACCAGATTAGTATTGTTTAATCATTCACTTTACTTCTTAAACCTAAAATTTTTTGTCACATTTGAGTAAAATTTTATAATTAAAAGGGTCTAAATTGGCTATTCAGGGCTTGGCAAAACTGTTACATTATAAACAACATATAAGAAGTGAAAGTTTTAAAAAGTGAAATTATCCAGGACATTTACTTGTATAAATTCACCAGAATAATTTCTAAGCATTGTATTATTGCTAAGGAACTGCTTTAACATTCCATTCTTGTATGTGTGTATCCTGCTGAAAGGTAGTGGGTATTGTGTTGCCTTATTAAAATTGTATGCCATGTTTCCATTGATTTCACACAACATATGTTCTCTAGAAAATATCTTTGAAAACAGTGTGATTATATCTTGAGAAACTGCCTTTGCACAAAACAACCCTGGTACTGCCTAATCAGATATCTATATATCTATAAACTTAAGATAATCTGGTTATAAGTCATTTGAGATATCATGAAATGATGGTCCTATGATTTATTATTTCCTGTTACAGACAGACTTTGAAAAGGATGTAGACATTGCTTGTCGATCAGGTAAGAATATTTGCATTTTGAAAAAGTTATATTAGGTATGGTGTATCATGTTTGTGGATTTTTATTTTAAGGAAAATGCTGTCATAACACACTACCAATTAATGTAGAGGAATTTATAAAATCTGCAAATGAGAGACTGGTTAATAGCAGAGTGTGGTGGAGGGAAGGGAACAGGAAGATGAGGTATGAAAAAGGTCAGTCAGGAATACCCTGATAGACGACAAGCATTGACCTGAAGACCTAAAACCCCCATCTCAGCAACTGCAGGTAGCAAGGTGGACGGCATCTCTTAGTCTCTGTGCCTCAGCTTCATCCTCTATGCAATGTGGGTTGTTCTAAGCATGAGGTACCAGGAAGTGTGTGCATGTTAGCTATGGTTAAAAGGGCTCCCACAGAGCACACCGTGACTTAGACTGGTAGGTCACACTGACAGTGCTCCTTATGGTTGTTCTCCAACCTGTGGCTCAGTATCACTGGGACAGATAAGTCCAGGGTTTTAAAGGAAATGGTGCATTTTATTGTGGATAATTCTGGTTGAAATACCGAGATGAAAATATGCCTTATTTTGCTTTTTACTCATTGACTATAGTGTTTCCTTCATCAAAATAGCCAAATATTTAAAAGCAAATATCAGCACAATGTAAGTCTTTTTTTTTCTCTAGAAAAAACAAATTGTTAACTCATTCATTCCTCATGGTGTACACCCAGGCAAGAGTGTGCCCTAGGTAGCCTCTACTGTGCAAATAATTTAAATCAGGGGTCCAAATGTATATATACTTATCCAGCATTTATCACAGCTGTGAGCTTTCCTTACAGTAACACATGATAGCAACTGCTATAATAACTGTATCATCAGAAATCCCTAAGACTTTTTGTAGCAGCTGTCAGGGCTTTTTCAGTCTAAGATTTTATAAAAGTTTCAGGATTTTTACACTTTTCCCCCTTGAGCTCTATTTATTATTACCATGGTGGTTAGCGTCCTATCCATTTCAAATTGTCTGGCCATTGGTAAGAATAACTTCTCAGTCTTCATTCAAACCATCAATAAAGGAGTTGAATGGGGAATGAGACTGAGTATTAAACTCTGCTATGCTCAGTAAGGCACCTCTCATCTACCCCATGCAGACTTCCTTTAAGTATAATTTTCAGATTCAACTCATAACCATTAAATCATTTAACTAAGTGTCTGAGATCAGTTATTTTTGAATCACAAGACACTGAGAGACTATCTCATATTCCTGTATTTAGCAAACATACTCTTTGTAGAGTATGATTATAACAGAATAATAGCTTGGCTATCATGACTTGGCAACCCATAGTGGACCTGTGTAGAGTGTGTTCTACAATGTGATATGACTTGTATGGATTTGAAAAATCAGTATTTGAAATAGGTGTTCATTTCAGTCCTACTTTCCTACCTTCAATTTCATTTCCTTTCAGCTACTTCCTCTTCTCCTTGATAGAAAGCAAAATAGAAGCAAAGTGTCTTATCTTTAACCACTATTAGCATTAAACTCAGTTGTCAAAGTGTGATCCCTAAACCAGAAGTGTTGGTACCACCGAGGAACTTGTTAGAAATGACCACTGTCTGTCTCTACTTGAGACCAACTTGACCACAAACTGGAATTGGCTGTAGTAATCAGTTTCTGCAAGCCATCTAGGACATTCTGATGCAGGCTAAATTTGAAAGACCTCTACTGTAGACCATTCTCTTCCCCAAGCTGTGGTCTCATCCTTTTATTATAAATCTCACCTCTTTTGTTAAGTTACCCATTGCCCCTAAACTTCATTATTATTTCTAACAGTCCAGTTCCATTTTTTCATTAGAAAAAAATTTAAATAGTGCCCTTGCCTGTGTGTGCCCTTTTTGGCTGAATTCAAAGGAGCTTGAGTTTTCCTATAAATTCCTTTCCATTTTGAGGTATAATTTTAAAGCCTCAATTCATAATCTGAAAAATCTTTTCTCTAGGTTTTGTTAAAATTCACTTCCCCAAAGAGTGAAATATTATCTCATTACGCAAAATATCCAGGTGCTTTAGTTTTGTTTGCAAATTTCACCTTTCACAACTTGATTAATTTCTCTCAAAAGTCCCATCATGTCAACAACATGTTTGTGTGTGTAGGTGGTATAGCTTTGTTTTTATTGTGCATTCAAAACTTGAATAGCCTATTAAGTCCAAAGGCAGATATGTCTCCACTATAAAATAAACAGAGTTAAGAATCAGTGTTTCCTCAAATATTTAAGATATACAAAATTTTAGTAAGATAGCTGTACCATTTGATAAAAATGTGGAAGCTATAGCTATAAATCACATTGTATTTGTACAAAACCAAATACAATCACATTGTATTTGCACAAATACACACTATGAAATAGTATTGTGTACGAGAATTCCATTACAGTTTGCAGTATATTGATAAGTGTTAAATATATGTTCTTAATGCAGTATGATAGGTTCCCATAACTCCTTTATATTTAACGATTATAAATCTTAGAAAAAATATTTAGAGTTAAGGATTAAAGGTAATCTTCGCCGAAAAGGAGGTACTTTTAAAGCATTTTATTTAGAATATCATTAAATTTGTTCATTTAACATGCCTTGTCCATTTATGTTTTTATGTAAATTGTTCCTGGCAACCACAATTCATTACTGATCTTAGTTTAAAAATTTTATTTCCTCTGAAAATAATAGGCAACAGTAAGCCATAATTTTACAGTTAATCTACGCCCAGTGAAACGTTAAATGCCACTTGCTCTGCTGTACAGCTCAGACAGCCTTTGGTGCACAGGGTACATGTGGTGCTCTTCGGTGTGGTTTCAACATCAGCACTGCCAAGGAAATTTTAGAATTTCATCATTTCACATCTCAAAACTGACAGTTGTTCACAACTGAGCACGCTTTAACTTCTTACAGAACATTACTTCTTTATTTGGGAGTTGCCCCGCACCCCCAAAATGGTAAAAGTTATCTGAACTCTTGCTAATTGGTTTGTTTTGGTTTGGCTTCCTCATTTTTTTCCCAAGTTTCAGAAACTGTTTTGTTTATACTGTTGGCAATTTTAATATCTCCTGGAGGGCATTCCAGCATATGGATACATCTTTTAAAAGATATTCTCCTGTGAGGAAATGAATTTGATAAATACATTTGAACATATATCTACCTTGACCATATGGACTTCATAGATAAACGCTCATTAATTTGCAGCATGCATAATTTTTGAAAGGATTTCAAATGCAGTTGGATGAAATTTCCATTGATTACCTTTTCCAAGAAGCATTTTAATGATTAGAATTTAGAATACCTTATGGGGAAAGCCTTTAAGAACCAGTTTAAAATCACATGACTATATCTTTAGATTTATAAAATCTTTGCTAAAGATTTTTGGGATTAAACCTTTTTGGTATTTTTTTTCCCAGAAAAGTTATGCAGAATAGCTTAAGGAGAGGTTTTTTTTTTTTTTTTTTTTTTTTTTTTTTAGTTATGGATTACTTCATATCTTTGAGAGTAAATCTGAATGAATAAAGTGTGACTGATCATCTGGACCATGTTCATGAAAGTAGATTTGTAATTTTTAAAAAGGTTTTATTAAGGAGAGATTACAATTCTGAAAATACACACATTGACTTTCTTTCCTATCTATTCTAATTCACAGTTCTTCATAAGGATATTGGTCCTTGCCGAGCAGCAACGATAACAGGAACACTCTCTAGGATTTCTCTAAATGATGATGAAGAAGAGAAAGGAACAAATCCTGAAGGTTTAAGCTATTCAACATTGCCCGGAAATGTCATTTCCAAAGTCATTATCCAGCAACCCACTGGTCTGCACATGCCCATGAGTATGAATGAGCTGGGTAATCAATGTTTGAAAAAAGAGAACAGTGAATTGCGCAGAACTGTGTACTTATGTACAGATGATAATTTGAGAGGTGCTGATATGGACATAGTCCATCCTCAAGAAAGAATGATGGAAAGTGACTATATTGTGATGCCCAGAAGCTCTGTAAATACTCAACCATCAATGAAAGAAGAAAGCAAAATGAATATTGGCATGGATACCTTGCCACATGAAAGGCTATTGCACTACAAAGTGAATCCTGAATTTAACATGAATCCTCCTGTAATGGACCAGTTCAATATGAACTTAGATCAACACCTCACACCCCAGGAACACATGCAGAGTTTGCCCTTTGAGCCTCGTACAGCTGTGAAAAATTTCATGGCATCTGAGTTGGATGATAATGCCGGACTATCAAGAAGTGAAACTGGATCAACGATATCAATGAGCTCTTTAGAGGTAAGCAATGAAACAATCCTTTTCTTGATATTTGAAGATTTATATATTTTTATAATACAAAAAGGATGAAATAGATTTGTGGGACATTCAGGTTAGGTAGAAGAGTCATTAGTTTCAAGAACTTAAAAAAAAAAAAAAACAGGAGAGGCGGCCTTCTGATGGGTAAACTAACTTCTGGATGTCATTAGAAGCTTACTTTTGAAGGGGACAGCTACTAAAAATAACAAAAGTTATTTTGGAGGAAGTTTCTATAAAGACTACCATTACCCTAGTTATAAATGCTAACATGTTAGATCATTGTCTTTCAGCATTAATTTTTGCTTTTAGATTTTACAGAATGATGACTGCTAAAATGTTGAGGTTTAAATTGTAGGTTAAGCAACTAACAGTCAGGACCCTGTGGTCCAAACTCATGGCTTTTGGGAAAAAGCAGACTCCTCTCCACCTGTTTCCTAACCATGAGGTGAAGTAGTCTATAGCACTTGCTATCATTAATATTTTGCTCTAATTAATCATGTAAGATGTAGTGAATATAATATCTCATTTCATGTATCCTCTTACATAAGACTTTTGCATCTTTTACCTTGAAATGTTGCTGTAAAACCCCTGTACTGCAGTGTGGTACACACATTGTATTTGTTGCCTACTTTTGCCATCAGAAGTATGCAAATAATTGTAGTGTTCAAAGTGCCCACTGGCAACGTTCCCTCCTCAAAATCATGGCTTCCACTGGGCCCAAATGAAGAGAGATCCTTTAAGGGTAGAGTGGTGTAAGAGATTTTTTCCAACTGTATAAAAATAAATTCTAGGCCAAAGTGAAAATAGATGAAGTCTAGAATATATCCTAAATTCTACATCATGTTACATAGAATAGGACTTATAAGGAGAATACTCCTTCAGAATCAAAGCTAGAGGAGCAATAAGGCCAGGTCATTCCACAGTGGCAAGAGGAGTTACTGTGCATAGGCACAAACTACATAATATTTTGTAATTTTGCATAAAGTTTTAAGAACGATTTTCATTGAATATGAATAGCATAACAATGACCAAATGGAGTCTTGCCTAATATGCCCAAGGGCTTACAATAGAATTGTATTAAAATATTTTGCTTGTTATAAAGCTGCTTTACATCTTAAAAGCCTAAAAAATCTTGCTGGGTTGGTGTTGTAGATGTTGCTTGAACAATAGACTGTATTTCTAAGTGCTACTTTGTTCAATATGTAATTTTTCCAAATCTTCATATCCTTATTGTTAAGTATAGGCATCACATATAATGGTGAGTCAGCCAGAAGAGCTGCATTTAAATGACTTAGAGATCACAAGGCTTATATCTTAAAAAGGAAGAAAATTCAGTATTGAGAATGAAAATTCACTTTCTCATTTTCATTCTTTAAAAGAGTTTAATAGTTAATAATTGCTTAGGGTAACCATTTTATGAGATAGCTGAAAGAGAATATATAGATGTGGGAATGAATAATAAAAATTAGCATTTATATAGCATCTTTCATTAGCAGATCCTCAAATCACCTTAAAAACGTGAATTAATTAATCTTCACAACACCTCTGTGCAATGGATAAGTTGTTATAATCCTCAAAGTAAAGTCATTTATCTTCTCAAGGTTGTAGAGTAATGCCTAGAAAATCTAGGAACAGAATCTTTGTGTTCTGCTGACAGATGAGGCAACAATATCTGAACATTAGCATGGCAGTAACTCTAAAGTTCATACCAAGAGAGAGATTTGGCCTGCTGGCGAATAAGACATGGGAAGGAATAAAGTGTAGGGGCATTTACCACAGATTTGAGGGGGGTAGGTTTATAGCTCATGAACAAAGTCTGTGGTGTGACTTTGTGAGCAGAGTGACTTCTTTGTCAAGCACGAAGCTGTCAAAGCTGTTAGACTATGTCTGCAGGTTCAGCCAGTGGGATGAAGGTGCTCTGCCAATAGGGGAACAGAGGAAAGATGATGGAGCATCTCCAAGGAGAGTAGGATCACCAGTAGACAAGTCTTTACTGCTACCAGAGAACGCGAAGAGGACAGTAAGTGACTATGTGAGCCCTTACGGCAGTCAGAGTCCTCTTTCCTTCTAAGTAAGAACGGCAGTTGTGGTCACAGGAGCCGCCATCTGCGAAGTCAGGGCAGCAGTGATGGCCTGATGCCCCATGATCCTTTCAGGGCTATAAAAAAAAAAAAAAGATGTTCTTATTAATCCAGGGAGATTCTTCCAGCAGGAGGGGGTGTTCACAAATTGCCAAGGTGGAAAGTGGTGGGTGGAAGAAAGACAAGAAGGTAAAAGCTACCAGTTGTAGCACAGAACACAGTATTCATGAGGGAAAGTGCCGGCAAAGAAAAGTTGAAGTAGGAAAAGAGAAAGCCAAAGAGTGGGTGGAAGTATTTATTCAAAGAAGCAGGAGGCAACAAAGAAAGAGGGAGGCTCCCTCACCCCAGTAGCAGTGCCAGCAGAAAAGTCTCCAACCTCCAAGGGAGTTTGTTCAGCTAACCCCCAATTACTGAGTATACAACAGTTTAATAAAGGCATGATGTTTTTTGGCACACAAGCATATCCAGACTTTTCCCCTAATATTACCTTCTATCTTGTATTATCTTCCAACTTTCAGTGTTTATATTCATTCCCAGAATGAACTTATTAAGCAAGTCTAAAAATTAAATTCAATTTCCACAATTATGGAATGATTGAAATATTAACATGTTAGACTTTTTCACAAATTCCTAAATGTCCTCTAATTGCTATGCTTACAGCTCCATATAGAGAATGAAATGGTCATCAGCATTTCAGTCATTCACCTTCAATTAATGAGCAAAAATCCCTGGATGCTAGGGAGCCAGTTTGGGGGGTGGGGAAGCAGTATCTTAGTTCTCAAGCCCATACTGCTTATTGGATTATGGTATGTTGACATTGTATGAAGAAAGAACACTATTTGTTGTGGATATTGGTACTTAAGAGTTTGTAGCTATTAGTTGTGAATAGAAAATTTGCTCACTCACCAGTCTCCCTACCTAGTGTGGATGTCCAGAGCTTACTTGATATGTGGTCCCTGTAGCACTGGGGGTTGATGCAGGTTTCTGTGTCATGGCTTCTGACCTGGTGAATAATATCACCTTTGCATTTTTAGCTGTGCTTCCAGATCGGCCAGGTGCCTTCCTGTTGGGTTAGGTCACTCTGCCATCTTCTTCTGTACAGCCCACATAGGGAAGAAGTTGTATCTTCTCTTGCTAACCTTTGGATTACCTCATGGTCCCTTTTGCAGCTTCTCAGCTCCTTGGTCTCTTGAATTCTTGTGAAACAAGTTGCTGAAATATAGTAAGAAAACTAAAGTAAGGTTATAATAAAAATCCTTAATAACTTATCTGCAATTATATATCATATTACAAAATAACTTTCAAAACCAGATTAAGTCTCCTTCAACTTAGGAATGGGTAGACAGAGACACCATTGTAAGTTACATACCAGTTTTCTTCTGAACATGAATTATCGAGCTCTCTGCATAATGGTTTCTAAAGGTAAAACATTTTTAGCTATAATGTCATATCATGGGCATCTCTCTTATAACTACTGTGAGGTTCAAATTAGATAATGTATGTGAAAACCCTTTGAAAATTGCAAGGAGCACTTCAGAGGTAAGGTTATGTTATTTCATTACCATTCTAGCTTGAATGTCTGAAGAAGCTTTAATGTTGTACTAAATCAATATTCAGGATATTAGACAAAATTTTATGGCCTCACTTGAGAACTGAGAGACTCTGTCACTAATAGAAACCATTACAGAACTGACCATAGTACAGCAGCATCCTTTTCCTTTATCAATTTTTTATTCTCCTGTAGCTGTGTCAAAAGGAAGCCTCGCCCTTCTTTGGCTTTTTGTGTCAGCTCTTAGATTAGGAAATTGTCTTTTATGTTAGCATACAAACTAAATTAGCTCAAATGAAGTTATTTTTCAAAATTAATTATTCACAGATTTCATTTCCACATATATTTTGAACCAATTTGGTACGAAAGCTTTATCCTTGAGTGGTTCATTGCTCACTCTGTAATAGAAACTTTTAATGGTAGTCATACTGCCATTTATTAGTCTGTGGAATTTATTCCTCTCTGTGAATCTTCTAGTGCCTTGTCCAGTTTAATTTGCAGTGACATAAACAATGAAGTATTTCCTTTGAGAAATTATTCATCATGCTCCAAGACAAGACCGGGAGAGATGCTTTCATATACTATTCCTCTAAGACAGTTCACACCGCAGTGCATGTTCTTACCCTTACATATACCCTAAAGAATTCTTCCCTTTTACTAGTAATAAGCCTGCTTTGCTGTAAATTCTCCTGATTGTCAATTGAGCCATTTACAGTGGTTTTCTTAGGATGCTTTGTCCACTTGCTTATACAAATTTTACCAGACTATCTTTTGAGGAAAAAACCAAAAACCCAGTCACATTACAAAGAACTGATCAGGACAGATTTAAATTCTGCACCATAGAAAATAAATCCTGGAGACAGGAAATTAGCCTATAACAAATATCTAAAACAGTGCTCAGAAATACTCTTGAAGCATGAGGGAGAGATTTTTGTACATAAGGTGATCTGTCTGGGAAGCCTTCTGAAGTGAGGTGAAGGGTGAGAAAATGTTTCAAGCCAAGGAAACTATAAGTGCAAAGTCCTAAAGCAGGAGAGTTTAAAATTTTCTTATAGGATTAGAAGTCCTGAGTAGTGAAGGGCAGGCTCATTAACATGAACTTTGGACAGAAAGAGGAGACGAGATTTCACAGAGCTTCATAAAATGACGAAAGCAAGGACATTTAAGTAAGTTTGTCATGAACATTTTTACATCTCATGAAGCGGACAGTTAGGAGGATGCTGATATGTTCCAGGGAAGGAATGGGAATAATGTGACTGCAGTAGTGAAAGTGGAGATAGAAAAGATCAAGATATATTTCAGGAGAACAGATAGCACTTACTGGTGAATTTGCTCTGCAAGATGAGGGACTGGAAGGAATGAAGAATGTTTGGAATTGTCATGACAAGGTGGCATTTAAAGCTGAGAATTATTATGTCCCCCTAGGGGAAAAAAGGAAACAAGATTAGAAGGCAGATAAATGAGACTGAACTACAGCAAATAAGGAGGGGGGAGGGACAACAATGAGGAAATTATTAACTCTCCAACTCTTCTGAGATATTATTGTAAGATGAGCACAGAAGATTGACCTTGGCAATTGAGCAGCTGGAGCTCATTAGAGAGCTTGACAGGGGTTTTAATAGAATGCTGAGGTCAGAGTCCAAGTTGGGAAATTAGGGAAGAAAAACAATATAGAAGAAAAATCACTTAATGTGACAAAAAGGATGATTTATATTATTTGTGAAATTGAGGATATATAACAGACTTCTGATTTGATCAGTTTTCTAGTTATCTTTTTTCAAACATATAACCATTATTTTCTACCCATTTATAAGCTTTGCAATGCCATCCCAGAGACATTCTGAATAAACAAAGTCAGTTATGGTTTTCATAATCTTCAGTGTTTTAAAATATTTCCCCAATGAACTGCATGTTTACTAAAGGTGAAGACAAAGTTGAGTGTTTTTGTGAGAAAGCGCTAACAGAATTCAACACCCTGGGTCTTTCATTATACCACAAATGTCCCAATGCCAGAAACTTCTTTAGAATAAACTAGATTTTGCAATGGGAACTTCACACTATGGAGGTGAAAAAATCTGATATGTTATTGTTGCTCACAAATTATTCTGTGTTTTAAGTTGTTTTACTCAAAACAAATTATTGTATATTGCCATCAGATTTATCTCTGAAGTGAGTAGTGTATAGATGGTTTTACTCCTTTAAAATATAATTGACAAGTAAATGTTAATCTACTGACCCTTGCTCTATGCATGCGATTCTTACTGAGTTCCAGTGACAATCAGCAAACTATCTCAGGCTTCTTGGTTATAAAATACTACCACAGAGAGTGGAGAAAATGCGATTTGGAAGCAGAAGTGTGATTTCCCACTTATTTACTTACCACCTAGGTGAAGTGAGTAAGTTATTCTATCATCTCTGTTCCTCGTTATTCATAAAATAGGGATACTAAGTAGTGGTGTTCTGATATTGTCAGATTGAATATAGACAATGTGTTCAAATGTGAAAACACTTTATATAAAATGTGGGAATGTTGTTCAGTATTGTAGGGATATGAACAGTATTACACTATTTTCACTTCCTTGTGCCATATTTTCCCCACTATAGTTTTTAGGTCTTCACTGTGTTGATGTCCTCTGACATCACCATCTTTAGGTTGTTTCGATTGCAATCTGTTAGCACACTACTTTGTCTAATCTAATAGCTTCTATACATTTTTGTTAAAATTAAACAGGGACAAGTCTCGGTCTAGGAGTACATCCAATTTCTACATCAACACTGGCAACACCTGCTCCCAGAGGCAGAATTCATCTCTAGTGTGTTCTAGTTTCCCGCTCCTAATCTAGGAAGCAGTTAGTGACATGTGTCCATTTCCAGTTCTGAGGCAACAAGGTTTTGTATCCAGACATTAATGGGACACTGCAATGAGCACCAGTTGGGCCTCTTGCTCAGCATGCATGCTAGCTGGCTGAACTTTTTTTTTTTTTATAAGATTTCACCATTTAATTTTCAAATGGAACACAAAGCTATGACTAATGTTCTATAATTGCTTAAAACTAAGTGTTTCCATGCTTGCATTTTGCTCTATTAGGAAAGAATTTTGCTTAATGTATACTTACAAAATGTCCTGCTGAGTCATAGTGCCAAGAAGGCACAGCATTCAAGAGCAGAATGGAAACTCTGACATTTAGTCTAGCATATTGCAGCAAAGCCTGATGCAGTATGTTGGAACCTGATGGTTATACAGCACAGTTAGATAACAATAGTGGCAGGGAGAAGGCAAAGGGAGGCTGTGTGAAGTGCCTGCCTACCTTCTTTGCCCTTCCTGATGTCACCAGAGCTAGGTGAGGTGCTGGTAGGGAACAGAGTGAGAGGGACATGCTGAGTTACCATTCAATAAGACCATTCCTTCTTAGCACTCACCTGCAGTGCACTTTGGGACTGCATGCTCAATCTCCAGCAGCATTACAAACATCAAACTATTTCAGGACGTAAGCTTTCTTTTAATCTACTGCCTCTGTCTTATGAAACATGCTTTGGAGTTTGTGTCTACTGAAGGGTTCTCTTTCTCAGTAACAACTTTAATTCTGGCTACAGAAATTGTCTTATTGTCAATAAGCTACTACTTTCTATCTCTGGGTATGAACTCCGGTTGATTATTAAGATTTTAGGTATTGGCACTGGAGCAAAGGGAAAAAATTTACATAGATTTCCAACTAAACTTCATATGGACCCTGTTTCACCCTTACTCATTCCCAATGGGAAAAAAACACTACATTGTAAACATGCTTTGTTCTCTAAAATTTCAGAGGACTGTTTGTAAAGTTATCTCCCCCCATTCATAGTTGTTTAAAGAAATCAATGACTTTTGGAGCTGATGTTGGTCCTACACTAGTATATATAATTTTCATAATCATATTTCCTATTTCTGATAATTTCTTAATTTTATCAGATCTACTACCTAATTACTTCTTATTAATGCATGTTTATCTATTACTAGACTCAGCAACTGTTTAATAGAGTCATGGCCATAGAACAACACTGAGATATTTATATCTGCATCTGTGTTTGCTGGGGTGTGGACTGTTTAATTGCTTCACTAAATTAGAATACATCTGTTCTTAAGAACTAGCAATTAGAAGGACTTCCCTGTCATGGAAGAATATCCAATACCAAGAAAATTGCAGATGAGACTTAGAGGGTCTGATCCGGTGTTGTTGGTGGGAAGTCCTAAGCCACTTTTAATCCTTTGTACCTATAAAGCAGTATTGTTCTAGTAGACCTTAAATCTGCACCACGATTGACATTTTTATGTGTATTTTCAGAGGGAAAACTTGTTCTCAGTGAAAAAAATAGTTAAAAGGTCAAGATAAGTAATATGCTGTAATTTTTCTACTGTTCCATTATAAAGTAAGTTCAGAATGAAAATGTAATAATGTGGATGAAAGTTTGAAATCATAAATTTTATAATGCAAAATTATTGAATATAATTATCTGAATGACTAAATATGACTATTGGTTTTTCTTTTTAAACAAAATATGTAACAGAGAAGAAAATCACGATATTCAGATCTAGACTTTGAGGTAAGTTTCTATATTTTAAAAATTTAATAATTTGAATTCCAAATTGATATTAATAATCACTCTGAAGCTAAGTAGGGGTATTCCTTTAATTAACTGAGCTGTTAAGTATATGTAATTTAAATCCATACTATATACATAATTAGTTGTAGGAAAAAAAATGTTTACAGTCTAGTTAATGTTAAATAGAAATTTTTCAGACAAGAAAGGTATTCATTTTATAAATGCTAACTGGCAGTTGATAGGTCTGAATATTGTCAATTTACTTTTCAGGAGAGGCAGAAAAGTTGGTTTCTTGATTCTCTATTCTAGTATATATTAAAATAATGAAACTGAGGATGCTTTAGTTGGTTTCCTGGGACTTGCCTCGTATTAAAACCCTGTTATTTAGGTTCTCTGTGTGACAGTTCAGAATCCTGTATTACCAATAGCAAGTGTTGGTTCAATATCTGCTTCTGTTTGGCAAATGTCTTTTTGCAGATATAAACAAGATGAAAATGTTCATTTTCCAATTTACATTGAATTTATATTGATGGTATAATATTGATGCTAAGAAATTACTGAAATCATACCATTTGAGCAACTTATGCTAAACACAAAATTAATGATGTTTGTGCATCACATAAAATGCACTTATACATCTTGATAATTGGATATGATTCATAGTCTGCTGACATAATTGGATAGAACACATTATCAATTTCTTTAGCATATTTATACCGCTGTGGTACTTACACAGAATTCAATACTTTTAGCTGATATTCCTATAATTTTGGAATCCTCCTAGGACATAGTAACAGAATTTAGTCATCTTACACTTATACATGCTGAGGTACAATATCCACCTATATATCAGGTATCAAAAGTGAGAGTATTGGTTTTATCTACAGCAGTGGTGAACAAGTTTTGTTTCGCTCTTCATTAGGAATCGAAGGAGAATTGATCTTTTTGAGCAGGCATATAATATTCAAAGTAATTATAAAACCTGTTCTTGTGGATCATGAGGAAAACTTCAGTACCAATGTAGCTTGATTATAACAAAATCATGTTCATTATATTCTCACATTTTAAGGTAAAAGTATCAAGAGTCAAAGGGAAAATATTTAGCAGTCTTTACCTTTAAGATTCTTGCCCTTTTGAGGGCAAGTATTTTTTTTTTTTATATTCTTTAGGTGACCAAAAATAGAGGCTCGTGCTGTGCTATGAGTACACCCACACATGTGTGTACACCTCTGCTTCTTATCTTAGCACAAAGGAAACAAAGTATAATTAATCCCGTAGGCATCAGTCACAAATCACATCATTAAAAAATATCAATATAATCCATCAAAATTAGGTAATCACAAGCATTGTAAAGATATTTGAACATACTGTGTCATTTGGAGCATTAGAAATTGTGTCATGGCCACTGGTAGATTATTAAACTGATATTTCTTCCTGTGCTTAAAATACCAACAGATAGCCATGCTCATAAAATAGAAAGAAATTTACAACACAAACTTGGACATATTCTTTCACTCTTTAGTTACTGCAATGATTGCAACAGGTGTCAAATATGTGGCAAAAATGTGATGAAATTTTTTTTTTCCACAAGCCATTAGTACTGCCCCCCTCATTCTATGGACAACTACAGTTAACTTCATAGATTGCTCAGAATGGTTCTTGCCAGGGTTAAATGCTGATGAATTTTAATCCAATCTATTTGTACTTTGTGGCTGGTCCTTGAGGACAAGTCAAAGCCACCCCTCCCTCTTCTGATTCAGTTTGGATGTTAAATTTGTTCATGTCAAGTTTGGATAGTTCCCTCCATTCCTAGCTTTACAGTGACCAAGTTAGGCAATTTGCCACTTGTAAATATTGTCTCCTGGATCCTAAAACCATCTTCTTTTCAGGCCTCACACACTTCCCAGAATCCATACATGATGACAAAACTCTCTCAACTCATATCAATAAGTCTCTAATATTATAGTTGGCAAAAAGCCCTTGTAAGTCACCAAATCCAATACAACACTGCATTCCTGGAATAAATTGAGCAAAGAGAGTTGACTAGTCCTAAAACACCAATTTAAATTACTAGACATATGATATACAAGAAATACTGATATCTAGTTTCTGACACATATACAGCAAACACTATAGTAATATTCCTATGTTCTGCTACCAAATTCCTTATTGGATTTGCATTCTCAGCTGCATGTAGAGATGTGATATTTTTCTGTTGTTGAATGATGAAAAATGGAATTTTCAGCTCAGTTTGTTTTAATAGAAAATTTTCAAACAATCTGTGTCAGTGTAAAAGACACACAACTCAGAGGTATTACCTTGAAAATAGTCACACAGGAATTCAAAATTATTCTTGTCATATATATATATACATATATATATACACA
>NW_004567102.1:25802411-25818467 GCF_000260355.1 Condylura cristata
ATATATATACATATATATATATATAATACATATATATATGTATATATATATATGACTCAAGAAGGGAAATGGCAAGGAAAAGTGAGGAGGCTGATGATGGTATGGCATGCTTAAAAGGGAAGAAGTTGAAATTCACTGAAACATGGGAGAAAACAAGACAGAACAGGTTATTTGGAAACATGGTGAAGGACTTAACCACTAGAGATGTAGATTTACCTGAAACTGTTCTAAAAAGCTGCTAAGCCTCTTCTGTATTTTTTTATTAGAGCAGAATTATTTCCTGTGACTTGGCTTTAGAAAGAGGACTCTAGTAGTAGTAGGAAACAAGATTGCAGTAGTTGACGTGCAAATTAGGAAGAGACCAGTTCAGAGAAAAAGTAAGTTTCCATTGGAGGCAGTAGAACATGAAACAAAGGAATACTGCAGAGTTGAGGTCTATGGAATTCAGTCTTCACTGAACATGTTGGTAAAAGGAAGAGGAGCAGAAAAGAAAAAGACAAATAAGTCCAGCCTAGGTTTCTAATAGTGCCATAAACAGACCCGGAGAAATGAAGATACCAAGGTAGGATGGCCATGTGTTAACACTTTAAAACCATGACATTAAATCAGGCAGTTAGTTTAAATTTTCTCTAGCATTGAACACGGCTAATCTGTAAAGGAGAAACTAAAAATTATATTAATTTCTAAAAGGCACCTGATTTCAAAGACACTTCTTGCTTATAATAGGTTCTGTCCTGCTTTGTGTGTAACCCCCAGACTAAGTGCTCTCTGTTAGACAGTGCACTCTGAGGAGAACATTTGACTTATGCAGCCCTAGACTATACCCAACTTTCTGATTACTGAATTTAAACTATTACAAAAGTTATTTATTTGCAGTCAGGCTCATTCTTGCATGATAAAAAGAAGAGCTACCTATCAGTTTAAGGTTTTTTTGTTGTTGTTGTTCAGCTTCTTTTAAAGTCCTGGTTATATATTTCTTCAAATAGAAACATACTTGAAACACAGACATGACCATGTTAGGTGGTCCTATCTTATACTGGGACTGTGGCCCAGGAAAGGTACATACCTCATTCCCTCCCATAATGAGGCTTTAAGAATCAACATTAACCCCTGTAGTGTACGCACGTTGCCTCTTTAACATGAGCTTTGGAACTCACTTCACACTAGTATTCAACAGCTCATTCTGGGCAGAGTATCTACAAAGCAGTAAAGAAAAATAACTGTAGGTTTATACTAGCAAAAATGGGCCATGGCAGTCTGTGTCAACTCCTTAACCTGGAATAGGTAAATTAGGCAAAGTGGTTTCTAATTCTGATCAGCACATGATTTCTAGATTCCATACACCTATGTTTTTAATTGGGAGATTTTAAATCTGTAATTCAAATTTAAATCCCAACTCTGATTAACACTTCTTGACTTTGGATCTAAACTGGTTATCTATAAGCATGTTTTCATACAAAATCATTTGTATGAGGAATAAAGACGCATAATAGAATCAAAAGAGGCAGGTGTTGTTCTAGTGGAGGGGACTCTTGCATAGGAGAGAAGATTTATAATGACCTTCCATGTAGCAGGCACCTTTCCAGGCCTACATCCCTGTACCATCTCCTTCAGGTGGTTAAGATTCATCAAAAGCTTGATGTCTAAAGCATTCACTACTGCTAACTACGTATTACTTATGAAAAGCCACAGCTAAGTTTTATCCAATTCTACATTTTACACTCTCTAATATTCATACAGTTAATACCATACACAATTCTGGAGCACCTTCTAAAGTTCAAACTCTGCACTAGGTGTCAAGTATAGAAAGATGAATAAGCCACGGCCCTCGAGTTGTTCAGACACCAGATTTGGAGACGACCCTTCAAAAGATAATTACAGTGTACAGTAAACTGTAAAGTGATCAATGGCCACAGTTCATGGGCTCACTTCAGAAAACACCTAACCCACCTAAATTGTTCCCTTTCCTTTTCTATCACAACATGGCATCATCACAATCTGAATTTTTTAAGGTGGATGTTGCTGAGTCTATCTACTATAGCAGCATGCAGAGAGCTACTGTGAATTCAGAACCAATCCGGCTTTCTCACCACCTCTGTGAGTTCAGGAGCTTTATTTAGCTTCTTGATCTTCAGCCTCCTAATCAGTAAAGTGAGATAATGGATAATGGCTCCTACTTCCCGGGGTTATTGTGAGGATTAAGAAAGATAATAATGACTACCATTTCTTAAGTGGCTCTTATCTCTGTGCTCCACTGATAAGTGATTTGTGTCCCTTTTTAAATCTTCAAAACAAGCCTGAAAAGTTACTTGACTACTGAAACAGGCTCAAAGAGTATTACTTTTGTGCCTCAGAGCACACAACTTGAAAGTGATGAATCAAGTATGTCCAGATCCAGGATTTGACACATCCCAAGTACTTCATCTAGGGTAGCTGCTGGGATATAGAGGTGTTCAAAATATAAAGTTGTTAACATCCTAACTTTTCTTAAATATTTGAAATATCATGTATGGGTTTCAAACATAACTACATTTGAGTTACAAGGCTATAAAATGGATAGTTTGAAGTTGGAAGTTCATCTGTAGCTACAAAATGTGAAGTGATAATTACCTGAGTGGAAGGAAGCATTAAGAAGTCATCTTTATGGTAAAAAGTTCCTATAATATTTGACAGGCATTATAACTAAATATGAATTTTCTAGATATTGCCAATCGGATTTATTTTTATTTAAAATTTTGTTCTAACTTGTCAGTAAAGAGCCAAAAGAGTGTCATTAAAATGAGCCAGTAAGATTTATAAGCATCTAAACTCCAAATTAGATGGTTAAGATTCATCAAAAGCTTGGTGACTAAAGCATTCACTACTGCTAACTGCGTATTACTTATGAAAAGTAAAGCCACAGCTAGGCTTTATCCAATTCTACATTTTACACTTTCTATTATCCACTGCAGTACTGACTTTGTCAGTGGAACCTTCCCTACTATAAAAGAAAAAATGTACTTGAGCCTGAGAATAAGAAGGAATCATGAATGCAAAATCAGACTGAGCTCATGACAGATATTTAAGATGTTAACTGACAGCTCTAGTGTGGTACTTTATCAGAACCAACAGGCATCACTGCTATGGTAATTTCTGGCTATGCCAAATTGGTAATTTCAAATTAGAGTGATTATCTGTCATGAAGATGTGTAGGTAGGAAAGACCTCAGATTTTTCATATGTTCCCATATTTATCTCAGGTTCCTTGAGTTTTAATATTTGGGGTTGCTTTCATGAAACTATAGAATATTGCAAAATGTTTTTTTGGTTAGGAAATATAGGTGTTCACCATATGTATATTTCTGAGTATGACTTAGCAAACTAATCAAAATAAAATCCAGTCAGTTCAGAATCAGGTATTGGCCATTCAATCAGTGTAGGGGTAGAAAATATTGATTTGATATAGATAGGCTTCTTGGTGAGGGTTAGTTGGTACCTCAATGACATTTCCAACAACATATGAAGGTATAGGTCACAAAGAAAAATCAGAATCCTCTCATGAGTTGCAAGATAAATGGAAACTGCACAGAGAAAATCATCACTCCTCACTGCCACAAAAAAATTTAGGGACTGTACTAACAGTGTCAATTATTAGAGAAAACTGTCTCTGGAAAAATAATCCCATTGACCAATGGGAATTTGAGCCTTATAGTGAAAATGTACTAGGGACTTTCTGAAGTTTAGAAAATGAGAAAAAAAACAAGATATAGGAATGATTTGCTTTTAACTTAAATGAATATTGAAAATTTAAGATATTTTCACTTATATTTAGCAAGTTCCCATAAAATAACACTAACACTACTATTCATTTTCCTTATGAGAGTTGTAAGTTTACATTTGAATTATGTTATTAATGTCTTTGTCCTCCATTATTCCTCGGAAATTTTACCAGTTTGTATACCATCATTATCTATTATTTAGTTCAACGTATGGTGTGCATAAATTTGTATTAGCTGACAGAATGAAATAAACTTAGAAAAGTATCAGTAGTGACATTACTCCTACAGTAATCTAAAAATCTATATAGTAAGATTCATTATATTTCATATTATGAAAAATACTATTTGTAGGTAGAGTATATTCTGGCAACTCTAGTATTAGAAAGGTATTCCTTTTCCTTTAACTCAAATCTCTATGTTAATCAGTGTCTAAGGACCTGGGAATGTTTTGCTGAAACTAGAATGCACTGCATTATATTTGCCAGCTATGTGATCTTCAAAATCCCTCCAGTGAGTTGCTTATGCAAATCCTCCTTCTCATAAATCTCCATCAGCAAGCACTACTCCAATTTTGTTTGCCTGGTGTTTCTCCGTAAATTCTGCAAATCTGTTCTCCTGTACTCACCCCAAAACTGATGGGGAGTTAATCACTCTGTAATTGCCTGCTATGTTTCATGTCCTTATTATGAGCTACATTGCCTGCTATGTTTCATGTCCTTATTATGAGCTACAATGTCATGTTCTCATCCTCATCCACCTAATTCTATAACAGCCAACTGCTACAGCAAAGATGAACAAAGATGAAAATAATTTGGTTATGGCAAGACTGAAAACAGCTGAGTTCTCTCATATAAAAGTAGGCTAATGAAAATCAAAATATCACGTAGATAGCCATTAAATATAGGAATAAGGCTCTGTAAAGCATTAAAGATTTAATTTCCATTTTTCATTGCCTTTTAATTTTCCATTAAGTGTTCTATACAAATTTTTTTAGAAGAAAATTAGGCATTATAGCTCTTCTCCAAAACATTTTTTCAACACAAATCCTTACTGTTGAAAATATTTGTTAAAAGATGACCAAATGTTCAAAATTTAGGCATGAGTATACCTTTGCAACTGATGTAAGCAAATGGTAAGTTTGAAGTACATATCTAAATATTACTATAAAATCTTACATATATATGAAAGCAAGATCTTAAAGAATCACAATTTAAATGTTTAACTTTTAAAAACTGAAATTGAGGGATGGTTTTCTCAACGCTTACATAAAAAGTAAGTCTTTCTTGTTACTGTTTGTTTAAATAGTAAAGATCCAACTCATGATAACTTATCCCAAGGTCATTTTTAATTATCACTCTAAATAAGTTGGGAGGAAGGACGACACATATTATTTACATCTGATTTTTGAAACTCATCACCCACACAATTTAGGTACTGAACTCTAATTGTTAAGATTCTAAACCATCTCGTAAACAAACATCTGAAACCTATGGGTCAAATTTTCCTTCTGCAAACCGCAATCATTATTCACATGGAGAGTACAAGATTTAAATCCCACATATATTTCAGACACTTTAGTGCTTTGAGTCAGCCTGAAATGGCAGGGCCAGGGATTTTGCTCCCCCTTTAGTACAGCCAGCTAGGATTTTAGTGTTTATAGAAATAAAGCATAAAAAAGTAATATTTCCCATGATAAACATTGAAGGACTCAGTGCTTTGCAAGTCCAAAATTTTTAACATTTTTTTATGTTGTAGCAATTTTTGTAAAACAGCTTTAACTTTTGAATGATGGAAGTCTTATACAGAAATGACTGTTACATTTTTAATGCACCCACAAGAGGAAACTGCTTTTTTGGTAATCTTGTAAGTAGAAGAAAGAAAGTCATTTCCTTGGGTTCAAAAAGTGTTGACTAGAGAAAAGCATTTGGTGCAACTCGTTTTTTGTAGCATCTTTTGGAACTTCCTGGTTCCTACCCAACTTGGTTTCCTGTATTAGTAAATCTTTATGGAAAGATTGTTACATCTTTTTTTCTGCATAAATGAAATAATGAGTATCATCCTGTTGTTTTTGCAGAAGGTCATGCATACAAGGAAGAGGCATATGGAACTATTTCAGGAACTAAATCAGAAATTTCAAACTTTGGACAGATTTCGGGATATACCAAATACAAGCAGTATGGTGAGTACGCTGCTTCATGATGCATGAGTGCCTGATTCTGTGCTAGCTGATGTGTGATGTCTGCTATTACCCCTTTCCTGCAGGACTCCCTAAATGTCTTGGGAACACAAGAATAGCATACTTAGGGAAAAAATAATCCCCCTCCCCTGACAAAATGTACTTTGGAATAACTACAAAGAGGCAAATTAGGAATGACACACTGTAAGCATTTTTGCTCATATTTCAGATATTCTCATGTATAAGTTATAATAGGAATTAGCTGTACATCTAGTCCCTTTCTTATTAGAGTACAAATATAGTTCATTCATTCATATGTGTGTGTTACCTGTAACCAGAATTTCAGTATACACAGCAACATTGAGGGAGTATATTATTGATTGTGGCCATTCCCACTACTGCAACTCTAACATAGACTTCATCGGAGATGCTAGTTTGAAATTGTTGTGTGGCTGACACCACCATAGCCAGAAAAGGCCACATAGTTACCTGTGAGGAAATTGAACCTGAAATTAATTTTCTCCTTAAAATTGAGCATAATAAATATTAATATGTTTCCTTAGATCTTTAGAAAACTTTTGAAAGTTATTAGACACTTAAGAGGCTAGGAAGGTGAGACTCAAAAAGTGAGGCCATCTGACATCACTTATTATCTTTACTTCAAAAAAGGGAGTCTTCTTTGCCACACATGTTAAACAGTATCAAGGGTGAGGAGCACTGACTCCCTGCATCATAGTTAAACATCCACATACACATTTTGATCCCAAATTAATACTTTGTTATTTGTTCAGGGAATGGTTTCAGGACACACACAAACCAAAAGCTGAGAATGCCCCATTACCTCCCAGCCTCCCCTCATAGCCATGGGTTTTGCATTCAACCAACCACTGTCTAAAGTTCAATCTGTGACTGCAGGACCAATACACAGAACAAAATCCATACAGTGGACTGGAACTTTCAAATATCTGTTGGTCAAGGCTCAACTGTATATTTTTCTTGCTCAAATTTATGCCTTCTAGCTATTGATTCTCTCCTCTGTGTTAGTATCTTAGTTCTGGCTTCCTGATTAATAACATTAGCTTATTAGCTTATAAGAGCAAGATTTTATATTTTTCTTTTGTTCATCTCAGCACTAGTAAAGCCCTGGCCATGCTAAGTCATTGGTAAATAAGTGTTGTTGATTATTGTATATATGATATTGCAGACTACATGCTATAATTCTTAATTTACCTATAAATAGTTCTTGTAAATTTCAGTCTTTTCTTCCTTAAAACAGAAATTGTGCATTATTATCACAAATACAATGCTAGGCATGTAGAAGACATTTATATGTAGTAAGTAGTGGTTCTTATTGTTCTTCCTAATATTAAGCTATGAATTTCAGTTAGCAAGAAAGTGAGAAATGAACCATGGAGAGCATACCTAATACATTAGCTACTCATTTTAGAATATTGAAAGCCAATATTGAAATAAATTGAAAAAAGATCTTTATTCTAAAAGGAGAGGGTTATATTTACAAATCTTAAAGTCCTATGCAACAGATACAGCTGGTTAACTGCGATAATTAAGATTCTAATTTCCTCTTGTACATTCTGGGTATTAAATCATTAATGGCACAGATATTTGTATCAGTTTTCTCACAAATGAAATAGTCTACTAAATGCCACATCTCTACAATAGCTTGCCTTTTCTAGAAGAGATTTATAAATATTTACTGTTTGAAAGGCTTCATTTGGGGAGGGTAGAGTTGTCACTGCTGCTTCACTATTGTCCTAAATATCTGAGGTCAGAACAGAAAAAAATTTCCTATTTATTTCTGATTAATAATGAACATGTGAGTGAGTTCAATGTCCTTAATTCAGTCACATAATTTGTAGTGGCACCTTGCTAATGAAAAATTCCATTATTGGCTGGAGAAAGACATTTAAAAAAAAAAAGCTCAAGACTTTCTTCCTGGCTACTAACCCACACCTGCCTCACATTGCAAATGATGGTAATTATGTGGAATTTGGGGAATCAAAGGGAAACCAAAAGATCAGTTAGTCCATTCCAGGCAGAACAACCTTTAAAATCATATTACAGAAGAAATTCTTTCACTATGAATGTGTTTCATAAACTGTTCACCTTCAAGATCACTTTCCTTCCAAGTAGCTTCTCCAAATTCTTGCTTTTAAACTGTACTTATTCTTTCACTTTGTCTCCAATATTGGTTGGTGGAAAGAGAAGGGTAAATGAAGGAAAGGATAAAAGGATAGATGAAGGAAAGAAGGATGATCACTAGTGACATCCTGACCTAGGCCCATAAACTACCAGAGGAGCCCTGCCATACTTGGGGAGGCTTGAATTCTCTCATTGTTCTTTGTCAGCAGCTTAAGACCAAGTTAGCATTTCTGTGAGTCTCATACATGTTGGCTTATATTCAATTTATAATTTATTAGGCCTTTATCAAACTCTTCAGTTTAACTGCATTTCCTGCTTTCTGTATTTGAGTTCAAAACAAACCAGAAAAACAATTGCATATATTCAGGAACTTAAACTCTGAACTTTAATATAGCAGTCAGGTTTCCAATGAAGCCTATTAGCCATTATAGCTCTGCATGTCAATTTGATTCTCTTCAAATGGTACTATGACTTATCCTGCATTTGAATCACTGAAAAAATAGTCTTCCATCAGAGTGTCTGTAACTGCCCCTCTTCTCCCACTTAACCATACAGGAATATCAGTAGCTACCGCCCCTATGCCTAGAGTACCAGCCCTCCTCACTCTCTGGAGAGGTTAGTATCACTATGAATGCTGCGTCTACTAGTTCTTCGCTACTAAAGAAGCCAGAGCCTATCATGTAAAGTGTGTCCACACATTCGTGAACAATGTTGAAAAGCACAGTTCAGCTGGGCGTGCAATAGGACTCCAGAGGAGATGAAAAGAAAGCCAGTCTTGCTAATTTGTTACCCACTAATAGAAGCTCTCAGGTCATGAACTGGCAATATTAACTCTTTAAAATCAGGGTATCCATGATTTGAAATATAAAAGGAAAATCGTATCTGTTTTAAATACAATCAAGCCCCCATTTTCCAAGCAAATGAAGTAATTTTACATAACTAGAATCATTTCAGGGTTGAACTAATGGACCTCCCTGTGAAACTAAAAATTCATAGAAAACTTACATCCACTCTATAGCTTGATGTAGCAGATTGATACCTGTGAATCTTTGATGATGAATGAGTCAGGCCACCATAGTGGCCCTCATTTCCCACAAAGTCAACTTTAAAATGAATGACCTGCTTATCCAAAGCCCCTTATCTGCCTGACAGTTCACCATACTGCTTATTTTGTTTGTTTGATTTCGCTGCTCTTTTCACTCCAACTAAAATTAAGTCACTGTTCTTAGAGGTGTCTGATCACCACATTCTCAGGTTTTTGTTCTTCTTAGTATGAACACATGTTCAGTCACCAACCACCATATGTCTAAACTAGGCCAGCCCTATTGTTACTTTTCTCAGAAGGTTTACGTGCTCCCCACAAAAGGAAGTCATCTCTTTACCCTCCACTGAATCCCCACAGCACTTTCCTGGTCCATACAGTTGTTGGTAGATTATATACTATTCCTGTTTTTCACAAAGGAAAGTTTCTTGAAAACTATGACAGTGATTTAAAGTTGATTTATGAAATATAGCATTTTTGGTTAAACTTATATAATGTACCCCATTCCAAATCCTCAAATTTTGGTTATCCCATCAAGAATTTTGCCCAAATATTCATTTACAGTATTTAATCTTAGCATTGATTTAACATTCTTTCTACCTGAATATATAGCTATACTGACAGTTCACAAAACGGCCCAAACAAATCATCATCTACTTTGCCTTCTATAATGCTATTCATACCCTTTGATTGCTGGAAAATTATAGGATAATTTAAAGAAGGTGTTCATCAACTTGTTCAATGACAAAAAACAAGTCACACGATTTCCTGCAGCTGGCCACAATTTCAAATCATTTCTGAATCATAAACGGGATCAAGGTTACAAACACACACTTCCTGGAAACTCAACAAGCAGCAATCCTACGGATGTAACAAATGATTCCCTTTCGCTCTCTCAACAGGAAAACCCAGCACCAAACAAGAACCCATGGGACACTTTCAAAAACCCCAGTGAATACCAACATTATACCACAATCAATGTCTTAGATACAGAGGCAAAGGATGCCTTGGAACTGAGGCCAGCGGAGTGGGAGAAGTGTCTGAATTTGCCTCTGGATGTGCAAGAAGGTGACTTTCAAACAGAAGTTTAACAAAATCCAAACGGACTGAGGTCGACACAAAACAATTTATTACACTGACACTTAAGACTTGGGAAGCCTGACACTTCTATCTGGACAGAGTGACTATCCCGTCAGGACCTCACGTGCCAAATGTCAGTGGCGTTTGCATATGGTAACTTCTCACTGGTCAGCTAGTGGAGAGGACCAGGTGTACAGTTCTGACCACCCTGTGTTGTAAGTACCCGTGGAATGGATTTGTAAGGTAATCTTTATAGATAAACCTCAAGCGACGATTCATGTTGTAACCGCTTCATATGGTTTAGTTTTCAAAAAACTTCACCATGAAGCACAATGTATATATTTATGCAGTTTTTAAAGTTTATAACAGTCTGTTTGGCCATTACTACACTTTTTACTTTATAATATAAAAGCAAAGTTTTTGTCATTAAATGAATGTTTGTTGAGCTACATTCTTCATTGCTTTAAATGCAATAAAGTAATAATCTCACTTTTATATGAATAATATATTTCACATCTTTATTATTGCAGTTTTCTCTAGAAAGCTCTGAGTAGCTTTCTCTGCTGCAGCTGTGTATAAAATATTTAAAATGTTGTATGGTGTAAATAAACTTTTGTCTACATATCAGTTTTTAGTGCATTTTATTTTGGATGTGTTGAAGAGAAATTTACATATTTATAAAGTTTTTTTTCAATATAGATACTGAAAATGTACTCAGTTTTAATAGCATACCATTATTACTCCTTCGAGGCTAATGATTTCTCAAATGTAATAGTAGGTTTGTACAGTGCTTCTGTATTTTCTACTAAACACCCTTTGGAACAATGTACCATGTAAATGGGGCTTGTCAGAAATGCGCTGCCATCATAATACTCTTACAGAAATATGTTTTTTTTCCTATCTCCTGGCAAAGAGACAACTAGTATATACAGTTACCATACTCAAAAATAATATGGGGAAAATGTCTAAGTAATGAAGCTCACTGCATGTTTTACAAGAAACGACCTGTGCTACAGTTCACAGAATATGAAAAAAAAAAGGCTCAGGATTTAAAAAAATCATCTCTGTATATTTTCTAGCAGAAGAAAAAGAAGGGAGGGATGGATTTGGTAGAATATGCTTTCCCTTGGTTTGAGAAATGGAAAGTCTGAGGTGAGCTGACAGGACAGTCCCAAGTGTCCTCTGTAGTGTCAAAGCCACACTGTCTCGTGCTCCCTCGCAGCCACTTTAAAGGTAATGCTAAGGGGAGAGTGTCAACAGATTGATCACACTTGAGTGACTTAAGATTGTGTTTTTCAATCTGAGGGAAGGGGAGTGCAGGGGAGACTGGGATCCTCAAAATTCCCTTAATGTTTACTTAGTGTGTTATTAAACCTAAGCTCTGTGGTCTGTCATAAACTCAAGTGAACTGGCTCCTGGCCCCCCCAGGCCCTGGGCCCCAGCCCTGCAGCCATGAGGTGGAGACAAAGGTGCTTCAACACTCAAGTGCGCTATGAAGCTAGAGCCTTAAATACTGCCCAGCTCAGGCCGAATTCTTGTCGGATACTTTTGTTCTTAATGTAAAGATGTTAAAAGTCTATTTTTAATCAGATTTTAAAATAAAATGACACCATTATGCAAAAGAGTTAACACAAATAAGGACTGATTTTTCAATAAAATAAACTTATGCTAACTATAGTATTAAATGCCTATTAAATTTATAAGATGACTTGCATAATAGAAGCAATCAGGAATTTATTTCTCTCTTTAATGTATATATGTATACACATACATATACACACATATTTTATATATGTACTTATGTAAATTCATAATGCTCAGCTCCATTAGTAAGGGCCATGTGATAAGTTTCTTATTCCCAATGTAGTCTTAATGAAAAAAAGAGAACAGTAAGCACATGTTTGAAAGCATAAAATGCATGTATAAGAAACATAGATGGATTAGGCTAATATTTCTGTAAAACTGTCATTCACTGTCATAAAAAAATTGTACATTTCACTTGTTTTTGTCTAGTTCTACTAAGTCATTGTTAGATTAATAAATTAGAATTAACCAGAAGTTACATACTTAAAATATTAGCATACATGTTTTGGTTACTCTTCAGAAGGCAGCCAAGTTGTGTTGATACTTTTCTCTTAATCTGTTAGGAAAACAATGCAGGTTTTATGATACTGAGAAACTTAAGCACTTTCCTAGTCCCTTTTTGTTTCCACTACACTGTCTCTGTCAGAACTGAGAAGCAGATCTCTCCTAGATAACCCTGGGACGTTCCTCTGGGCTCACTGTACTCATAACCTGCCAAATATCTGTACCCTTCAATTGGAAGTTCTCCCACATCTACTTTTTACATCTGTTTCAAAGAATACCTCATTATTTCATCTTCACAAAATTTGTCATGATATCTCCAACTAGAAAACATTTCTTCCTCTGAAGATTTATAACCCTGCTTGTATACCTCTCTTAGAACTTTTAATACCTCCTATCTTGTTATTTATCCACATTTCCTATATCCTCTGGGGGACTAAGTGCCTGGAGGGCAAGATTCACATTTGATCCATTTTTGTATCTCTGAAGGGAGCTAGCCCAGTAGTGCTCACACAGTAAATGTTTGTTGAATTATTTATGGAATGCATTCTAGCTTTACTTACATGTCAACTCTCACTTCCAAAGGGCTTAATGAACAATTATGTATTTACTTCTCTTTGAGACCCATGACTACAGGGGGTTTTTCTTTTAGGTAGCTCACATCAAAGATATGATACATATGTAAAATCAAACTATTTTAAATATGAAGGTCTTACTACTCCATGTTATCTTTTGTCCTTAAGATGAACACATGATGCAGAAGTTAAAGTAGAGATCAGAAGAACTTGTGGACTTAGATCATAAATAAACTGCATGCCCAAGCAGAGTCCAGGGATTCTGGCTTCTATTCTGAAACCATTCTCATGACACCACGGTATGTCTACTTATTCTTCCTAGGCTATTAAGCCCCCAAATCAAATGACAAGAAGTTCCAGAGAGGTATTTTTCAGGCAAATAGTAGAGACATACAACTAGAAAAAAGTGCCTGTCCAGAGAGGGGTAAGGTAATAGCTGACAGCTGAAAACAATGAATGATCCAAAGTAATAGGTGATCTTAAGCATAATTGTGTCAATAATCCACCATATGCACCTACTTGATTTTTTCAAATCCTCTTAAAATGTCAGTATCTCAGTAGCTTTGGAATTAACCTGTACATATGTCACAACACAGATGCACTTCAATTGCCATGTAAAAAAATATACAACTACAATAACATTTGCAGTTCACAAACTGCTGCTTCAGAAAATTTAATTTGTAAATTCAATCATTCTTAACTTCAACTTTTAGTTTTCCAGAGTTAACTATGTCAAAACAAATTCCACAAGTTCATAGTACTTCATTGAAGACAATAGAGACAAATTGTCTCTAGAATGTCAAACTACTCCAAGTTTTCCATGTGGACAAGATCAGATGCCCCCTTGAGCCTTCTGCTGTTCAATTTCTAACTGCAGTGGGGCAGCAGAAAACATTTAGGAACTGAGAGCTACAGAATATAAAGATAAAAGAAAATGGCAATCAGTTTCTGGTAATAAACAAATTCAGACATACGTCAGGAGAGACCTTATTTGAAAAGATCACTGCAGTCAAAGCAGAAGGACAATAGCAACAGGAAGAAAATTCCTGCTATAAGATCTATAAACACTTCATATGTCAGGCAGAAAGGAATTTTAGAGAGAGTAGTAAACAAGACTAGAAAAAAATAGATGTGGAAGAATGGGATGAGAAAATGGTGTGACGTAGTAGCTGGAACAGGAAATGTACTTGTGACCATTCAATTCTGGGAGAGATGTTTAGGGGACTTTATTCCACCTTTGTATTCTTATTTAATTTGCCAATTAAAGACATACCAAAATCCAGTAGTCTGGGATAAACAGAAGCCTAACTCAAGTTTGATCAAGTTAAGTTAGTATGTATTTAATTTGGACTGATCAGTAGAGACAGTTCAGTAGTAATTTAGGAAAATGTATAGGAATTTGGACAGTGTGTGAGCCCTTGTCATAGTTATATAAATGGTTCATCTAAAAGTCTTACCTAGTGATGCTGGAAGAGCAGTTCTTTGCAGTAAGTCCTTTCCTGAACATAAAAGAGGAGGAGGGTGGTTCTTGAGCTTTGCTCTCTAACAATGGCACAAGGCTCCGATAAAATTCAACATTATTACAGGGGAAGAAACTATGTCCACTGGATGAGGAAAATCTTTCAAAAAATGTACTATTCAACTAGCAGTATTTAAGGGAAAGATTTTTCTCAAGTTTGATAGATAGCCTTTTCTAAGCAAAAATAGTTCTGTCAAGATGTTCAACAGTATAAACTAGATGAGAACACCAATTGTCTTGAATTCTGAGTTTACTTTCATCTTTTGGTTTGAACTCTTGCTTTGTACATTTATAGCATACAACTTGCTTTTAAAGAGATGCTGATTCAGAAATAGTCATCTTTCCAACATTTATAAAAGGCACTTTGACTTTTAAATTGGTCTTAAAATGACATCAAAACAAGTCAGTACCCACAAACCTGGTACCCAGGTGTCAAAGCAAAAATTACACTGGGCAAAGGTACATGCAACCTTTATGCAAGACTACTGAAAAGGAAAGAGGCCAGAAATCACTCAGTCTACAATCAAACAAATGAATGGAATGTTTTTAAGGGCTAGGGTTGGGGGACAATGGTTGCCCATGTTCCCTACTGACCTTACCCAAGAAAATTCCCTCATAACGTTGGCACGGGAGCAACAAGTTTATTGAAGATAGGTTCCTAGCCATCCACAGAGTCTACCTCCCTTGATTATTACAATTTGAAGGCATGGCTCAGACCCTTGAGAAAAACATTCCTAGAGTGTGAAAATGGCAGCAGGCTTCAAGGAGATTTACATCTCAAGGAGGCAGATAAGAATTCACAATTACAATTAGTTCTAAAGTAAATGCTCTAAGAAAAGATAGGAACCTATTCAAGAAGTGGTTCCTGTAAAGGTTAGACAAGTCAAGGGGAATGTTGAGGCATTTCTTGGTCATAAGTAACTAATAGTTGGTACTTGAGAACCAACTAATTTGATAATAAACATTTATGAACTTAATCCACCAAAGTACAATGACCTCAAAATATGTAACAAACAACAAGCTTTTTCCCCAAACACAAACAACTTATTGCAAACATTAATCTTCTGGCAGCAACTACCTATGTAAAATAAAGACCTAAAGCCTTCTCGAGGAGTATATAGTACACTTTCCTCCTCATCAGAATTACAAAATACCCAGAAGAGGGACCAGTTCAGTTTTAATAAACAATTTTCCACTAAAGAGTCACAAAGATGAGAACTGAGGGTCAGCATTTCAATTCTTATTCTAACTAATTTGAAGTCTGTCAATTTTCAGATGAATGCCAAGCATTATTGATTATCTGTCTCTCAAATCTAGAACTGCATTTCTGAAATTGAGATTTTTATTAAAACTGGGAGATAATTTTATGTATAAGTAGGCTGTGTTTTATTCTGAAGTGAACTTCTGGTGATTTATAAAAACATACAGTATTCAACAAATATTGATAACCAGGTGCATGGTAGGTACTTTATAAAAAGGTATTAATAGTGATTCCAACACTGAATACATTAGGAACTTAGCATTAATGGTGACACAGAACAACAGAAAGAATTCCAACAGCTTGATAGATTTTCAAGCAAAAGAAAGAAGAGCAGGTTATGGGAACACTTGGAAAAGTCACTAATATATATCCTATATATGATTATGGGTTACATTATATAT
>NW_004567102.1:25819217-25889791 GCF_000260355.1 Condylura cristata
AAAAATAGGAAGAAGGATAATCAAGGTGACACACACTAATTTAATATCTAATATGCCTCAGTCACAGATTCTTCTCCAGAGTTATACAAAATGGTGGTCCTAAGCTTTCCAGCAGCCAAAGTAAATACAGAACCCACAATTAGTTATGCAGATCACATTATCCATCAGATGAATGCCACATGTCCTCTGTAGAAGCAGAAAACTAAGAAGTGCCTCTAATGAAACCTAATCATTCATTCTTTAGTGGATTATTTGTAAACAATTGCCTATAAATTTTCCTGAACTTCAAAAAGAGCTCTTAATATCCACACTTGAAGGAGAATATGATAGTTAATTGATGTCTCAATTTGACTAAAAGACACATTCTGCATATTTGGTCAAATACCAGTCTAAATGTCATTGTGATGGTGTTTTCAGAGATGAAGTTAAGTAATGACCCTCCATCATGTGGGCAGGCCTCATAAAAGCCATTTAAGGCTTCAAGAGAGAAAGACCGAGGTTCCCCAAGGAAGAGGGAATTCTACCGCCAGACTAGAACTGCAACACTGACTCTTCCACCATCTCTAGCTGCTCACCTGACCTGCCAATTTCACACATTTCAACTTGTCATCCCCCACAATGACGTACATACACTCCTTAAAATAAATCTCTCAGACATATATAAGCGCATGTGCGTACGTGTGTGTGTGTGCATGTGAGCACAGACAAACAATACACACATATATACTTATCTTTCTAGTTTTCTGGAAGAATCCTGACTAATACAAAGTGCTCTGATGATATGACTGGATACAGATTGAAAAAAAAAAAAAAAACTCACTCTTCTTTAACAAATCGCCTATGTATGATTTTTCAAAACAAGGCTGTGATTAGTAATTTTAAGTTCCTTCTGAGAGTTGATGAATACCTTATGCATAACCATTAAATTTTCAAAGTAAACCTGTAAATAAGTTCTATCATGACATCTATTTTATAAATAAACTGACATCTATAGCATCTCCAAGATAGTAAGTGACAGAGCCATCATTGTTTCTCAGAGTTCAGCCATAGTCTAAGTTGCCCATTATTCTGCTACAAACTATATAATTCTTAGCAGAAATTTCAAGGTTAAATTCACTGGCAAGTCACTAGGATGAATTCAGGGCTAATCTGCTGAATCAGAGAGAGATGCAGGTTAACAAGAGTCATTTCCCCTTCATAGAAAATAGTGCTGAAGTCGAACCATTATGAATATCTGAGAATAAAATTTGAGGCTTGGAGAAAACCCCGAAAATAAGTGAGAAACTTAAGATTACAAAGTTACACATCACAGATCATCCAAATGATAGCTTTGCTAAGAGAATTTTTATCATCTGTTTATGAAAGCATGTGATGTTCATTGAAGTATCCTTTTTGAAGTTCAATATCCACATTAATATCTAAATTTTAAGTGATATCATTTTTACAGTGAACTTTATAGGATCAAATGGCTGCAAAATATAATCCAAGGTAACAAATGAACCAACCAGGTATTTATAGATATTGTAATTAGAGCTTGGAAATTGTGCCTTTAGAAATCATACCTGCTGATAATGATTACATCAGATATCAAGATCTCTCTTATGAACCTATTATTTCTTGATCTTGAGATCATATTAGGGGGCAGTGCTTTGGAAGACTATCTTTCTGTTCCATGAGTTGTCAGGGAGGAAAGATTAACTACCTAATTCATCAAGAAGTGGTGCCAAGTCTTTAATGTGAAAAAGAGCTCAATACAACTAGGTTTTCTCCCACTGTGAGTTCTGACTCCAGAAGGAACAATTACTATAAACTAACTCTGAAGGTAAAAATTAAGATTTAGGTTATGTATAAGCATCATTAACCAGAAAGTCATAAAGATAAAACCGATTTCTAAAACGGATACTCTTAGGTTTTGTGTTCTTCCCCCTCAGAGTGCTCCTGTCAAAGTGAAAAGGAACACAACAGTCAAAGGAAGATTAATTCTGTGAACTCACTTGCATTCAAGGAAATGTTGAGCCCAGAAAACCAGTCTTGTGACAATATTTTCCCTGTAGCAAACTGCCACACGTTGTAGGTGAACTGTCCAGTAAACAATAGCTCAAATTTGGAAGGAGTTGCATGTATGCCAATTACTTTCTGCAGTATTAGTCCAGAGCAGCACTAGTCATTATTGTATGGCTGTAACTGAAAACATACAGATGACATAAGATTATTTCCTATCTTCACTTCCCCTCACAAGAACAAGGAATAGCTAGCTATTCAAGAGTAGAAACTGAGGAAATCCTAGAACAGAGGTGGGTAAGGCTGATGCAATCCCCTAGATCAGACCAAGACAGGATGCCTTAAGAAGGAAAAGTGAAGTGATTTCCTGTTGAGGGGGTTGCCCTCCCCCAGGCCAGCACAGCATACTGAGACATGTCCCCTTAACCTCTAGTCCTTCCAATGCTAAAAGAAAACTCAGGAAGTGTAATCACTCCCCAGCAAGCACTGGTAGTAGCTTTTGGGCCGCTCCCACACTAATCTTGCACCATAAGATTGTGGTATTGACATTCGTGGGTCTAACATCTGGGAATCTGGTGCTAAGAGAGAAAGGATCTTACAAAAACCAGCATATGGAACTTGGTGGATTGAGTTCATACTTTCACTTTCCAAGAAGTCATCCCAACTGGTGGCTTTGTTTCTCTGCAGATAAATAAAACTGGTGGAATGCAGATCTGCTTGATCTGAACCCTCAGAGATGGGTTTTGCCAGTCCTAGAGCCCAGTTTGCCCAATTCCAGACAAGGTACTAAATCAGAGCCCACTTGCTGAAAGAATACCTACCTTCCGGTCATGTTAGCAGCTTGTGACACTCCAAGCTCAGTGGAGTGGAAGCTCAGTGGGTCTGGCAACACTCCAGCCAAGAGATAACAGCTAATCACCTCCAGAGCAATGCCAATACCAGGTCAGGGGCTCTTTCTGTTAGGCAGAAAGCACTCCAGGTTCCTCTGAATCTGACAGCCTATTCAGAAATTTAAGAAAAGACTGCCCAGGTTAGGGGTGGGGACACTCTCTTCCCTTCTGATCTAAGGGGCTGGTAAGAACACCTTAAACCTATGCAGCCCAGCTGTATGAAGGAAAGTCACAAAGTAGTTTGCAGAGCAAAGCCTGAGACCCTGTTTGGTCCAGGGAAGTGGGGTGTGGGTTTGCTTTAGTTAAGAAAACAAAGTTTTACTGGTTTTAGAGATGCTTCTCCTGCTGAATGTAAGCAAGAAATTAATTCCTAGCCTTACTCATCATGAATATGACCACCAAGCTGCATGACAAAGGAATCTAAGCAAAGCACATTCAATATCCCTACATTAAATCACAGGTGAACAGGGAGATCAGACAGTGGCTTCCCCAATTTGTAGAACAAAGCCAGAAGCCTCATCTGACCTCTGATCAGGGAATTCAGTGTGTCATCCATCAGTCCTGAGTTGTACAAGCACTGGGGAGAGAATCTAATTCATAGCCTCACTTACAAGTGAGCATAGCATCCTATTCCAATCATCCAGTAAGTCTGATCCAAACATCCAGGCAAGCACAGAGGCCACCCTGCAGCCTCTGGAAAGGTAACCTAACCAGCAGGCATATTCAACTATGATCACAATTTCATTCTTAGAATTTAAACAATCGCTTCACCCGTAAATAGACTATAATAGCAGGCTCCACATGCCCAAGAACATTGTCAGCAGGTACATCCAGAAAGCCAAACTAGATTGACTGGTGAAGAACTATCCATGCTATAGTAAATCTTTAAAATCAGGAAGAAGAGTCCCTTGACTCAAATGTGCAGAAACCAGCATAAGGAATTAAAGCTCATGAACAATCAGGTAAATAGGACACCACCTGAGTTTGATCCCTGGCCAGGGAGCAAACCCACATGGAGCAGCAGACCTCTTCTGTCTTGCCTACCACTCCCATCAGCAGTGTATATCAGTAGATCTGCCTGTTCTGCTCCCCACTCTGTCTCTGGTGAGTCCTCTCATGCCCCAGCATCTCTGGTCTACACCCCAGTTCTTGTATGCATTAATAAATATATCTTTAAAAATAAAATCAGAAATGAAATAAAAGTTACAATAGATACTACAGAATTGCAGAGGATTATAAAAAAATATTAACACCGATATGACAACATATTGTATTACCTAGGAGAATAGAGCAAGTCTTATAAACATACAATATTTCAAGACTTAATGAGGAAGAATTAAAGACAATGAACATAACATTCATCAGTAAGGAAATAATAGAAATCAAAAGCCTCCCCCAAAGCAAAAGCCCACTCATTAAAGATGGCTTCACTACAGAATACTACCAAGCTTCCAAGGAATTAATTCCTATCTTTCTCAATTTCTTCAAAGTATTTGATAAGTAGGAAAGATTTCCAAATATATTTTTGAAGAAAACACTGTCATGATAGTGAAATCAGACTAGGATATCCTCCCCAAACCAGTATCTGATAATAGAGACAAGTATCCTCAACAATATACTAGCAAACAGAATTTACTACTACATGATTAAATGGGATTTATTCCAGTGCTGCAAAGATGACTGAATATATACAAATCAAAAAATGTGGGATACTATGCCAGGAAGTTATAAAAATCATTATGTCAAACAAGAGGCAGAAAAAATTATAAAACACATCATCTATTTCTGATAACAAATTTATAAACAAATACATCCTGTGACAAAATGAGAAGGAACACACCTTATTTATGAGGTAACACTATCACATAGTAAAATCAGCTAAAATAAACCCAGAACCAACATCACACCTAATGTGAAAACCTCAAAGTTTTTCCTCTAAGATCAAGAATAAGAGAAGTTTGTCCCACTTTCACCACTGTCATTTCAATAGTAGATGTCCTAGTAGAACACTTAGCTAAGAAAGGATGGGTTACCCAGATTAGATAATATGATAGTACATGAAGAAAACCTTAAATATTCTAGTAAAGACTACTAGAGTTAATAAATGTAAAGTGAGAGGCTACAAAATTAATATTCAAAAGTCTATTACATTTGCCTTTTCAAATCTTGAATTAGCAAAAAGAAATCCGGAAAACAATCCCACTTACAGTTGCAGCAAAGAGTGACATACATAAAATAAATTTAACCCAGCCCTGTATAAGGCTGTAAGAGTTTGAAAGAAATGAAAGGCACAAAGAAATGCAAAGATATGCCATGCTCAAGGAAATTTTTATTTGGGCACTGAAAATCAAAACAACAATAAGATATCACCTCATGCTTGTGAAATGGCTATTAACCGAAGACAAAAAGAACAAGTATTGGAGAGCATGTGGAGAGAAGGGAACACTTAACATGCTTTGGGTATGAGTGTAATCTGGTACAGCCAACATGGAAAGCTTTCTGGAGACTCCTCAAAAAATTTAAAATAGAAATTTTATGTGACCCTATTATCCCTCTTCTGGAATAATATTACCCATAGGTATTCCCATTACCCCGAAAATCAAGAAACACTAATTGGAAGACCTTTATATGCTTTTTTCACTACAGCATTATTTACAGTGGGCAAAAGTTGAAAAAGATCCAAGTGTCCATACCAGATATTGAATAAGTGATATATATAGACAATGTACTACCACTCAGGCCACGAAAATATTAAGTCCTGCCATTTTCAGCATCATAGATGACCCTAAAAGGTGTTGTGCTTAGTAAAATAAGTACTTGGTGAAAGTATCATGATCTCACTCATATATAATTCAGAGAAATAAAACAAATGAACGAAATAAAGCAAAAAAAAAAAAATTGTTGAACTCTTAGGCCAAAATGGAAAGGGGGTCAAGGGTTAGATAAAGTAGATAAAATAAGTCAATTCTACAGTAAAGGATAGAAGTAGAATCTTAATAGTAAAGTGAATGTAGAGTATACAGATGCTGATTTCTAAAGAAACACCCCTAAAGCTCATGTTTAATGCAATTTTACTTCAATAAGAGTGGCTAAGTACATACCCAGAGCTTCTCAGGTCTGAGACCAAGAAGGTAAAGGGTGAGGAGGATCCTGGAATCTGCCTGGCAGCTCCTTGCTGATCTCCTCAGAAGAGGGAAATGGAGCACAATAGGAACTGATAGAACCCTTCTCTATCGACCTTCCTTCTCAGTGATTAGAGATTGGAAAAGCTAAAGATGACTTTATGGCATGAAATCCTTCTCCCAGTGTCCAGTCATCTCAAGTTCTCAGTACAGATTCAGTTGCCATGATTTCATAAAGAGAAATGTTCTCACAGATTACTCTGAGCAAACATTTTCCATGATGAAGTCATTCTACTAAGATCATCTCTTTGCTTTTTTTTTTTTTTAATAGGAATTTGGGATTTAGCCCATTTTTAGGCAGCTATCCACTTGTTCCTTAGACACAGACTTTAGACAGATTCAATATCAAATGGCACATTCAATGGAAACTGGATAAACACTTTATTGTGACCATTTCACTTGGTCATTCATCAAACAGGTGAAAAATGGAACCACCTTTCCTAAGAAAGGTGCAAGCATGAAGCAACCACTTATCCTGCTTTGCACTGAGCTCCTCGATTCACTATCACACTTTCCAGTTTTACAGATCTGTATCACCTTCTGGGAAGCTTGTTTGCCAGGCAGTAGTAAACAAGGGGGTTGCTACTGAATTCTACTGAGGCTGGTTTACTTCGATGGAGAGATGCTTGGGACAGAGCTCAGCCTCATCTCAGGCCAAGTGCTATTCCCTTGCCCTAGAAACATAACATTGACGAAGAGGCCAAAACAGCCTCTCTCCATGCCAAGTTTGGCAGTAATTAGAGAGCTTCATAGAAATCTGTGCTTTCCTGAACAAGGACTAGGTACTTGTCATCAGCACAGTTTTGTTTTTTTTTTTCTCTTGACAGTGATCTTTTATCCGATGACAAAAACTTCATTTAACTCTATAAAATATTTAAATTAAGGAGCATTGTGATCTTTTGTTTCTATCATTTTATGATAAATGCATAAAATGCATCATATCTTATACTGATTTATAGTTTTTCTGTTATTCTGTATTGTGGAGTTGCCAAACATTAATAACCACACTGCATACAGTTCAGTATGGTCCCAGAGACCTGCCACCTGAGTTTGTACCCAAAATATTTCTGCCACATCTGCGAACTGAGGCTGCATATCTTTATGTTGACATTGACATTAAGACAATCACACGTGTCTATAACAGGATGCCAGCCTTGTCCACAATTGAAGTGTGTCACTTCTCCACAGCTGTGCAAAGGCCTTCCTGACCCCACTATAATTAGTATAATTAACTTCCAAAGTTATAACTCTACCAAGGAATTTATTCAGATTTCATCATTTAATACACAAAGAGAAAAATCTCTGAAAATGATGTCATTAGGAGAAATCATCTTGCTTTTTTAACTATGCATTCAACAACATCTAGTAGGCATTCACAGGCATCTATCCATTTACGCAGCCTATTTTTGCAAAACCATGTATGTTTATAACCTCTGGTCAAGCAAGCTCTACCTCAGTGACACTTGCTATGTTGAGTATAAAGGAGTACCTATTCTAAGTCCTTTTCATAGCCTCACATGCAAAAATAAAGTTCATTTAGAAATGAACCCCTATCTCCTAAGTTTCAAATTACATTTACATAAGCCTAGGTATTTCCAAATTTTAATATCAGAAGGCTTTCTACCATTAAAATTTTTTATAAAATGTTAAATGGAAAAGAAACTCAAAATATAAACTGAGACTGACAATTTACTACTTCACATGGTCATCAGTGTCTTTCCTTTCAACATATAGGTCATTATTCTCAGGGGCTAGAAAGGGGGGACAGAAAATGAGAGATGAGGAAGAAGAGAGAAAACATGTGAATGAGAAAGAACTGACAGATAAACTGAGAGAAATATAAAATGCATATGGAGAAAGCAATTTGGAGACAAGAAAAACAAATGTGTGCTTCTCTGCAAGACAAAAAGCATGTAGTACTCACAGGATTGCAAAAGATCTAATCTTTGAAGAAAATACAGTTTAAAAATAAAGCAAACTTTATAGGGGAAGTGAATTGCAAGGTATGACAGACACTGAAAGACAAAGAAAGGCATACAGGTAATGGAGATGCAGATGAGACAGCAAGATACTGAGATGATCAGCCACAGGGTACTCTGTAAAGAGTGGGTCCCAGGGGTCTTCCAAAAGCTTGCCAATTGTTGCTATGAACAATGAATAAACTCTTATTTTTTTTTCCAATGCAGATTTTTCTACCCATGTGTCTAGGGAAAACTGGTTCTTTAAGTAGACAGTGTTCAGTCACTGGAGAAACAAATTTATGGCATCACTGAAATATTTTGAGAATCTAGAGAACAAATGCTAGTTTTCAAATATGCTTGAAGTTCATGTTTATATTTTGCCAAAGTAGCAATCAAGATTTTTCTTTTACCTTCAGGACTTCATTCAGCCTCAAGTGCTGACTAGTTATAAAACACACACACACACACACACACAAAACTATTCCCCAGTGACCCAAAGGAACAATTGTTCTGATTAACTAAATGTATGAGGTAGAAAAAAAAAATCTGTTGGGCATGAAAATAATGTGGCAGAAGAAAGAAAAAAAGAAATCCAAGAACAAGAAGGCACATTTACCCACATACAAAGTTCTTTTCTGTAAATAGTTGATTAGGAAGCCGGGCAGCAAAGTAGGACTAATACCTTTACTACCTGACAGAGAGTGTTGGATCTGGCCAGGAAGCTAACCCATAGGATATAGACTTCTATCTCTTGTTTAGCTCCCCTTAGCAGTGTATTTCAGTAGATCCACCTGTCCTGCTTTCTGGTGAATCCTCTTACCCAAAAAGCTGACTTTCCAGCCTATACCTCACTTCTTCTAAACAAAAGCAAATCTTAAAAAATAAACTACTGTCACCAAGTTTATAAAAAGCAAAATAACTAAACATTAAAAATAGACTATCAGATAGAAGACTTACTTCCTGCTATAATCATAAAATGAAAAGTGTAACTTGGGATGTCAATAAGGAAGAACAAAAATGAAGCCAGTAATACTGCTTGCTAATATCAGTTGACAAGAGTGCAAGAAGTCTTGTGAGATATAGTCACTTATTTGTTGTGCCTTTTTTCCTTGTGATTCCAAGCCTATTCAGCTTCTCAATAAATTTTCCTGATGTAAAATTGACGTATTTAATTCACTTTCTGATAAGTTGAGTGCCTACCATGACTTCCTGCCCCATGCAGTCAGTGTAGGGTCACAACAGTAATCTTCAAAACCTGTGTGACTCTGAGGCTTACTTTGTCTACCAAACCAAGTCTGAGAACATTCTCAAAAAGCATTTCCAGCACAGCAACTAGCTCGAGGTCCCTCCCGACACAATGGAACATTTGCAGACCATGCAACAATCATCTCTGTTTTGTTGACCTCCAAGTTCGATCTATTATTTCTAAAAAGCAAAAGAACCTCTTATTTCTTAGAAAAAGAACATGTGTACAAGGAAAAAATTGCCAATATTTATTTGAAACTACACTGTAGGTATGCTTATTGGACCTTGAACTGCTAAAGTTATGCAGAAAATTTCCTCCAGTTACTTAGTGCTCTACAATAAAAGCCAGTCATGACCTTTAAAATGTTATCTAACCACATAATAAAAATTATTGAAACAGCTTCCATCTCGCTGCTTCCATGCAGAAAACATACCTCTTTACCTACAGTCTAGGCCTTTATGAAACACTTTGATAGATTTCCAGATAATAGAAATAATTTTCAATAATTATGCTTTAAATTTATAGGGAAGATAGGTATTGAATGTAAATTATTAAGATTGTTAGAGAGCACAGTCTGTATTACTCTGCCCATCATGTCACTATCTGTAGCACTAAATGTATGAGAAAAGATGAAGACAGGTATCTATTGTCACTAAGCAACTGTCCTGAAAGGTTCTAGAGCAAAACAATAAGGGACCCATTACAGAACTCGGTCTTCACTTGGCAAGTTTCTTTTCATCAAATGGCTGAAGTTAGAGCTTCATAAAGATTGTTCTACCACATTTTTATGATCAGTATAGTCCCAAATTTAATTCTCCAACTTCCAAAAGAAAATAAACATTTTAATTAAAAACTCAAAATGCTAGCTACACAACTTACTGTAGAACAAAAACTTTCCATAGCACTCCCCACCGCCCTTATCATCACTTAAGTATTTGAAAAAATAAAATCAGGAAAACATGCTGACAAGAAAATTGCTTCTGAATTGTCATGTACTACAGGAGCAAAGATATTTAAAAAAACAATTAAAGTGTAATTAAAGGTAAAAACAATCATCTCTGGTAAATTGATTCAAATTTCTACTTTGTCTCAGTCATGGTGCAACACAGCTCTGTGTGGACACGTGGCACCAAGGCTGCACAGAGAGATGGGGACTTGTCACGATTCTGCCCACCAAATGAATCACTGTCAGGTTTTTAACAAAGAGAAAGTTCCTCTTATGCCTAAAGACCTTCAAGACCTAGAAGATCTTAGAGTCATGTTGGGCATTATTGAGAGAGCCGACTTGCCACACAGCAGGCTCAGGGCACTTGTAGACTGTGAGCCATCCGCCAGCCCCAGCAGTCCTAGAGCCTATGGGTCCACAGTACTCCTGCCCCCAGAACTCCTTCTTACACACTTTACAGAAAAGCTTATTGAGGCAACTAGTTTACAACACTATACATGATTCAGCGGGAGGATCACACCTTCCCAGAGGCGACCTCCATACTACACTCACCATCAAGGCACCCAAAGTCTCTGTATCTACTACAGTGTCCCTCCTATGTCTTGCTTCCCCCACCCCCCTTTGTAGCCTCAATTCCACAGGAGATTTCCAGGTTTTGTGATTGGTTTGACTTTATCTCTTTGTTTTGTTTCTCCGTATTCCACATGCAAGCGAAACCATCTAGTACAATGGTTTTACTTTTCATCCATATTTTCATAAAATTTCATCTTTTTTATAGATCAGTAGTATTTCTTTAGGTATATATACTACATTTTCCTAATCCACTCATCTGTCCTTGGGCACTTAAGTTGTTTCCTTACCTTGGCTACTGTAAATAGTGCTGCAATGAATATAAAAACTCCAATAAACTCTTAGAAAGTATTAAATAACTCAAAAATCTATTTCATACTAAAATATTTGAGATTAGGTTATTATCAATGTAAAGTGCTACTTTAATTTTTTTAATTTTAAAATAATAATAAATCCATAACCTGTTGGCATAAATAACCTTTCCAAAACCAAATAAAAATCAATGAGATCAGGGCCTTGCTGGGGCCTACAGGTTATGTCTCAGCACTATCGTGAGTCTTGAGTTCAATCCCCAGCCAGAGATCTGACCCACTTGGTGAAACAGACCTCTCCAGTCTCTCCTGCTGCTCCCCTTAGCAATATATTTTCGTAAACCTCCTATTCTGCTCCCCATCTTTCTCCACTGATTTCTCTCACCCTGCACACCTCTGGCCTACACTCTGTGCTTAGACACACACACACACACACACACACACACACACACCTTTCTTTCAGTGAAAATAACTTTGTTTTCTGTAGATGTCTTAAATGTTTGGCTAAGAAAGAGACAGCAACATTTTCCTATCTTTTTCTGCATTCAAAGTGTTGGGACTTGTTTTGGTTAAAGTATACAAAGAAAATTAGGTTCTACACAGTAAAAGGGGTGGTTTAATAATTTTAGATTAATTTTGGATATTCTTCTTTGATACTACACCAAAACTCAGAAGTTTCTAAAATGTTACTTGGAACATTGAATCTGATACCATATCAATAAACTTTTCATATTTTCTTATATAAAAACCCAATAACCTATCTTATAACTTGAATAGATCTTATATGCCACCCAAATTTGCACTGATCATTGGGAAAGTACTGTTGGGTTACGCTGAGTTCTAAATATTAAAACATCTCATTTATAACATGTCAAAAATTCACATATTTTCAACCTCATCAGAAAAGTGTAAATATTAGAGATCCTCTGGTAATAGACTTAAAATTTCCAGAACTCTAAGTATTCATTGGAAAATTTAAATTTCATCTTTGGCAACAAAAACTGTCAGTTGGTTTCCTTGAAGTGTTAGGCTCACTTTGATCAGTTCCAAGAAAATGTCTTCCAAGTACCCAAAGAGTGTTTATTTGTAATTTGTTCTTTCAAGTAAATATGTTGTTCCATGATACAAACAGTTCATTCAGTTTACATTCAGTTCACTATTACAAAGTGGTTCTTCAGACAATCCTTGTACTTCAGTAGGCATCAGAAGTACCTAACGTGTACTTATTTCATCATAGACCCACCCTAAAATAATATGTACCTAACGGTCAAGATTCAACACAATTGAAATTGTTACTATTTCATGAATGCTATTGTTATATAAAATTGCTTTATGCTGATTTTCTTTTGTTTCTTTTCCCACTGAGAATACCTTGCAGTGAAGAACTATATCATGCATTTTTGTAAATGGTGCTACTGCTCTCATTTGTGCTAAATATCTCCAAAAATTTTTATACAGTTGTTTTTATACTATTAATATGTAAATAGCAACACAGTAAAAAAAGGGCAAGTCCTATTTCAGTAACATTGTGAAGGCAGTTTTGTGGGGCCCCTGAAACCATCCTGGGTACCCCCAGGGTCTAGAAACCACACAGTGAGTTATCATTGGGGTAGCTAAGCAACCAATGATAAAGAGCAAGAACATTCTATTTGATCTTAGTCAAAAGGCTAAGAAATGAGCAGAATAAAGACAAATAGTAGATAATTTCACTCATGGAATATAGAAAACAAAGGAACAGGCAAAAATAAACCAAACAAACCCTGTAACAGCAGAATTGAGGCTACCAGAAGGTGAAGGGGCTGGGGGGCACTAAGGAGCAAATTTTGGAGGGATTCAGTGGGTTACGGGGGAAGATTATGGGTGCTTTGGTAGAGGGTGTAGTGCGGTAATACATTTGAAGTGCTGTGAACCTATATTTTATTATAAATAGGAATATAAAGCAACATTGCCTCAAAGAAGAGAGATCAAGTATACTATGCATATCAACTGTGAACAGCATTTACATAGCTGCACTAATGGTATTACATAAAATTACAATATAGCTATAGAAGGGAAAAGGTGAAATGTGTGTTGACAGTGGGTATAAAGAGTTGAACTGTCATCCAAAATACGATGTAGAGAATTAATCACTTGAATACTAAAAAATCAAAGTTGCTAGCATTACTGTTTTACAATAGATGGCAAATAAAAAATGCTGAAGTTGTCGTAACTGTAATTCACTGCATGATTTACCCCTCCCACACCTGTCTTCCTTTACTCTTACTCCTCTTTCTTATTCTACCAACTTTGACTGCTTCAGCCACACTAGAATCCAAGGATCCTCAGCACATATCAGGCATCACAGCTGGTTGTGTCCTGTGCCATCTGATTGCCTGGACCACCGGAAACACCTGCACAGCTAATCTCCACTCTCACAGCCCTTTCTGAGACTCCTCTCACTGTTCTCTCTGCCTCACTTTAAGCTCTGCATCTCTTTCTCATCCCTCTCCCCATGCTGTTTCCATCTCCACCAGTTCCTAACACAACAGTTCCGACTGCACCCTTTACTTGTTTATCACATGTATTGATCTCACCTTTGCCTCCACACATTTTGAGTCCCATGAGGGGGAGGCTGTTGTCTATTTTATGCAGCACTGTATCCCAGGCATCCAGAGGGGCTTGCCCACAGAGATCCTCAGTACATATATTTTGAATCGATGTTTGCATGTGGAGTAATAAAGCATCTGCTATTTCTCATAAAAAGCCTTATAGAATCATTTGACTTTCAACCTGTATAACCTTAATAAAAATAAAAGATAGATTGATGAAAAGAAATATGAAAGTGTCAGAAGTGATAGAAAATATAAAATATGGATTTGAAAGTAATAAGAGAAAGCAGTAAGAGTCAGAAGGCATTTGAGAAAGGCAACAAGAGACAGAGGCAGGCGTAGCTGAAAGGTCATGGTGGGGTGGGGGAAGAACCCCACTGCAGACCAGGACTGAGTCCAGCCTTGGCTCTTTGATGAATTTGCCCAAATTATAAGAAGCCAATCTTTTCCCTGGGTGGAGCCATCCTTATGTAGGTCACAGGGCTTGGCAAGTAAGTCATGTACTAGACTTCAGTCACCTCCCAACTACTGCACAAAACATTCTCAGCCACTCATACCCTGAGTTCTGGGGGGAGTGCATAATAACTGAACCCACCATTCTCCATGAATTGGAGAATGAGTTCCAGCAGCTCTAACCTAGTAAGATCCCATCTTACTTCCTCCTAGAATCAGCTTAGAAAAGTGGAAGGCAAGGCAATGTGAAATGACCTGTATGAGCCACTTTTGCTTTAATAGAAGATGAGAGCCAATAAAAATGAGTTCTCAAAGTGAAAGTTAAAGGATCAATTCCAAGGAAAAGAAGGTAGCACAGAAAGTGAAGACTTGAGGTGAAAATAAGCATAAATATTTAGATTCAGGCATTTTCTTGTTTGAATGCAAGGACGCGAGTTTTAGAATAGGGAGCAAACGTGATCAGAGACAGACAGAAAAATACACAGAAGGGTACAAAAAGCTTCACTATTTCACTTGCTTGGTCAATTCTCTACTCCATGACCTGTCTGTGGACAGGAGTGGCCCCAGCAAGAGATGCTACTGTAGTCTCCAGGTCCACAGAAGCCTAATTCAAACACATACTGCCAAGGCTACCTTACCAGACCAAAGAGATTTTCTACAAAGTGATGGGTATCCTCCAAGAGGAGAAGCATTTCTAAGGAACTTATTACACCATAAAGGACTTATGTAGCTACCCATTCAGCAAATGGCTACAGAATGTCTCCCATGTGCCAGGAGCTGTCTGAGAGCTAAAGACCCATGATGCAAACAAATATGGTCCAGAACCTTCAAGTGTGTGCAGTTGTGTGGTAGAAACTGCTACTAGTCAGGAATTCCTAAAACAAACAAGTCTCTTGAAGACAAATGCGATGATTCAGTTCCATGAGAAAATGGAGAAAAGGGCAATTGTGACTTGGTTGCAAACCTTAGGAGCATGTTTGTAACTAGTGATGGCTGCAGAAATCTGAAAATGAAAAGAAATTAATGTTATGTAGGTGGAGGCAGAAGGGAGAGTAGCAAATGCAAAGGCCCGTGGTGGGAAGGCAGGATGGTGAGATGTGCTGAAGAATAGAGGTGTTTGGGACCAGTTTGGGGCTGCACCAAATGGAGTATTGTCAGTCATGTAAAGGAATTCTATCTTTATTCCAAGAGAAAATGGGGAGACTTTAAAATATTTTAACAGGAGAATGGTATACCTTTGGAAAAGTGTTATGGACGTAATATAGAAAATGCATTGGGTGGAGCTACAGGTTGAGACAAATTAGAAGGTGGTAGAGAAGGTAAAAGCCAAAAGTCACCTAGATAATATGATCGTTGAAAAGATGGAGAGGTGATTGGACCAGGGTTACTGAGGTGGTAAAGATGGTTTGGGTATCTGGAAAGAGGTAAAGAAAAGGTGTTCAAGAGGGCTTCTAGCTTCTGTTAGCAGGGGGATGGAAGGCTGAACAGAAAGAGGTGAGCAGCTAACAAGGATGTGTTTAATCAGGCTTGTTAACTTTGAGATGTTTTTGGGACATTCAACAGAAGAGGCCAAGTAGGGAGATGAGTACTCAGTGTACAGCTCAGAGAAGACACGTAGCGTGAAACACAGTATGCACTATCTGCTCATGGGCGGTAACTGAACCCCTGCTAGACAGTCAAATCAGGGGACAAGCAAACCTAACAACTACATACTGTAGCCGATGAGGAGGTAGAGGAAGGAGAGTCCAGTACTAAATACTGTAGATACAAATAGAGGTAAAACAGTCCAAAGTGAGAAAACAGGGTAGTAAGCAGTGCCACTGCATATAGTAATTATATTTGAGAGGTGAAGAAAATGTATTGTTTTTTAAAGATGTATTTATTTATGCATACAGAACTGGGATACAGGCCAGAGGTGCAGGGGTGGTGAGAGGATTCACCAGAGACAGAGTGGGGAGCATAACAGGTCGACTGATGAAGTACACTGTTGAGGGGAGCAGCGGGCGGGTCAGGAGAGGTCTGCCACGCCATGTGGGATCACCTCCGGGGCAGGGATTGAACTCATGCTAAAGTGGCTTTAGCTTCTTAGTTCTGTGCTTTAACCTGCTGCACCACCAGGGAGGGCCAGAAAATGTATTTCTCGATGTAGAGGGGAGATATAGATCATGAAACACTAGAATCCTTAAATGAGACTGTAAAGATTGTTCTACTCTAGTGAATTGTTCTCCAGCATTTACCAAATCCAAATAGAAATGTCTTACCTATTAGACATAGTAAATAATTAATAACTTAGAGATGAAATGATTCCTACCCATCCCCAGTGCGACTCCTACGAAAGACCGATGATATACACACACACATTTTGTACTCAAGTTCAAGTGCGCAAGAGTATTTAAGCACCCCTTATAAGTATACTATGAATTCAGGGAAGATGATATAGGAAAGAAAACCGGTTCACTGCCAGAATTTTTTTTCTTTAAACAAAGCTTTTATTTTTAATTGCTCTCAGTGTTATTCAGTTAAAAGACCACATGGCCTGGCCATTCTTGCAGCTGTGGGCTGTGTAATAAAGTGGAAGTACAGTTTGGCATGGGGACTTCCGGAAAGTCTAATTAAAAGGACAGATCGCCCTTCTTTGCAGCATCCTGTTACTGTGATGCAAATGTGATGGATGTCACCACACAGGAATTATGGGCTTTGAAACCAAAAGCTAAGGATCATCAAGAAAGAAGGAACCTCAAGTTACCATTAAAAGTCCTTGCCTGCCATTCACTGGTGAGAAGTAAAATATCTAGATAATTTAAGCATTGTTTTAATGGGTTTCTAGTATATGCAACTAAAATGAGCCCTAAAACAACTTAACTTAATTACTTAAGAAGGAATTATAGCATACGTAAAATCCAGGTGAGTCTTTAAATGTGCAGTGGGGTGATGGAAAGCAGTGGTTTAACCATATGTGTTCTAGAGAACATTAAATTCAAAGGACTCCACTCTAAAATTAATCAGCTTTGAACTATTAACTTTAATATATATATACATCAAATAACTTTTGTGGTACATGTTCTTTTTCTTGTTTTGTATAGTTTTAGAACCTCTTATTTTCTCCTACTATTACCTGTTTCATGGTAGAGTTGAAATAACTTTTAAGATTAATAAGAAAATTCAGATTTAGAGCCCTCCCTGGTGGTACAATGGGTTAAAACTGTTGAAGCTGTCCACACACTGCAGCAAGAGTTCAAACCCTGGCCAGGGAGGTGACCCACATGGCGTGGCTGACCTCTATCTCACCCACTGCTCCCATTGGCAGTCAATCTGTATTTCAGTCAATCTGCCTGTTTCGTTTTCTACTCTGTCTCTGGTGAATCCTCTCAGTTTCTGCACCTCTGGCCTATGCCCTAGTAATTGTCTGTAGAAATAAATCTTTCAAAAGAAAATTGATTTAGATTTCAGAAAATTGGCAAAAGGATGGCGAAAGAGCACCCAGTCCTTGAAACAGACACATGTCTCAAGAATAGATGAGTGGTGTGCAGAAACCTGAAGACCATGCAGAAGGGAATGCAGAGCCTCTCAGCATTTTCACTGAGGGATCAGAGAGCCTGGGAGATGTGCCAGGGTGAAGATGGGCAAACTTCCCAGAATTCCAAAAACTATACATCAATGAGCTTAAGTCCATCTCCAGCAGAATTTTAGAATATATAACTAAATGAATGACTTGTAAGCCTTTTAGGAAAAAAAAAAAAAAAAGAATAATCCCCAAGTACCAGAGCAGAATGTGTTCCTTGTTCATTTCACCTGCTAGCTCTCCTACTCATGTGTCTATTTACCAGCAGCCTATCAAGTTTCTCTGGTGAGGCTCCACACTCACCTCACCAACATCTCATACACTTTCATGGTTTTAACTACAGCTATTTAAGGGAATCCATCAGGGTAGTGAATGACACAGGTACAAGAAACAGAGAAACAATAGATTGTAGCAAGAATTAGAAGGGATTGGATTTTTAGCACAATAATGCAGGAAGTGTTGTAAGGTGCAATATCCGGTCAGTGAGGATTAATCATTTCCTCTTTGGAAACAAATGAGAAGTTAATCTGTTTATGAAAAAAAGGGAAGAAATGCTGTCTTAATTCTCTGTTCAATATCATTAACTCTCCTGTCTACTACCCCTTAGAATTGAATATACAAAGTTTTCAAGCTAAAGGGTAAGGAGAATACCAGCCCAATGGGAAATGAAGCAATTCCAACAGTATATAAAAACCAAGCAAGATACAATATTTTGTACAAAGTACATGAAATAAAGAACCCCTTAATATCATGGTAATGGATCTGTTCTAAAATTGAAACTTGAATAACTACAGGTAAGTTTGTGGGCAGTACTTTCTGGTATGGGGTCAAAGCCAGCATGGCATATATCGATAGATTAGGATCTGTTAAACTTGGAGTAAAAGAAAGAACTATCTTTGTCACATATGGCTACAGATTTTCACCAATTTCATGTGTGAAATTATATTCAGATGTAGTTGACCACTGCTTATTAGTTAGAAATTCTCTAACTGGGTTCAGCTTAACTGCGTTTAGTCTGATTTACTAGCCTAGACTATTATTTTCCATTTATCCTCTATTATCTTCTTAAACTCCTGAAAAAAAAAGAGTTTCTGAAGTTTCTGTTACCCGATGAGAGCATAGAGATAAGGTAAATGCCTCCTGATAACTGCAGTTAAGATTCTGCAGCCAAGGATGAGGAAGTGAGGTTAGCAGTCTGCCTTCCAGAAGTTATCTCCGCAAGGCTTTTTTGGGTCCATGCTGGTAATTTCTTATCCGTTGATATATTACACCTCCCTTTCTCCATTCTGAACTCCTGACTACATTTCAATCTGCCTACTGTGTTTGGCTGTCACTAACTCACAAGTGAACAGGACTGAAGATTTTGTGTTTCCAAGCAGTTCTCTAACAGTTCTCTTCATCTTTATGCATTCTGTCTAATCAAGCTAGATGCCTAAGAGTTAGCTAGCATGCCTCTCAGACCAGCCTCACCCCCCCCTCCCACCCCCATTTCTATCAGCCACCAAATCCTATCAATACCATCTCCAAAATTCTTAGGCAATTCCATTATCTTCTTTCCCTCTGCTGCTGCCCTAGTTCAGTCCCCCATCCATTCTTGTCTGAGGTTATCTTTCTAAAACAAAAATCTAATTATTTCACAGCCATACCTTACAAAACCTTACATAGTTTCATTCTGCCTACTGGATGAAAGCCAAGTCTTTAATAAAGTTTTCAAAGCTCTAAAGAAGTTTTACTTTTCCAGCTTTATCGTGGACCTTCTTTGCTGCTACTTCCTTTTCTCCCTCCCTTCTTTCACAGAAACACACACCCCCGCCTTCATACACTAATCACCAAGGCTCAGTTTTCTAAATATAAACACAAATGTTTACCCCTCAGAACCACAGCACAGGGTTTCCCCTCTGGGTCTGGGCCTACTGTATTGCTATCTTTATAACACCAGGGCATCAGTAACAATGCTAGTGATTCTCAGTTCAAACTCAAATATCACCACATCTTAGAAATCTTCCCTGATTCCTGAATGCAAAATTAGTAGTGTTCTCCTTGGTGTTTCCATAACAATTTGATTGCAATGCTATCTTGGGTCTTTTTCAAGTGCCTATTATGTACCAGGGCTGCTTGGAGCCTAAGGGATTAGAAATGGAAGGAACAATGCAGATCTGAAGCCAGGCTATTTGCAAAGCTATTGGTCACTCTACAGAATCACTCAAAGGGTGGGGAAAGTGTTGAGATTAGTAGAGGCAGAGAAAAGAGTTTCTAGTGACTTGTGTTTTTGGGCTATATATTCGTTATTTTATCAATGACTTTGCTAAAGACAAGGAAGACACATCAGACAACTCAGCAGATGAAACAAAACAGAGAAGATATCCAAGAAAGCAACACAATAAAAATATTCTATTATGAGGTTTGACTTCCAAACTAACACAACAGAATACACATGGATACCATTCAAAACACTGCAAAGGGGCCTCCTGTTGACACAAGGGATTAAACTACAGCAGATGAAGCTACGGGCAGCCACTACAGCACCAGTTCAAACTCCAGCCAGCGAGGTGATCCACATGGCATGGCAGACCTCTCGTCTCAACCAACTGTCTCACCTACTGCTCTCAGCAATATGTTTTGGTCACTCTGCCTGTTGTTTCCCACTCTGTCTCTAGTGGGTCCTTTCACCCTTTGCACGTCTGGCCTGCACTCCAGTTCTTGTATGAATGCATAATTTATTTTTAAATAAAATACTGCATAAGTGCAGGGGTGAAGAGGTGGGAGATAACTTTATATTAACATGTGAATTAGACTTAGTTAGAAAAATAACTAATATTTACTATCTATAAATTTTGTTGCAAGTGTGGTACTAAATAGTTTATATGCAGTATCATGTTTTTATCCTCACATAATACTATTATCATCTGCATTCTGCCAATGTGGAAACAGGCACAGTTTATGTAGCCTAAAGTCACCTACTGATGGACAAAAGTGATTTTACACAAAGCGACTTAGATATAGAAAAGGAACATGTGTTAGTTTGTGAGATAAGCCCTAATTTATATAAAAACTTCCCCCAACTATCCATAAATCCCCAAACTCTCTTATAAATTGTCTATTAGATAAAATCTGGGCTACTTTTGGAAAACTATACAGTGTTCACAAACCCTAAAAAGATACATTAAATACCTTATAATTTCTAATTAGGTCCTATCCTGTTAGGCTTATTGGCTTATTATTTTTATCCCTTTGTTAAATAAAGTACAAGGCACTGAAGCCCAGGAATTTTTCTTTACATCAACAAAATAAAAATGATTGTAAAAAATAAAAAAGCCAGACACCTCAGTGCTGCTAGTCTTGAAGGTCAAAAATGGGAGTGATCACATATGAAAATTTCCCTCTAGCTTTTCCTAAGGAAACTTCTAAGGAGTCTCCTAATGGAGACTAGCAAGTGGTCATTGATTAGCTTCTACACAGACCCCAGGCTAGATGCATTTGCAATGGATAATATACCTACTGGGGTTTATTGAGCACCTACTGTATACCATCATGTGCTAGTTACTACAATGGTTATAAATAGGTAGGACTCAACAATCTTTCAGAGATGAGAGACTTAACACAGTGAATCCAAAAATAATAATAATTTACTCTACTCTTACAGGAACACAATCTTATGTCCCAAGCCCAAGGAATAACAAGAAAATGAGACACCATCCCTATTCATGAGGAAAGTACTTTACAAGCTAAGAGACAAGTGTCCAGTGGGATAACAATGAGTCAAGTGCTATGGAAGAGTTATGAACAAAGTGTCATGGGGCAGTGAGAACACAGGCAGACTCTGCAGGAGAGAGTTGTGGGGGCGGGGGGAAATCACCCACAAGCTGTCATTGAAGTCTTGAAAAATGTGTCTTTCAGGTAGATGTAATAAAAGGGACAGTCATGAACCTGTAAGACAGGGACCTACCTAGTGGTTTCTGGGTAGCTGTAGTGAGGAGCATCTGCCAAAGAACACTCTTAGAAGCACTGAGGGAAATGAACTTGAATGAGGGGCCCATGTTCAGTCCTGCTCTTTACCTTTAAAGGAATAAACAAGTCAGAGACTAGTCTTCAGAGAAGAGTTGAAATATGATCAGGACTTTCAGGAACAAGTCTGAAGGACTGATTGAAAAAAAGGAGCCAGTCATTTTGGAAAAAGGAATGACAGTGAACAAAAGCAAAGGACTAGGATTCTGGAGACATTCCTGGGCTGGAGAACAAAACAAATTTATGTAAGTGGGAGGAGCCAAAATCGGCTATTTAGAAACTGGTGATAGAGCCAACCTCCTTGTGACTAGTGAACACTAAAATAACCCACAAACAAATTTCATACAAAATGGAGATAACAAAATGTCTTCTTTTATCTTGCTTTTCTACCATTAGAGAAAAAAAAGGTTATTTTTTTTTCAAGGAAGAAGAAAATACACAGTTGCTAATTGTCTCCCAGTCATTAAGCTAAGACTCATCCCCATGTACTATTTAATTCTCAAAACAGCTGAACAGTACCCCTGCATTAGTGAGGTGGAATATGAGGAAACTCATTTTAATCAATAAACCACAAGGTCAAGGTTTTGGCTCATAACTGTATGGCTTCAAAATCTGTTTTAGGGAAGAATGAGGTAAAGGGCTACAAGAGGGGAGACAGGAAAACCCAATCTCCACATTTTAGTCAAGTATAGGCAAAAGTAACACAATTTATCATGTCACTACTATATTAAATTTCTGAATAGTAAGCCAAGAAATGAAACAAAGCTGGTGTAGACTTCACACGCTCAGCCACATGGTCAGAGGAAAGTAGAGACTCAGAATGTGAGTTCAGTTCTGTGCTCAACAAGCTTCCCAGTTTCTGACATTAGCCATTACTTGGTAGAGTTCATGTGCAAGAGGGTGTACAGAAATAGCAAGTTTGAGAAGGTTGAAAATAAAAACGAAAACAGACATTTAATTCAGAAAATAGGATGAAATGAGTTCCTTTCTCAAAGTCGCTATGCTCGCTCAGCAGTGCTGAAGTTCTTAATTAACTTATGTTCCCCTTCACCTCCTCCACATAGTCTCTTGTCATATTTACTTCGGGGAGCAAGGGGGGGGATGGTATCTTAAAATTCCCCTCAAAAAACTATTGGTAACCAGAAACCAGACCCTCTTACTGCAAAACGCTTATTATTAATACTCTTATTTTAGACCAGGTTCAGAAAACCATCATACATAAAGTTAGTCAATCTTTAAAGTTAACAACCTCCCAGCATTAAATATAAAACATCATTGCTTTTCTCATATATACATGTGAATTTGGTTTCTCTGAGCATGATTAGATGTAATGCATCATCCAAGGAAGACACACATTTTCCTCTAAAACAAACTTTTTACTCTATAGATTCTTGGATTAATATTCTTTCTATAAGATGATACAAAACCTATAGTTTCACTTTATTAATATTTGCTTCATTAATTTACTAAAGGATGAAACAGATTTAATAGAAGATAATTGCATTGCTGGCTTTGGCGCTTCAAAGAATAAGAGATCAATATTACATTCGTTCCCAACTCCCTAACTCTCCTCAAGATTTTTCAAAAGACAATTGCTTATAATTCAGAAAATTTAAGAATTAAATTACTTAAGACCCTAGAAACACTCATAATGTCTAAGGAAGACCAAAGAATGCCATCTATAGTCTTGTCCCTAGCAGGATTATCAAGATAATTCTAATATTGAAGATAATGTGTCAAAATATGAAAATCAATTTTTGTCTGCACCTATCTGTGCAAAGCAGAAGTGAAATAATGTTTATTTCATGGTATTGGTATTAGTGTTTAAAATTTTTTTTTTATCACAGCAGTAATACATGTTTATGATGTTTAAATGCAGAAGGTTTTAAGGTAAACAACAAAATACTTTCTTACTCTACTTCACAGTATACTTTAAATATTTCCTACAAAAATAGCTGCTGCAAAAGCTTGTATTCATATACAATTATGAATTCTGAGTTATTCTTTATATTTTCTTCAAATTTTGTCTACTTAACAGTATATTCTAGGAATATTTCCTGTAGAAATATACATTCATCTCATTATAATGGATACCTAGCCTTCCGTCTTATGGCTAGCCAACAAATTATGTCACTGTAACCTAGTAACAGACATTTATGCTACCAGGTCTCTGCTCTTATAAACAGTCATGCACTGAGAATCCTCGAACTCACATTTCCATATATTTGCTGCATATTCTAAGATAAATTCCTACGAGTGGGATTGCTGTGTAAGAAAGCATATGAATTTTTTAAAATATGCTAGCTTGCCCATGTATTTCATATCCCTGAGGATAGAACTATTAATTTCTGGGTAAATGTATAGCAAAATATGATCAGAACTTTATTTGAAATGAGACAGATAGCAATAATTTGCCTCCAAAATATGATGGTCTATAAGAAATTCTTTCCTTTTTCCAAAATAAAAAAAGATAATAATCCCTTGCTTGAACATTTCACAGAAGAATTGCCTTATGCACTAGGATTCTAAATGTTTTCTAAGGAGATATATTTTGAATGGTGCTTCACATTTACATGTTTCACAAACTCCACAAAATAAATGCTGTCTGTGAAATAATGTAGAAAAGAAATACTTCACAGGAGTTAATTACCAGGACCATAACAAAAAATAAAATCTCATGCCCAGAGGATGAGAACTTGCACTGCTAAATCAGGCTGCTAGTCGTGCCGGACTATTTGAGCATACCACATAGTATGATTGCATATAAAACAGTGCACAGAACATGGGACTCCACCTGCTCAGATATTCAAAATCTTCTCAGGCTTGTTATAGTCTAAGATAAAATTTCTTGGACATACCTAGTCATGCATGCATCCGATATGCATATCAGCCAAAGTAAACTTCAGTATAAAACAGAACACTGAAGTCCACAGTCAGTCCAATTTCTATCTTGTTGTTTTTCAAATGCTAATTTTTCCAACATCCTCCATTCTGTTGGTTTGTTTTCTCTCCGTATCTCTCTCCCCCTCCTCCTTCCCTCTCTCTTTATATATGGATTTAGTTCTAAATTTCTAACTAGGTCTACCTTGTATACAGTAATACAAATAAATACATAAATATATGTGTGTGTTCTTTCTTTAAATGTTAGTATTTAATCACCAGTTCCCCTCCCCCTTTGGGGCTTTGGTCTCACTGTCAGAATTGCTAAGCAGGAAGGTACAGGCAGCCTGTGATGGTTCCCTTGTCAATCTCAGTGGGCATGAGCAGTCGCTGGAGCTTGCAGTATCAGTTGCCAGGCAACCTGTTCATCTGCTGAGCCTGATATTTCAATTCAGCAGCAGTAAACGTCTGTTATGTTACGGCCTTTCAGAACTACCTTCATTACATAATATCTACCATTATAATGAAGGCACTCCAAATGTTGAGGGGTTTGAGGGTAGCAAGGAAAATCAGTGCAGCTGTGGCAAGGAGATAATGTCAAATTAGTCTTTCTGCATATAAAAGTATGAAATGAAGACATATTTAACACCCAATCCTTCCTGGCAGCACACTGAAAAAATTTCATGCCTGGCCTATTTATTTGCTGATAGCAAATCAAGTCTTGTTATCATTTTAGAAAAGTTTCTAATGCCACTATAATGAAGGTAAAACATCAATGATCTAAAGAAATAAGAAGGATGTTAATGTTGTGGATATAATGAATGAGGCTAGTCTGTTTAGCCAAGCATTTGTTCAAAGGACATTTCTTGAAGACAGACTTATATAAGCTTGGAAAAAAAAAAAAATCATCGGCTAAATGTTTCAGATACCAATCTTGCTAAAATGTTTTCCCTAAATAAATGCCTGAGGTTCTATGACACTCATTGAAAGGGATGTCAAATAGACCACTATGTCTTTGACTTTAAGTTTTAGAATAACGAAGATGGCACACAACAATCCTGTTCACTTCATTCTGTGTTGAAATTTTCCCTATTAATAGAATAGATGGGAAGTATAGTCTTTAGAACATAGATTTGGATGCAGTAACCCAAAATCCCCCAAGCAGTAGTGTCTCAAAGAAAACAAAGGTATTTTTTTTTCTCACATAACAGTTTGATATCAAAGTCCAGAATTGATATAGTTCTTTCTATTTCTGGCACTGCCATCTTCAACTTGCAGTTTCTATCAAGTGGTCTAAGATGTGTGTAGTCAGTCAAGGTTAAAAGGAAAGTGAATCTACACTTCTTCACATTGAAAGAACCGGTAGTTGCACTCATTATTTCTCCTTCCATCCCTGTGGATATAACTTGGTCACACCTAACTGCTGTGGAAACTGGAAAATGTGGTTGTTAGTGGAGAGGACATGTGTCTGTCCAGATAAAACTCAGGGCAGTTACTAAGAAAAGCAATAAGACAGTGGGTATTGTGGGAGACCTAATTATCTCTGCCACTAGAACAAAAGCAATTCTCCCTGGTACTATATAGAATAATAAACTGCAAAAATAAAATTCCTTTTTGGAAGCTATAATAATAATAATTCAGGAATGGAATGACAAAAAGAAAATAAAAATATTGAGTTCACTCCTTTATCTCACTTCTTTCAGAAATGGTCTGGGACCTTTAAAAGAATAGCACTGGGGATTAAAAAACCATTTGAGAGTGAGAGAGATATTAATTACCTTGATTATAGATGGTCTCACCTATGTGTACTAAGTTAAAACTGAACCACAGCACCCTTTCAAAATGTGAGGCTTACTGAGTGCTTAATTATCCCACGATAAAGTTGTTTAAAATTCAAGCATGGAATGTGATCAAAAATACATTTAAATAAATGATATGCCTTTACTTGGGAAAACATTTGCCAACAGGGTTAAATTCAAGGGATTCAAGGTGATACTCTCATCAATAAATTTTGCCAGTGAAGCAGAAACAAAATTTGTGACCCTTTGTTTGCACAACAGTACAAAATGCATGGAGAAGCCAGCAGGGGAACGCCAACTAGCAATGGACACTGTGAACACCTGAATAAAACTAAACTACTTGGCTCATGTTTTGTTTGAAGGTCATCAAGATGACAACCTACGGCATTGAAGCAGGGACAAGGTCATGGTGAAAAACCAACATGAGAGTATGTTTTGTTTTCCTTGAGGTCAGAAACTGAGACATAAAACAACGAAGCACACATACAACAACAACAACATGGTTGGATCACAAAACCTTATTCTGTGTGGAAGAAGCCATACTACAAAGAGTATATTCTTTCTTATTCTATTTGTATGATGGAAAAGATCTGATAAAATTAATGGAAGGTTATAAAAGTCATTAGTCAACTCAGAGGTAAAAGGATATTAGGAAAATGTATATTTTGACCTCGGTGCATAAATGGGAGTATAGAATGTAAGATTTCATTTTACTTTATCCTTAAAATTAGTAAAACTGACCAACTTCATTAAGAAAAAAGGAAAAACAAAAAACAAAAACACAAAGCAATATTCACTCAGTGGACAATTGATAAAAATAAGAGTATAGCAAATGTGCTTTATTTTTTCTATGAAAATGAATAGAAGAGTAGCAGGTGGAGGGTGTGAAATAAATCATATTAAGGTATATTTATATACTTACTGAACTTTACAAGTCATCCACAATTTTCCTAGTTTTATCCATTCTTAATAATTTCCATCTTTACATATTTTCTCTTTGTGCAAACATTTTCAAGTACTGATCTTTTAGGTGCCAAGCACTTTGTTAAATATGAGAGAGAGAAACTGATTTTTTAACAAAATTCACAATATAGCAAAAGAGGTAGAAATAAAATCTCCCCAACTTTCAATCTATCCATTTATTTCTGAATTTTTGCTATGCCACTGAGCCATATCTGTGTGTGTGTTAAGCCATTTAAGAAGAAATAAGTGGTAGAAAGTGACACAAGATTGTTCTGCCCTGTACCCCAGATTTCCTTTCTTCTGCATATCATTGGGAGTTATTTTTATCTGTATTTTAGAATATCAAATTGGGTGGGCTTGGCCTCTGCATATCTTTGGCATCTTCACTTTCCATGAGATATGGTTATATAAATAGAAGAAGACAGATTGAAAAGTAGTGAGGCAGGCATAAATTCCAAAAGCAAAATAAAAAGCTAAAACCTTGATATTAGCACTAAGAGAACAGGACTTTGTTAGGGATCATAGTAGATAACTTATACATAACACCACCATGTATTTTCCGATGTAAACCTATCTTTAAGGGATAAGAAATTTGTCATCAGACAGATGAGCTCAGAAGGAGTTGACATTCTTTGCACCTTAGTCGGGTGACACATTTTGGATCCATTACATTTGGATAGAGATGAACATGTGGGCTTATGAAATATGGTCCAGGCAAGCTGAATACCAGAAGAATATCTAAATGGCAATGATGACAACACTCTACTTGAAAATAGTCTTACATCACTCCTATCAAGTCCAGGGTTTCACAATGCTAAATTTATGTAGAAATGGTGATTCATTATTTTAATTTATATTATCTCCTTAGTCTTATTATAGTTGCTACAGCATCAAATATATTCTATAATCTTTAGAGACTGTCATCCACTAGTGCCTTGCAAAGCCTTTGTAACCTGTTGGTTTTTACATTTTCCTTTTAATTCTCACACTCAATCCATAGGCCATATTTCAAATTGTTATGTTTTTTTAGAGTATTGCTGATTAAGTAAGGCAACTGAATTATAGATGTAAGTAGCAACTGTGCTTCCATAAACAGACAGGAAAATCGGATATTCATAGTTGCTACATTCTGTCCTTCCCAACTAAAAATATAGTTGGAGTGCTCCCAACTTTCTCCAAATTATCACTGCCACCATGAGAGATTTGGGTGCCCAAGGAGTAAGCACATTTTAAAAAATATATATTTATGCATACAGAAGTGGGGTACAGGCCAGAGGTGCAGGGGTAGTGAGAGGATCACCAGAGACAGAGTGGGGAGCAGAACAAGCAGATTGAGGAAGTACACTGCTGAGGCGAGCAGCGGGCAGGTCAGGAGAGGTCTGCCATGCCATGTGGGTCACCTCTGGGGTGGGGATCAAACTCACACTGAAGCTGCTGCAGCTGGCTTGCAGTGGTGCGTTCAAACACACTGTGCCACCAGGGAAGGCCCAAGTAAGTACATTTTTCAAAGGAAAAAACAACTCCATCTTTCAAAATCAAATCTACACTGAAATATAGTCTTTGAAGAAGTTTAAATATGAAGAAAAGCTAATAATGCATAAATCTAATATAGCACTGATATTGTCACTGAAATTTTTGCTATAAACTTAATTTGAAATAGAACTAAATCCTCCCCCATCCTTTGGTCCATGATTGTAATGCTCCAAACAGTTGTGGATTCATATATAAAAAAAAAAAAAATCTATGGTTGATACTTTATAAAGTCTATAATCTTGAGTATGTTACATATTGTTACTATTAAGTCTTTCTCCACAATGCTACCGATTTTCAAGTGTTTTGGGACTTTGGTACTATGAAAACAGTACTATCGGCAATTGTGGGGTAACTGGAGTCAAACCCTTCAAGTAAGACTTCACACCTCTATCTCAGGTTCCCAGACATCTTGTAAAAGCCACAGAGAACACTGACACTCAAGAGTCTATCTGCATTTTAATGAGGTACTCTTGAAGACAGACCTTCAATTCAAACAAAATAAACTGATAGATTATGGTTGATACTCAAGGAAATTTCATTAGATATATTTCAACTAAATCAGATATGCTTAGTTCACCTTGACAGACGTAAGAAATTATGTTAATTGAAATATGAAATGCCCATAAGAAAACAGTACAAATAATTCTCAGGACAATAAGTCATATTTTGTTAACTTTTGTATTTCAATGTCTCTAACATTCTGCACCTCATCAATACATTTCAATTGCTAAAAAATAACAGATAAACACTGTTGATTATCTTAATTTGAAAGAAAAGCTAAATCCTCCCCTTTTCCTTGATCCATGATTGTTCTAACTCTAAAATCCTGGAGTTGGGCAAGATACTAGTACTTCAACATAGAACAAGACATTATTTTCCAAGTCATTTTAGTAACTGTCCAATTACTAATGGGAAGAACCATTGATTTCCTAGGGAAATGTGTCCAGAAAGAAGTATGATCCAGTGGGATCAAAAGGAAAAGTAGGCTAATCCATCAAATGAAATAAAATTGGTAATGACTGAGTGGTTTGAATGGTTACCTATGGTAGCACAAATTTATCCATAAATCTCCTCTATCCTGTCCCCACCTCCAAATATTCAAATAAGTGTGGATGCACTGGAGCATATGGTAGAGCTCTTTCTGATATTTTGAGTTGTTTCCATTAGGACTGGACCAGTCTACATTCCCACTAACAGTGTATGAAGTTTCTTTTTTTCTACCTCAATATTTGTTATTTTTCATCTTTTGATATGGCCAGTCTCATGGGTGAGGGGGTGGTATCTCATTGTGGTTTTGATTTCATCCCTTATCAGGGAAATACAAAAGTGTTTTTTCCTTTGCCTATCTGCTATCTTTTGGAAAGTTTCTATTTAACTCTTGCCATTTTTTTTTTTTTTGGATTGAGTTGTTTATTAGTTGTACTTTTTTTTTATATTGAATATTAATCCCTTGTTGGATATATGACCTACAAATAGTTTATAGTCGCTCAGTAGAGTATATTTACATTTTTAGATAGTTCTTCCATTGCTTTTTATTTTAATGTAGTAACATTTACTTATTGTTGCTTTTGCTTCCCTTATCACTGGAGGGAAATATCTGAATTCAATGTCTCCAGTGTTTTCCCAATGTTTTCTTTCATCTATTTTATGGATTTAGATCTAACATGCACGTCTTTAATCTATTGAGTTAATATTTGTGTTTGATAAAATCACATTCCATGTAGCATGCGACTGTCCAGGACTCCCAATTCCTGTTAAAATGGAGTTCCTTTTTTCATTATATACTCTTTGCTCCTTTTTAATAGATTAACTGTCCATATAGGTATGGGTTTATTTCTGAGCTCTCAACTATAGTTTTTATTCAAAATGCCATACTGTTGTGATTACTATATTTTTGTATTATAGACTGAAGACTGGGCATCTGATGCTACTGCTGATTAGGCTAGCTTAGGCTATTCAAGATCTTTTGTGGTTGCGTCTACACTTCCGTCATGTTTGCTGTTTTTGAAGAATACCATTCAAATTTTTACAGGCATTTCATTGAATCTGTATATTGCTTTGAGCAAGAAGTAAACCTTTCAATCTACAAGCAGAAACTATCTTTCCATTGTTTTATGCCTTCTAATTCTTTTAGCTGTGTCTGATAGTTTTAGTAGTACATAACTTGACATAGAAAGTAAAGGATAAATCCTTATTTTTGATAAGCTTTCAAATGAGATTGATTTTTTAAAATTTCTAGTTGTTTAATTGTATATAAGAACTCAACAGAATTTTGTAAACTAGTTCTGTGATGTCACTTCTCTGTGCTAATTGTTTCTAATAGCAGTTTAGTAGTGCTTTTGGGGGGTGTAAATTATTTCATCTGCAAAGAGTGGTAATTTTACTTCTTTCCAAGTTAGTATGCCTCTAACATTCTTCTTTGCCCTAATTGCTCTTGCTAAGATCTTTAATACTATGCTGAATAGTAGTAATGAAAATAGAAAGCCTTGTCTTATATCTGATCTTAGTGGAAAAACATTTAGTTTTCCCCATTAATTATGATGTTAACTGTGGAATTGGCATATATGGTCATGAAGTTGAAGTATGTTCTTTCTATACCCATTTTTGAATTTTTATAATAAATGGATATTGAATCTGATAAATGCTTTCTATGTATCTATTTATGATTTTTTTCTCTTTCTTTCTACTGATGTAGTAAATTACATGCACCAATTTGTAGACATTGAGTCATCCCTGCATCTCTGAAATAAATTCCACTTAAGATCTTTTGAATCCAGTATTGAATTTAGTTTCCTAAAAAATTGTTTACAATTTTTGCATCTATGATTATTAGAATTATAGGGCCATGTTTTTTGGGTTTTGTGATGTCTATTTTTTTGGATCAGAGTAATGTTGATTTCATAAAATATGTTTTAAAGCATCCTTCCACCTTTTTTTTTTTTCTTAGAAGAGTTTGAGGGTAGATGATAATTTGTCTTTAAAGGTACAATAGAACTCATCTCAGAAACTTTCTGGCCCTGGGTTTCTGTCTTTTGGGGGACACTAGATTACTATTTCAATTCCCTTGTTTTCAATTGGTCTGTTTAAGTTTTCTATTTCTTCCTAACTCACTTTTGGAAAGCTATAAGCTTCTAAAAATATGTCCACTTTCTTTCTACATTACCCAATTTATTGGCAGAAAGATGTTCATAGCAGCCTCTTAAACAACTCTATTTTTGAGAAATAACATTTCATTTCTGATCGTCAGTTTTCTCCATTTTTTTCTTAGTGAGCCTAATTAGAAGTTTGTTTTTTTTCTTCTATTTCCATTTTATTTATTGTTAATTGAGATAACATTGGTTTACAACATTGTGTGTGATTTAGGGTTATAGGCTCACTTGACTCTCTCCTCATCATTGCACTGTCCTTTGTCTCACAACCACTTGATTCTCAACTGAAGAGAGGACTTCATTGCAGCCTCATTGTTTTTTTTTACTAAAGTGTGGTCCAGTCTCTCCTCATTGGGTTACAGAAGACTAAATTAGTGTTAAACAAGTAGTTAATGGTCACCAGTGTTGAGATTTTCTTGTTCTCTTTCTCGAAGTCTACTGACATTTTATGAAGATTACACAGTGTGAAAATGACTGGCCCCCACTCTGCCACTTCCCCCATGGATAAAGGATATAAATATGAAGTCTGGAGAAGGCTTTCCTGAAAGCACATAAGTTGTTGTATTCAATACCAATACCATTGGAGTGCAATCAAGGCCAAGTAACAACACATTCAGAGCCATTGATCTACTGCACCAGCCAATTGTCAAGCAAAACAATTACGTATTTTACTACCTGAGCCAGTAAAAGTGTCACTTTTATGAATCATTACATATTATATTCTAAAGATTAGAAATCGAAAGGCAGGCCTTTATAAGTCTTATTTTGCCCCTCTCATCCAGGGTAGCAGCTGAAGGAACTTAGCAATGTATTCAATTACCTAGCAGGGGCACTCTTAACTCACCGGCCTCCAACACCACGAATTCAAACAACTCCTTTAGCCTTCTTTGAAGCAGATAAACCAAGTAAGTTTAGTCTCTTTCAGAGAAAATATCTCTTTCTTGTGGAATTTGGTATGAGGCTGTCAAAGTATCAATGGTTCCCTGCTGACAGTTTTTAACTCTACAAACTGGGAAAGTTAAAATTGGAGTCTCTTTTGTATCCCCAGAATCAACTTACATTTTCTCAAGCTCCAGGGTCTCTAAGTATCACAGGATGACTGTTTAAACACTCAGACCACCCTAGCACAAGGACTACTGATTAGGAGAATAAACAGGGTAAAGGAACCTCGAGAAGGTTATTGCAGTTCAGGTAAAGCCGACTTTATCCTTGCTGCCCTAGTGTAATTATTCTAGTGCCTTCTCTAACTTTCCAAAGTGTCCTAGTTTGGAAGTAAATTGTACGTTTCCCTTATAAACTAAAGAAAAAGACTATTAACCTCCCCCCTACATAAACCAGGCCTCAATGTGTCTGCAAGACAGGTATTCAGATGTAAGGATCTTGTTTCCACCATCAAATTTGCTAAATGAAGCCTGCTTTTGCCTTTCCATTGTAAGCAATAAAACTTTATTTATCACTGCATCTCCAGTATGTAGAATAGCCAGGGTATAGAGAAGGTACTCAAAAAGTACCTTATTCAAGGTACCTCTTGAATAAAAATAAATAAATGCTGCCTTTCATAGCACTTCATTGCATCTGAATATCATCTAAAATATGCTATATTTTCACATGGTTATTTTTCTTTCATTGTAACACCTTATTGACTAAGTTGTTATTTTAACTTAATTTCAAGAAATCAAGCACTCTATTCTGAACCCCTTTATCTCTCCAATAGGCTTTTGATTAGAACACATGAAACTTTTAAAACTAAATTATCCCACAATAACATCAATTTTAATCACAAAAAGCGATCACCTAGAATTAAATATGAAAACCATATTTAATTGTCTCTTCCCCTACTTTTAGCCATTCATTAGGGTCTTTTTTCCATAAACAGATTTAAAAGATCCACTAAGGATCTTTTTCCAGGTAGAGGAGAAATCTGATAACAAAATATGTTAGTGGTGTTCATTTATTTTGTTATCTCTATAAATTGCAGACTTGTAATCTTAAATATTAAGTTAAGTCTTTCTTTAGAAAAATATAAATATAAATAAAGATATTGTTTATCTAACTAGATACTGGTGCCTTCTTTACCTTTCAAAATTTTATATGCTGCTAACTTTCTGTGTTCATGCCATCCATTTCCTCTAAAGATGGTGCGACTCAGCAAAAAGCATTTTTCACCGTTAGTATTTTTCCAAAGTCAAAAATGTTGGGATATCAGTGAAAAATCTAATGTAGATTTCAGCTATGTATAACAATGGATATTTACCCAAACTACACATCATGGACAAAGTGAGCAGTGCCTGCCTCGTAAGTGCATCCCTTCTCTCCAATCAGAAACATGGCTTATCTCCTTTTACATGATCTGGACCCCCAAAAATCAGGGATGGAAAACAGTAGAAGAATGAGAATAAACATCAGTTTTGAATATTTAGTTTCATGTGACAGAAGCCCACCTGGAGATAGGGACATCTCCAGCATAAAATAACATAAAATAACACTCAGAATCCAAGGGACAGCTTAACTCAGGCTAGGGTAGTGATACATGAATTATCTGAGGCCAGGGAAACCCACTAGAGATCAACAGAGATACAATATCCATTTCTAGCCTATTTTTTTTCTGGTTATTTCTCATATCCTAGGTGTTTTCACCACATGGAAAGAAAACCTGCCATCTTGTCAGGGAAACGGGTTATTCCAGATGGATCCAGGGTGAATGTACACATGCAGATAGACAGGCAGGCAGGCAGGCAGGCAGACAGAAAGACACAGACAGACACACCCCAATGACTAAGTGTCTCAATAATCTATAAGAATGGAAAACTAAAGTGAGAATAAAACTATGGAGTAATGAAGGAGTCAATCATTAGTTCTAAGAGACATATTTGGTATTTTGTGCGTTATACAGTAATCTTGTTTTGTCTCACATATGATCTTAAATTTGTTTGATGTTGATTTTCTGAGATGGTTCATTGTCAACAAAACATTAAGATGAGCACTTCTTTAAGATTTTGATAGCCAAGGAACCAGAAGAGATGTTAAGAATCTCTAATGTTGGAAAATAACCAGAATGCAGAATTTTGCATAGTAGTGAGTAAATGAACATACACTAATTTAGAAAAAAAAAAAAAACAAAACTGTCCTCTCTAGGGAAAAATTGACCTTCAAGGGAAAAATGAAAGAAGACTTGAAAATATCTATAGGCAAATAAAGTTACAGTGATCAATTACTATGGTGGAAGGAGAAGATGCTTTGGTTTATGCAAACCATTAAATGTCAAACTGTTTTCATCAGAAATCTAAAATTACTTAAATGAAAATATAGTGTATTGAATAATTCCTCAAGAAGGTTATGATACCTCATTTGAAGAGCATGGATTTGGTGAGTTTTATTTCATATGTTTTCCAGGGCCCCACCAAATCAGAGTTAAAGTATTTTTTATTCTCACTTATCTTCTCAAAAATAGTTTTGCCACATTAGAAACGTCTGTGTGTGGCTTGCTCATAAATTTGAAACTGTTGTGACCTTTCCTTACAGTTTCTTCCTTAAAAACCTTACTTTAATTTTTTGTTCAATGCTAATTTAAGCTAACCAGATTAAGTCCACTGGAGTTTCTAAGAGGAGTAATTTTAATTACTATTCCAAGGAAAGAAACTATGGCTGTGTGGAGATTTCTGCATGACTCACTTGGGTCATTGTCTCAGTCAGAGATGCAGGAATAATTGTTCTGCTTTTGAAGCAATGGTTTTAAAAATTACTCAAATTATTTGAATAGAATATTGCCTTGAAGGACACAGATCTCTCTCTCTGTCTCTCATCATACGACTTAGATACAAAGTGACATTATTTGAAAAGATTATTGCAAGAGGGGGGTAAGGAATTATCAATGGGGGGAAGGATGTACTAATTATAAGATCTATAAGTCACTCAAAGTCAGGAGAAAGGTCTTTTCTTTCACAGAAAGCAAACAAGGCAAGAGAGCCTGGTGCGGGAAAGTGTGCCAAAGTTGAAGTGGTGAAAGCAGCAATCAGAACAGACCAGAGAATATTCACTCTGTGGTGAGTCTATTCTTAGAGGAGCTGTTCATGAGGGTAGGGAACTCTAGAGGAAGGAGACAAGTTTAATATTCATCAATCAATGGGGCATTCTGTTCCTACTGACTAGTGGAGACAAAATAAGTTTAACTAAACATTAATAGCATTAAAAGGAGAAAATTCGGGAGGATTTATTGTTCTTTGTCACAGCTAAGCTTAGAGGTATCCCTGAGTCTTTGTCATATAGTCACAGCTAAGCTTAGAGGTATCCCTGAGTCTTTGTCATATAAGGAAGGATATTATCTTCATTAAGCAGTTTCCTCAAATGCCAAAGCAGGGCACATTTCTCAACCATAACTTTTGTCCAGGATCTCCAGGTTTAATAAAGGTCAGCACTGTCATTGCACAGATGCAATAATCAGGTTTTTACCTTTACACATACCTGAGGCGGCAAAATCTCACATAAGCTTCTCCCAATCAGCAACAGGAATTCCTAGCTGGCCCCCAAGATTCCTTCCTTGGACTACACACCCTGTACAATCACCTCCCACCAAGTAGACAGGACTATTCATCATGGATGCTATACCCATGATTAAGTTACTTTTATGGCAAAAGAGACTTCAGATATAAAACTATAATCAGTGAAAATCTTCCATCAAGAAAGGACACAGGAAGCCTTTCCCTCAATCACATTTCACATAAATATGCCCACTAAGCAGATCTCTATCCCTTTGTCTGCTCTATGACATCTAGACAATATAGTATTAATGCTCACCTAGTGATGGAGATTAAATTTCAAGAGAAGGCTGAGATTAGAGTGAACTCCTGGCTTTGGCCAGCTGTGAAGAGTCCTTTGAATTGCCAGCAGGCCTTTTGTACCACTGAAGCTTATTTTTAAAATGAGTGAGATACGGTTCTTAAATTCTGGAGAGTATGGTTAGCAAAAAAATGAGAAATAAAGGAGTGAGCTGAATGGAGTACAGGCCTGCAGGGTCTCTCTATCAGGTCCTGAATTTCTCTGTGCCTGTCTGCAAATCAGGAACAGTGATATTATCCTCTTGTGTTTAGAAGAAATACTTAACACTATTTTTAGGCACAACAGCCATACACTTAATTAACAGAATAACTGCTAGCTCTCAAGTGTACAAAAGAACAGCATCAAGACATGATACAACATTTTACCTTTGTTCATGATTTGTGTTAATTTTCTCCCTTGATTTGAATTTAGCATTAGTTAAAATAACCTGTTTGTTAGTGTTAGTTCACTTAGTTACTTGGACTGTGCTTATTTTTTTATTTTTTTTATTTTTTTAAGATTTATTTGTGCATACAGAATGGGGGTATAGGCCAGAGGTGCAGGGATGGCGAGAGGCTTCACCAGAGACAGAGTGAAGAGCAGAACAGGCAGATCAATGAATTACACTACTGAGGGGAGCAGTGGGTGGGCCAGGAGAGATCTGCTGTGCCATGTGGATCACCTCCAGGGCAGGTGGGGATCGAACTCATACTGAAGTGGCTTTAGCTTCTTAGTGCTGTGCTTTAACCCGCTGTGCCACCACAGAGGGCCCGTGCTTTAATTTTACTTTAACTTTTAATTTAAAATTCCAGTAGAGATTAAAGAAAATGAGAAGGGTTTACTTTTCAAACCACTTCAATCATCAAATGCCAACTTTCATTCAAGAAAATAGAGGGCACACTTTCTTTAGTGGCAATAGTGAAACAAAGGAATTTGCCAGGCTGCTGAGAGGACTTGAATTCAGATGTTAAAAAAAAAAAAAACAGAGTAAGTCTTACATTAGAAAAGAATGGACTGAGTGGTGAGTGGTTTCAAATGATTTTGCTATTAGGGAAAATAGACATAATTACTCTTACAAATGCACAATTTTTATTGACTTAAGAGTACAAAGTCAAAAAAATAAAATCTGTAGAATTTTTCCCTTACAGACTAGACAAATATTCACCCTTCATTTTTATTCAATTTGCTACTCTCTTTTTCTGGGAGCAATAACCTATGAAAACCCTTTTAAAATAAATTTGTGGGTTTCAATTTGATTTTCATTGGCTACGTTAGTTTTGTGCTTCAATTAAAAAAAAAAGAGAATCCATTTGATTTTCCAGATATGCACAGAAACAATTATGTGAATGCTAAATTCTAGAACACCTTTGGATTTTTATTCAGCATTAAATGGCAGCTTCCACCAATTATTCTTGCTTGACTACCTAAGCCAAGGAGATGCCTTGAAAGACAGCTCTATGATCTAAAAATAAACACTGAAATCTATTTATCACTGAAGAAATTTCCTTTAATTAGAAAATTGAATAATGCAAAAGAGTTCAGTGATTAAAAATGGCCAGCTATTATACATATTTTTTGGATACACAAATATCTGAGGGGGGAAACTGACAGAGGGACAAAGCAGGAGGCAAGAGAGAGGTAAAAAGTTAGTCTTAAGAAATGTTCCTCTTTTATCTCTGTTTGCTTGCATGCTTGCTCCTCCTAAGAGGAAAGTCTCTCCTTAGGGGTAAACTGAGAGATTACTCATGCCATCACACTCTCCATATATACTAAGGAAGACTCTCTGGTCATGTACTATGTGTCTGAGGAGGTTCTGGGTTCCCTGCCCCACCCAAGGATAAGTAGAGCTGAACAGGGAGGAGATGCTGGAGAGGAGACTGGGAGAAGGAAAGAGAAAGATCAAGAAGCGGACCTGGATGAGACACGGAGTAGAACGACAAGTGAATAATCTGTTCTTGCTTCTCAACTTTGAATTTGTAACAGGTCTTGGGGACATGAGACACGACAGAGACATAGATGAGAGACTCATGGAGGCTGACAATGGCAGTCTTTATCTTGGTTTTACCCTTTTTTCCTCCATATATTCTCAGCCCCTTCTGCCTCTTTCTTCTGAGTCTCCACTGGAAAGTGCCTTAGACCTGTGGCAAGCTTGTTGGATCTTAGTGGCCCCACATTGGGCCAACTCTGTTTGGCTGAGTATGTAACCATGAGAGGATGGGGAACTTTGGGTGTTTCATGTGAAAACTATTCTTTCCCTTATCTTTACAGAACACTAACTGTATTCAAGTTCCTTTTCATTAAAGGTCTTAAGCACAAGGGTATGTTTTGACTTGATGCAGCAGATGGCAGAACCCATTTAGGTTTGGGGATACTGGGGTGTCCCTTTCCCTGCCCTGTAACAGTTAGAAAAAGGGAGTCCTATATTGTTTTCTAGTCCATAGAAATCATTACAAAAGCCAAATTTTATGTGTTTGTGTTAATATAGATGGTATTTTAGTCATAGACGCCATACATCCAGGTACTTCATTCAAGCATTTTCTTGTTACAGATGCAGTATGGGTGTAAACATGCATAATAATTTATTGGGAATGACAAAACCCTGCTCACAACTCACAATGCCCAAGTCTGTTTATGCAAGCAACTTTAGTTACTATTATGCAATTTTAGAGCACTCTGTAATTGAGTTTCAGACTTGAATTCTTGTGGAAATAATTCATCATCTTACTGAACTCGATTTCCATTTTGTTATTTTTTTCCTTTCCTTTCTCTCACTATAGCTCTAGTTCTTCAAGTTTTATCTACCTATATTTTATTACTTTCCCCCTACTGCTATAAACTAATGTTCCTAGTTCATTTTTCAGCTCTTCCATTAATTTGATGTTTACTCCTTATTCAGATTCCCTAATAAAAATGCTAATTATGATCATATCTAATAGCTCCTGTTGTGGCTCCTCACCAGCACCTTCCTACCTGCAACTGAACCTATTCGCATTTATCATCAGGGTTTGGCTTGTCAGCCAGGTTGCAATATTCCCAATTGCTCTTCTTCAAGTCTGCTAAATCCAGTTTGAAAAATTAATCCAGTGCACAAGATACTCTATCAATTATTCCAGCAAGTGTCAGATGCAAAGACACATTCTTTATATTTACTAATGTAATATTATTGGAAGAAAAAAAAAGACCAAATGAAATCAAATATATTTTCTTATTACCGGTTCACATAATCACTTTATTTTAGCTCTTACATATACAGACTTTTCAAAATCATCTCCCCTTATATTAAGTTCACACATTTATTTTTTATTTATACTGCATGGAATTCTTGCATCCAAAACAGATTTAGAAAATATGTTAAAACATGGATCTGATCTCTTGACTCAATTTTAATATTTCTGACCATTCTTGTTATTTTCCTAAAAGCTATTTTGACAAATTCTTTCATACTCTAAACCAATTTTTAAGTGTTTTTGCTAAATGATTTAATGAGCACAACCCTCATAATGCTAAAAAATCTTTCACCTTATTAGAATTTTTAACTTACTTTAGTCATCCAGATGTGATATTATCTTTCTAACTTTATAAAATTATGCAATTTTGGCACAATATTTAGACCTTAGGAAAGGAATTCTGTGAGCCACAATGGCAAGGTAAGCTATGGAAGAAATTTTTAGTGTAATTAATTTACATGAATAATAAGTTTGGAAAACTCTTGCCTAATTAAAATCTCTACTTTTCTGATGATATTTAGAACCACACTACCCTCTTTTCCAGCTTTCCTCTTTGTTTACCCAGTGATGATTTCTTTTCTATCTCTCCAAATCTGCTAATAGTTTCACTCAGTGTCAGATTTGGCTCACATCAACTGTGCTACACAAGACATTAAGCTCTGTTCACACAACCAAATCTTTTCAATTGTTCTGCCAAGATGATTTGTTATGGAACCCACAACTACAAATAAAATAGTTAAGAAGAATTGGGTCACCAGAACTTTAAGAACAATTTGGTATTTTGTGTTTTCTTATGTAAGTTTTGAGAAAATGCTTCTGATCTACCACTGGAAATCCTTACTTTGCAGGAATTCTAGTTCCTAAAGCTTCAATAATGTAGTCCCCCAACAACAGTTCAATTTGTGGTTTTCATGTTATAACTGTAACTGCATACAGTATAAATTTTGCCACTAGCAATTTAATCCACACATCACCAGGTAGACAGAATCAGTCACATCAGTTTTCTCAGTCTGTGGGGAACTGGTCACTGCAAGTCTCCATTCAGTTCACACATCAGAAAGCATGTGTTTGTGTTGCCTCCTTGTCTACCAGCTTCAATCCATGTGACTTATTACAAAGATGGAAAACCAAAGAGGGAATGGACTAATAAAAGGAAGACAACAACAAAAACTAGAAGTGGTAACGGGGAGAGACTATTTGAAAGAAACTCAAGTGGAACCATAGCTGAGCCTATAGGAGTGCTGACATTGCCACCACTGAAGAAATTCTAATCACCCAGCCAGAGGACAAAGTGAAGCTATGAAAACCTATGAAGAAAGCAGTTATGAAGAAAGAATGACCATGTCCTAGAAGAAACATTGGCAAAATTTTTTAGAGGAATTCTTGAAAATATTCCCCAACATTGAAAGAATAAAGGATAAAATATTGAAAGTGGATTCCAAATTAGAAATCCAATATGGCAGTTTGGCAGTGGATCAGAATATAATGACTGGCCAGAGCAAGGAAAGATGGTCAGTTCACGCTGTACTATGGCAATAAGACAGTCACTATTCAAACTACTGTTGACAATTATTTTTAATAAATAAAGCATTTAGTATCTCTAGTATTAATGTCTCTAGAATTTTAGGTAGTAGATAATAGTAGTCTACTAAATACAGTTTTCCCATTTGAAAAGAATGTTCCTTATGAACAGACAATTCACCAAACATGATATCCAGAAGGTCAACAGATATGTGAGAAGATGTTCATTATCACTTCTAATAAGATTAAAACCACAAGATGCCATCTCATGCCCACGAGAAAGTATACATTAAATAGCTGTGGAGATCAAGGAAGCTTTTACACATTTAGTGGGAAAGTAGCCTGTCACAACCATTATGGAAAGTAATCTGGGTTTACCTTAAAAAAAAAATTAAAAGTGGAAATACCATATGATCTGACAATCTAACTTTTGGGCATATATTCACAGAAACTCACATTCCACTATGTTTATAGCAACATTGACAACAGCCAAGACAAGGATGCAGCCTAAATGCCCATCAACAGACTGCATCAAGATGTGATATATGCACACCAGTAAATATTACACTAGACAGCCGTAGGAGTGGATGAAATGTAGACATTTCACCAAAATGGAAGGATTATGAGAGAATTACATATATAGCAAATTCAGCATTAAAAACAAATACTGGATATATACATAGCAGCCAATTCATTAATGTAAAACACTCACAAAACAATGGACATCAATAAACATCCCGGCCTAAGGCTAAGAGGGAGGAAGACAGAAGTGGACAAATGGCTGAGAAACAATTCCCTATGTATTTAAAACCAACAGTAAGAGAATTTTAATGTTTTGAGAAAAGTTTCTAATGTTCACAGAATAATATACTTTTCTATCACTACAGTCACTTAGCCATGGCTTCAAATTGCACCACCATTTAATATGCCTGCACTACTGTATAAAGCAAAACTGTAACAATTAAAAATAATTAACACCAACAGCTAAAAGAATCCTATAGTTTTCCACCAGAGGTTTATTTCCAAACTGGGGAGAGAGGAAAAGATTTACTCATTCATTGGGTTTTGATTACACAGCCCCAATGAAAGTCAGTTTTAATATTTCAGCACAACATAGCAGCATATTCCCAGCTTAATTCCCTATATCCCTCACACCCAGGAGCTTAATAGAAATGCTATGCAGGTTCTGATTTTCTTCCTTCCTGTACAGAACTCAAGTAGCTTACACTTCTGCTAACAAAGTGGTGTATTGTTCTCACATGAGTGCAGATGTCTACATCACCCAGGAAACCAAAGATGCCGTTCTAAAAAGAGCTCTCAAGAGCTTACAATTGACTGAGTTCCATTGGATGCTGGTGCTGAATTGCTCCAAGAGAGCTCTATGTACACAGGTTTGAACCCAACCACGGCTGTGGAAGGACTGGAAGAGCTTTTGCTGCCTTGAGGGGGGAAAAGAACTCAGAGGAAGTTGATGGAATCCTGTTCTCAAATTTGCAGATTTTCTAAATTAAACTTCCACTCAAAGTATGAACACAGATTGTCTCTTGTTTATTCAGAGACTCATAATGGCCCCAAAGAGCAAGTGATTGCCAAAGGGACAGAGTGACTCGCACAGAACGAGAAGTTCCTATCTTACAATACTTTTTATTCCAAAGAATGTTATTTGGAATCCCAAATAGATTTTCTCCCACTGTCAGCATTCGTTGTGGTGGACATACAGGCCCTCAGAAACCTATCCAACCCCAAAAAGCAGTTCAACTGTAGTGTTAAATATTACATAGCAGTAACGCTTTTTCTGAAAGATTATTTATTCAAGAAGTTCACAGCAGAAAATACACACAGGACACAGAGAGATGTGAAGTGTACTGTACTGAGAAACTGCATTGAGCTTTGATTAGGATCCACAGATAAAAGAAGAACATCACTTATAATAGACCACATGTAATAGTCTGACATACTGAGACTTCTTTACAAATGTGTGTATAAAATGGGTAATATTAACTTTAAAGTATAAGCAATGCATTTCATTTTGAAACTAGCTTTTCCTTGCATACAGATACAGCAAGAAATATGTCTGCATTTTAATTATAAATGGCTTAATTCATGGAAGTGAAGCATAATTAAATTACCAATTTTGTTATAAGTGCCTCAACTAGTTCCTCTTTTTTGTATTAAGTATGAATATATGGACATTAACTTCACATATTTTATGTGGTTAAATTTTTAGAAAGAAAATGCTATTTATAATTTTCACATGTACCACAAGATGCCTTCTAAATAGGTACTTTCTTGTGTTTCAACCACATTGCACATTTGCAGTCCCCCACATTGATGTCCACCGACTTTGTAAACTTTATAAATTTGCTAACCTGACAACAAATAAGAGCATCTCCTTGGCTTTCAGTCACATCAGATTCCTTTTTAAGAAAAAAAAAAAAAGTGTTTTATTTATGCATTCAGAACTGGGTACAGGCCAGAGGTGGAGGGGAGTGAAAGGATTCACCAGAGACCAAGTGGGGAGCAGAACAGGCAGAGTGATGAAGTACACTGCTGAGCAGCGGGTGAGACAGGAGGGGTCTGCTGTGCCATGTGGGTCACATCCCTGGCTGGGGATCGAACTTGTGTTAAAGTAGCTGTGGCCAGCTTCACAGTGCTGCACTTTAACCCACTGCACCACCAGGGAGGGCCCCACATCAGATTCTAACTGCTACTAAGACAACATTTCCTACAAATCTTCTTGCCATTTATATATTTTCATTTCAAGATTTTTTCTCTCAATGCTTTTGCAGTTATATATGATAATTTTTTCTGTTGCTAGTTTTAATAATAAAAACAGGGCATATATGTAGCATATTTGTATGCTACAAGTACTTTTCATATTTTATAATTTGTTTTAATTTTGGTGAAGTGTAGTTTTACAATAAAAATTATTTCATGAAATTTTACTTACTAGTTTTTTAGTACTATGTTGAGAATACTCTCTACCAAAAGGCAGTATTATCTACATTTTGGCCTAATATTTTATGGGTTTTAATATTTTATATTTAATTTTATATTTTATATTTCATGTTTTTACATAAATATATATTTTAATACAAGTCTAATTACTCTGTACAAGGTGCAAGGTAGATGTCTTATACAACTTGGGATTTCCATTTGCTCCTTTTCAAGGCTTTCTCTCTCCTAAAATCCCTTAATTTCTACCCATTATTCCTATTGCTTTCTTTAAACATGTGAACATATCCATTGTGGCTGATGTTCTGATTTGCTAGTTTTATCATCTGGGTGAGCTGTTCTTATTAGCCATATTTTCTTGACTATGAGTTATATTTTTCTGTTTCTTAGGTCTAGATTTTTTACTGTATTCTCAATACTATAGTTGACACAAGTAGAGATTTTAAGCCACTATTATCTTGAGGATTCTTTTTTTATCACAGCTATGCAAATGCACCTAGTCCTTGCTAACACAATAGACTTAGAGTTATTCCTTTCTATTTGCTCATTTAAGTTCCAAAACAAAACTACACTGGAAATAAATTAGATAGCACCTTTGAAGGTGTAATTATATTTTCAGGCTTGATTAAAGGAGGTCCATGTTGGTGGGTGATATAGTGATGAGAAGCCCAAAGGGGTTGCAACTGAGATGGGAAAATGCACAAAAAGATGTAAAAATAAAAAAAAGGAGGTCCATGTTGGCTTGCCATTATTCCTGAGACAGAGCTCCTCTTCCGACACTAGGGCCTATGGAAGCCTGAGGTGGGTGGGTGGGTAGGTGGATGTGTGTTTCAAATACTATTAAGTTGATGGGAATCAAATACGAAACTATAATAGTCAGTATAAAGGCAGCTGGGAAAACCCTCTGAGCAACTCAGCTACATCTCCTAAGTCACCTGCAGTCTTGTTCTACACCTGTGCAGCTCTAAAGTCAGCCAAGGATATGGGAAGATTTTCACATAACAATACCTACCTGCAAAGAAGTATGGAAAATGTAACCTTTATTCCAGGGGCTATGTACTCAGGTAACAGCGGATCACTTTGAAATTAACTGTAATTTAAAAATTTCTATATGAAGGTAAGAAAATACATTTTTTGACACCTACATACAAAATGAAAGAAGTTTATCTATTTCCCATCTTCAAGTTCTGAAATATCTTTTAAAAATCCAGACTATTATTTCTATTTTAATATTTTAATCTTCTAAACCAAAAAGTTGGTTTTGTCATTTAAGTTAAGATCTGGAAATATAAAAGTTAGGAAAGGAAAAATGCAGTCTAATCTCTTAGTTATGTAATTATTTTAGAAGAAGTAAGCAATGATAAAATACTTCTGAGCTGTAGCTTGTCTGCAAATATTTTTGCTCTTACAGTGAAGAATGACTTCTTAGAGAATAGGTTTGTTTTTTTATTTTGGACATTACTTGATTGACATTTCTTCCTCATCTTCCAGGATTTAGTTTTATAGTAAAGAAGTAGAAAAGACAAAAGAATGCAGTTGTTGTGTAAGTTTGTCGGACAAGATACTTGAAGGTTTTCTCCCCTCCAGTCTTGAAATTCAATTTACTTGCATGTGTCTCTTTTTATAAATTTTTCTTGTTACTTTATGGACCCTTTTGTTATGAAGACCAAGTCTTTTCTTTAAAAAAAAAAATCTCAGAAATAATATCTCTCTATATGTTAATTTTTCACGTTTCTTTGACTTGTTTTGTTAAGGGACTTTCTTTGTGGCAAGAATTCCAAACATTATTCACATCACTTCATTTTCTTGTTTTGAAAATTAGATATGCCTGTGTCCACTCCCCAACATACAAAATTAGCATTTGTGGGGAGGAGGCACAGAAGCAGAATTTTGTGAGTTGCTCTTTTAATTCACTGATTCAATTTTCTCTGGTACCAAATATAGTATACATAAGTCGCCTGAAACAGAACCTCCCTAGTTTTCAACTCTGTATTATATAAATGAAAAGTCATCTTGTATTTTGTTAAACATATTAGTTATTTTTTATTACTTTTCTTCAAGTTCAAGTTCTGCAGGGGCGAGTTTGACTCATTCCCTCCCCTTGAACTTTGGAATTACTTCATATGTACAGTGATTTTGTTCTACTTATAAGTCCACAGAGAAGTGGATTTCTGCAGTGTCAGAGAGCATATGTCCATGTTAAAAGGAAAGAGGAGCACTGGATTTTCTATAGGTTTTGCCTGCACAGCATTTATAATAACTATTCAATGATCCAACTAAAACAAGGATTTTTTTTTTTTTGGCTTTACTTGAAATATATATTCCTCCAAGAAGGGTTGTATCACCTGCTAGTTCAGCAATTATTATTAAGAAAGTAAAAAAGCTTTTTTTACAACTATCACTGAACAGAGGTAGTAAGAAACGAGTAAGAAAAACTTCTCATGGCACACCTTTTTATATATCATTTTGATGTTTGAAATATGAATATACAATTAATTCCAAAAGTGAGCTAAAAATGGATATAAAATACTATAACAAAAATTAAAGGCATGAGGTAGGAGCACCTATCGAAAAGTAGCTTACTTTTTGAAAAATGAAAATGTCTCAATAGTGTGGCTGAGTGGTCACTCAATTCTAGTTTGTTTAGATTTTTAAAGTGGAAAAAAATCAGCTTTTAAATAAGGGTTTCTGAAAATTCCTTTGGGGTTTTCTCTAATGTGCTCATTACAGTAACTATGCCAGTCGGTACTTACACTGGCCTATTAAGAAGCCAGTCAGGTTTCAGAAAAGGAACAAAGTTAGGCAAAGGAACATAAGAAAACTCGATCAATATGTTTAGAGCACAACAAGTGTACCAACTGCTGACCCTATGTTTCCTAAAGAAAGACCTTTATTATATATATTTTATTATCCCCTATGCCAAGTTTCAGACATCATGATGGAATTTTCAAATAGACACATACATTCTTAAAAAAAAAAAAAACAACAAAAAAAAAAACCCTTCCCCAGATGGTAGTGAAATACCAAGATATAAAGTCCTACCTTGGCTCCAAACTGTATAAATTAAAGGAATATTGATCTTAAAACACTAGTACAGTAAATAATTGAAGCTTTAGCCTGCACTGCCACTGGCATTGTTAGAAGTTTTGTCTTCATAATGTTCTCCCAAGCAAGCACTTAAACAGTCAAGCCCATTAGCCCTTTATAGAGATCAACTTTGTCAACTTATCGACAGATTTCTTTCGGCACAGATCTCTTTCTTGAGTCTGATTACTTGCTCTAGCATAGTGATGACAAAAGGCACCATATTATCTGAACATTCATTTAAAGTAGCTATAAACACCTGTCTACAGGATGAATGCAGGTGCAAAAGTGGCCCAATTTTCTTACTAACTCCTTCCTTTTCTGCACACTGGTCTGAAGATAAACACACTGGAGAAATAGCAGCACATAAATTCACTGGTATCAATTACCTTACTACCAACAATACCAACACTTTCCTTTGACAAATACTGAAAATCATCTTCACTCTATAAAAACTCAGATGACAATTTAACAACAACAAAAAAATTGAAACATGAACATTTAAATTCTGTAGAAGAAAAAGCACAGCTCCCTCTGAAATTTTTTTTCAGATTTAAGTTGAAATCACTTATTAGTGAAAATAATGGAAGTACACTGATATATAGGAAGTGTGAGAATTTAGCATAAAAAAATTACTTTAGTGAGAAACTTTCTCAGGGTGGACTTATATTAGCAAGAACACAGGACTGGAAATAAGGAGTCCAATGCTAAACAAGTCACTGGTATACAGCAAGTTAATATGTGTTCACTAAGTCAATGTCCAAATAGGGTTCTGACTAACACTTTCTGATCTTGGATATTTTGCACCTCTATTCCAGAACTTTCTCAGCTAATATAATATTATCTGCCTCATAGAACAGCATATGACAACAGATTTTCTGTTTCACTTAGAAATTTGGGGAATCAGAGGCTGTTAGAGTAAGTCTAATACTCAATTATCTGCTTAAATGCATGTGTTTGGTTGGACAAAAGGTAATTGATAAAACTCCATCACTTGGTAGTATGTAAATAGACAAAAGATAAACAGAATTCTCTAAGTTTCCTTTTATCCCAACAATCTCAAGCAACAAAGGATTTCCATGTGTCCATTCTCCCTACTTAGCACTTGGACAAAGTAGGAAGGGAGCTAGTGTTCAGTGTGAGTTGGAGCTACCCCCGGGATGTGCTGTCTGCATTTTGGCACACAAAGCTGAATGTCTTCGTGTAGCATGTCCTCATGGTTTTCCTTGATTTCCAAGTGCCTCCCAGATGCAATTGGTACCTACCTTGTGTCCATTACCTTGATTGGTTCTCTGATGGTCTGCTTAGTTCTTACCAGTATCCTCCTAGTAAAACTAAGACTCCCTCTCTCTACTCATCTCTTATTCTCTACGAGTTCATACTGAGGTACTGCAGTAAGGGCTGATTCAGCATGAACTAACCTGCTGAGAACTGTAGTATCACCACAGGCCTACTTATTTATTGATCAAACAACCATCCCAAACTCACTATCAACTGTTTAGCCTTACGTTCTATTTCATTGATTAAATGGAAGCGATAAACAGAAAATTTCCAGATCACTACCTGCTCTGACTTCTCGCTTAATAGTATAAATAAACTACCCCTGCATCCATCTAAAACCAGGTTGCCCACCTGAATACTAGATTCTATCCTTCTTTTCTACACAAAGGACAACATTGTAAGAGTTCTTTTCTCTCTTACATCAATGTATTTGTTATTCTATCACATAAAAATGCATGGTTATTTCTCTAGTACTAAAAAACAATCTTTCCTTTTTCTACTGCTGCTTTTTGGAACAAAATTCGTTGACAGCATGCCTAAAATTGCAGAACATTCTCTCTTTAAACCTACTCCAATGTGTCTCTCATGCCCAGGTTTACCAAAACTGTTATCACCTATGACAACCGCATTGCAGAGTTCAGCATCGGCAATTCTCCTAGATAGACTTGGCAATTCTTCCAACAGAAGAATCATCCATCATCTGGGACCCAAGAATTAGCCTACATATATTTTAAAAGCCAGGCCATCACTACATCCACCATCTCCATTGCTAACACCCTACTGCAGCCACCATAACCTCCACTTTGGATTATTACCATGAGGTGCCTAACTGGCTTTTCTGCTTCTATCCTACAATCTACAATCCCTCTTCACATCAAAGTAAACACTATAAAATGTAAACCAATGTTTCTTGGTACAAAATTTCTGCTTCAGTACGTGGCCCTTGCTGCCTTTTTCAAATATATTCCAAGAAGACCTCCCTTTCATTGCCCATTTTTACCTCCAAGTTTTGTGGGTATATCTACTTGGATGAATTTCAAAAAATGTAGAACAGCAGTTACAGGGGAGTCTCAGTGCAATTTGTAGCTGGCTATTTTCTATTACATAGGAAGAATAGATAGAAAGGGGATGAAATGGTACAGTCAACCAATTTGGTTGACATGCCACAAAAATATGAAAGTTTAATGGAGAAAGGAGTGGTGATTTAATCATGATTTATACCAATGTAAGAAGAGAGGTTGAGTACCAAAAAAAAAAAAATATATACATGTGATAATCTGAATAGACTAACATACTTACTGAATCCTTCCTAAATATATTCTGTACCTTACTGTCTCATTGTCAGTTTACAGAGGTGATATATGAAATTTCCATTTTGAAATCTCACACAATTTTAAGAACATTCTCTGATGAGAATTTCTTATGTGCTACTGAGTATGAAGTTATGAGATTCATAATGATGCTCAAAGTCACATGCACAGCCACAGCTAAATTTCAAGAGCTTGGTATTTATTCATAGTTATTTTGATTCTGCTTTAAATTAAGAAATTGAGGTCTTTTGAAGTAGGTTATAAGATGAGCATATTAAGTGAAAGTGGACAACATATATTAATCATTTCCATATGACAAACTTTATAGTTCAATAATTCTAGGATCTAACAGTTAACATCAAAATACCAACTCAGTATTACTTTCTGCTATTGCTGCATTTCTTTCACACCACCCACAGTGCTTTCAAAAACCATTCAATCACTTGTAAAACAGCCAGCCCAGCCCAAAAGGCTTTTTACCACAGGATTTTTCTAGTACTTTCCTTAGAAATAGGTTTGTAGCTCTGACCACTATTTCCTACACATTCCAGACCATTCTTCACAATGTTTTACCTCAAATTTATTTCAAACATTCTTTTTCCTGGGGTTAAGCATAATATTCCATTGCTTTCCATGGTATAGGAGGACAATCATTTTGCTATACTTTCTTCCTAAATGTTACTGAATACTTTGAGCTTCCTAATCAGTTATTTGAAAACACATTAATTGTTGATAGCAAAATTGACAGCAGTTTTGATAATTTCATGAAGAGCCCCCCTTAAGTAAAAATGATAAATTCGTGACCTAAAGAGTGACTTTATCCTAAGAAGTAATGCTACAAGGAACTTTGTTTTTAACTTTGACAATTAGTAATGAAAGCAACTGACAAACATTTATTATGCATTTGCTGAATGTGAAGAATAATTTGGGTAATAAATAGTACTAATTTTGTTGCACCTATAAATATGTAACACATAACATTGCATCTTTAATATCTTACTGTTAATTAGCAGTACATCAACTGTGGGATAGAATACCCTTGCTGTGGCAATGATACTATGACTATGGGACACATTTCTGCCTATAAAAGATCTGAAAGGTGTAGATCTAGTAAAAGTATACTGGAACACATGAGGATGTCATGCCGAGAGACTTAGAAGTCTGAAAGCTAAGGTGAAAGTAGTGGGTTATTCAGGTTTGTAAGCAGGCCAAGTTCATGGTAATTCCTGATCTAAGAGTGATCTGAGTACAAAACTAAGAAATTTAAATGTCATTTCTAGGTATGCTATAAATCATAATCACAAACTGCTGGTCTGTGGACTTTAACAGAAGTAAAATATTTCCCATTTTGACCTCACCCAAAAGCATTTGGGTTTAAAAGTCTGCTCTGAACAGGAGAATCATTTGCAACTTTTTAGTAAAGGAATAACATATGGAATATAATGGTATCAGAAAAAGCATCCAAGCCATAGCGTTCAATAAAAACTAGGTAAGCTGGAATGAAGGAAATCAACAAGGAGATGACAGCAATGTAGGATCAAATGATAAATGGAACAAGCTCTATGACAGCGGCACAGAGAAAAAGAATTCCTGAGGGCATACAATAATTTATTTACTTAAAGTACTTAGGGGACATTTAATAGGGTGGGTCAAAAAGTTGTCCTCTTATAGGTTCAAATTTTTTTGAGACAAACTAATCAGGTTATAACACAATACAAAATTATAAATAGTAGCAAATACTCCAAAGGCTAGAACATGGTGTAACTAGAGGCTTTAACTGAGCAAGATTAGTAAGGGAAACTTCAAGTAACATTTGAGCTTGCAGCTGAGGACTCATTTGGGGTTAATCAGATACAGAGGGAAGCTTCTAGACAGAAGATAGAGTAAATGAAAAACCCCTGTAGTAGGACATAGCACAGGTGGTAGTAAACACTGAGATTACCAGAGTGGCTGAACAGACAAGTAGGCACAAGCATGGGTGCTAGATCATGCGAGGTCTTAATAAGGAGCCTGGTTTTTAGCCCAAGAAGAACTATGCAATTATTTGGAGGGTCTATGCAGTTGAGTGACAGAGTCAGATATGCATTTTGAAAGAACGGACTAACTTGTAGCAAGGGGAAATGGGTTGCAGAAAGCCCCAAGAAAGGTTCAATCCTAAACACTTTAAACAGTGAGAAAATATGACTTTAAAAAGGATTTTTTAGCACTATCTAAACTCTGTTTCATAAAACACTAATGCAAAAATTAACTGAGGGCGATGTCCCATGATCCAATAACCTTGAAAATGCGACTATTTTCTACAACCCTCCTAATTATGTATAGTAAATGTAGCTTGTAATTTATTGTAAGATCTTAAAGGCTAAAGGTGTGAAAAAAAAAAAACAGCAACTAAAAAACAAACCATATTTAACTTTGCAAAACCCAGAATATCACAACCATATGTAACCTTCAAACTTATTAGACACAAAATACCCCTTAGAAAAGTCACGTACACACTTTCTTAAAAACACACAGCTGGATTTTAGGAGATAACCTTCAAACTTATTAGACACAAAATACCCCTTAGAAAAGTCACGTACACACTCTCTTAAAAACACACAGTTGGATTTTAGGAGATGACTCTGACTAGCTTTACGTATTTCTATTACGAAGAACTATTTTCCACTCAAAAATACAATTTAAACCATGAGATTATCGCAACTAAATAAACATGAAATTATTTTGGAAGCATTAAAAACAGTGACTGGTGATAGGTTTACTTCTATGGAAGTGGAAAAAGTAACTTATAAAAACGCACATTTAAAAATGATATTATTACATACCTCTAAGAGGAAGAAATCAATGTTGGAGCAACAGTGAATCTCCAAGACGCCCTCTAAGAGCCTGTCACTGCTGAGTCCACCTTCGGAGTCTGGCTGCTAGAACTGTTTGATCTGGGAGATATTTAGCCTATATACCCTGAGATATCCAATGGAGAGACCCAAGTAGGAGGAGCTGTGGTCGCCAACCAATAGCTAGCATTAACCGCCAACTCTCCAGTGAGTCAAACTTCAGCAGACCATCCAGCCCCACGGGAGCTTTCAGCGGTAAGTAGTTCCTTCTAACACTTGACAGCACCCCGGAGGAACCCCAAGAAAAATGAGAAACACCCTGTGGTGGAGCCCTTCCCAAGTCTGACCTCCAGAACCAATGAAAGATATAACAATTGTCACATTGAGCCATTAAGTTTTGTCTTTTAAACAGCAACAACAGATAACTTAGTTTAAAAAAAAAAATTTCTGAATGATACTTTCTTGTCAGTGTAAGTCAGAAAGAGCTACACAGAAGCATTTATTTGTCTTGCAAACTAGCTTATGCTGTGCTCTTCATAGGAAAAAAAAAAAAAAGCTCCAAGGATATCACCTGATAATCTATGGTGTGTGTGTGTAATAATCTAAGATCTCATGCTACACTCATAGGAATTGACAAATAACATGCCAGACATTAATGTATAACTCTTCCCCTTTAGTAGAAGTAAACTGTCACAGAAGTGGGTCTTTAGAAGACTGTCAAGTCTTGCAGAGTATAAACTTCTCTGATATGAATATGACATAAAAGCTTTGAAAACTCTGCTAGCCACTGTGAATGAAGTGAAACATATCACAAGGTGAAGAAAATGAATCTCACACTTGACAAGGTTTTTCCCTCAGTATGTCACCAAACTCTTTCCACACCTATTTTCTAGCTACCCCTTTCAATTAGGGATGATAATGGAGTCTTGGGATATAATATAATTTAACTCCATCATCCTAATACTTTGTTTTATCTATTACCTTCAATTGCATTCCTTGTTTCTCACACTTACACTTCTAACAGATATAAAAAGTCCTGGGGGTTTATTCCTTACTTTCTTTTCCACACTTCCAACCACTCTAGAAGTTTTATTTGAATAAGAGCATTGCTCTAAGTCAAAGAACCTGGTAGAAATTATGAGATCAAATAACTACAATATTATAAGCAAAACTAGTATTTGGATAACAAAGATTTGACTGTTTGAAGTATATTCAGTTTTATTTATTTTAAAATCATCTTGACTATGACACTGAAAATATTTTATTAGTTAAAATGTTGAATATAAAGCTTCATATATTTTTTATTTATAAAAAAAGATATTTAACTTCCAGTTTCAGCTGACATGTGAAGAACTTTAAAGCAGTTTCTCTAGGTTTTTACAAAAAAGAAAAAGTTGAATGAACAGAAAATCAGTGATTTTTCTTGAACATTCTAGAGATTTAAGGTCACAAGCACCTCAAAATCTGCAGAGAGGTGAATACAGAGAATCACAAAAGAGCTCAGCTTACTTGGGGCAGAAGCTGCTGAAACCACAACTGATAAAAAAAAAAAAAAACACTTAAATGGTAATTGTGATGAATGGCTGGAGGCTGAGTGTTAGATTAACTTTAGAGTGAGAACAGCTGATGTCCCAGTGTGGGAGGAAGGGCACATGTTTCCATGAGTTCTACTTTTCAGGAGCCACACCTGGTTCCCACAGCAAAAAGCCAGGAAGAATCCCTTCGTATTTCTGCCAGGTAAAGGAGAAAAATAACAACATTGAGATAAGTTCTTCATTTTCCATAACAAAGTTAGACTTCCCCAGGGGAAAGGGTTTATAAGATCCTTGGTCTACTTGGGAGAGGGTAACTACCCATCTCCATCCCTCTGGAGAGTTTCCATCTCACCTAACAGGAGGCAGGTGAGAATTAAAAAATAACTCATGAAGACCACAGGCCAGGGACACAGACAGACCGAAAAACTGAGACTTAGAGCCCTCCCTGGTGGTGCAGTGAGTTAAAGAACAACACTAAGAAGCTAAAGCCACTTCAGCAAAAGATCAGTCCCCAGCCCCGGAGGTGACCCACATGGCATGGCAGACCTCTCCTGACCCACCCGCTGCTCCCTTCAGCAGTGTACTTAATTGATCTGTCTGTTCTGCTCCCCATTCTGTCTCTGGTGGTTCTTCTCACTGCCCCTGAACCTCTGGCCTGCACCCCAGTATGCATAAATAAATAAAACTTAAAAAAAAAAACAAAACTGAGACTTAATCATGATTTATATGACCTCATGCTTTCCCCACCCCTACCACCATAGCAACAGAGTTACAGTGAACTACAGCTGATTTAACTACAAGATATAGACTCCAGTAAAGGAGAATTCCTAAGACAATAGAAAAGAGGAGGAATGGTAAAAACAAGGACACTAAGGGAAACTGAAGCCTTCGGAAAGTAGAGCTACAACAAACATTAAACAAAGCCCAATCTCTAATGAGATTAACATAAAATCTCAGAGTAAAAACCTATATACCTTAGTTTCTACTTTCTGATACACATGTTTCATTCTCAAAATATATCAGAGCTTGTTAACGGTAAAAAAAAAAAAAATACAGTCTGAAGAGATTAAAAAAGAATCAGAATCAGACTCAGATATGACATGGATTTTGAAATTATCAGATAAGAAACGTAAATTCGTGCTTAATATGTTAAGGGTTCTACTAGAAAAAGTAGACAACATGTATAAATAGAGAGGTATTATCAGCGGAGAGGATATGCTAAGAAAGAATCAGAAGAAAATAATAAAAGTCAGAAGCACTGTACAGAAATGCAGAATAACTTTGATGGACTTATCAGTAGATTGGACATGACAAGGAAAAAATTGGTGAGCCTGAAAATATGTTAATAGAAACTTCTACAACTGAAATGCAAAGGTTAAAAAAAAAAAAGAACAGAATATCCAAGACCTGTGAACAATATCAAGAGGTATAGCCTAACACTTGAAATGTGAAGAGGAAAAGAAAGAAGCGGAGGAAAATATTTAAGATGTGAATAGCTGAGAATTTTCCAAAATTATTGACAAACATGAACCACAGTCCAGGCAGGAAGCGCCAAGAATACCAAGCAAAATAAAATAAGCAAGCTAGTCATATAATATGCAAACATTAGGAAATCAGAAACAGAGAAAATTTTGAAATAAACCAAAAGTCAAGATGTAGGAATCCTTTACCTACAGAAAAGCAAAGATAAGAATTATATTAGACTTTTTGTCTGAAAATACGCAAGCAAGACAAGAATATAATGATTTTAAATGTAGAAAGAAAACAACTAATCTAGAATTCCATAGCAGTAAATGTATTCCTCAAAAGTGAAAGAAAAATAAAGACTTCTTCTGACCAACATAAGGTGCCTACAAGAAATGTTAAAAAGTTCTTCTTAGAGAAAGAAAATGATACGTGCAGGAAGAAAAAATGGACTTATGTAAAGAATATAAAAAATCAAGAAGCTAAAAAAATCATTTAGATCTTTTTATCTTTCTTATTGTTAATCTAATAAGTAACTCTTCAAATTAATGCTATATGATGATGATAGCATATGAATAAACAGTATAAAGAAAGATTAAGAAATGGAAAAGAGAAATTGAGAATATTATAAGGTAACTATACTAACTGTGAAGCACTAAATAAAGTTTGATTGGAAAATTAACATAGCTTTACTGACATAGATGTATTCAAACTCTAGGGCAATCACTAATTTTTTTTTTAAAGAAGCATAATTTGTATGATAAGATAATAGAGAAAATGGAATTATGGTCAATCCAAATCAAATAGGGCATTAAAAAAAGGAGAATGACAGGAGAGAGGGTTGAGGGAGGAAGAAAACAAACAAACAAACAAAGAACTAGTATAAAAAATAGAGAAGAGTTACAAATTCATTAATCCAACTATGCCACCAACTGTAATCTAACTACAAATTGTGAATAATCTAACTATACCAATCAAAAGAGATGTTAACAAAGTAATTTCTTATAAAACATGTATATATCCAAAAACATCAAAATTCATGAGGCAAAATCTGATAGAACTTCAAAGAGAAATAGGCAAATCTACTATTGCAGTAGAGGACTTCACTATCCCTCTTTCAACATTTGACAGTTCAAGTAGGCAAAAAGTTAGTAGAGAGATAATTAGACTGAACAGAACTTTCATAAATAAACTCACATTTAAATAATTTTTTAAAAGCAGCAAATAGATAGTGCTGTCATGAAAAGCCAAACATCCTCAAGCTTTCTAATGTCAAAACTATGAGAAGGCAGTAAGAGCAGCCATTCGGAGCATACCTTTGTGTGAATAAGAAACTTACGAATTAACACATAAGAAAGTGTGAATTACGTCATTGTGTAAGATGGAAAGAGTGTCTGAAAATTATATACAGTTCCATCCTGTTCTAAATTATCTTTACTCAAGCTTTCCTGGGTCCTTTATTTCTTAAATTAGGGGAAATGGGTAGATAAATTGGAAGGAGGTAGTTGTACATTTTGAAAAGACATGGGAAAATGGATAAGGAAATTAGGAATTTATGATCTTCAAACGATCTAATAAAAGAATATAAAGGCAGTACATGGAGTAAAAAAAAAATTATTCTGGGCCCTCCCTGGTGGTGCAGCGGGTTAAAGCACAGCACTAAGAAGATAACACCACTTCAGTATGAGTTCGATCCTCGCCTGCCCCGGAGGTGACCACATGGTGCAGCAGACCTTTCCTGACCCGTCCGCTGCTCCCCTCAGCAGTCTACTTCCTCAGTCAGCCTGTTCTACTCCCCACTCTGTCTCTGGTGAATCCTCTCACCACCCCTGCATCTCTGGCCTGTACCCCAGTTCTATATACACAAATAAATAAATCTTTTTAAAAACTTATTCTAGTCTGCTAAGAAGAAATCTATCCTGAATATATACAGAATGCCTCAATAGGAAAGGGGCATGAAAATCCAGCAGAAAATGAACAAAAATTCCCGAACAAATTACAAATATGCATATCTAAGAAATCAACAAAGATGCTGAAATGCAAGTTAAAATAACAAAGAGATTCCACCATACACCTACATAATATTGAAAAGCAAAACAAACAAGTAAATGATCAGAAAATCAATGTTGGAAAGATGTAAAGCAGTCAGAATGCCCATATGTTACAGCTGGGAGTGTAAATTACAACTACTTTATAAAGAGCCCTGGCAGTTTGTTAAACTTAGACAGTGCAGAGAGGAAAAAAATTAAAGCAACCGTGTTTTTATGTGTTCACTGCCCTCATCAAGGGAAAGCTCTAGGTAGAAAATTTCTCAGGGTCTTGCAGTTTAATCTCTCATAACTAGGCCTCCAGATGAATACACGAATGATATTTGCTAGGAAAAAGTGACCTTATGTCTTAAAAATACCAGGAAGGATGCCCTGGTTAAGGATTATCTATAAAAAAAGAACCCAGGATATAAGAGAAATGGGCCTCCAGAGAATCTCAACTAAGCTAGACAGCTCTCTGGCTTCACAGTTTAAATGTTTCTGCTGTCTGAAGTGGCCCTGCAAATGTAGCATACAGATTTCATCTCTTATTCTGGGCCAGTAGGACTTGTCTAACAAGGAAAGATAGAACCTTGGAAAACTCCCTGATGCCTAACTACTCTCTGCTATTTCTGAAACTTTTGATTTCAGATTGAAGTTATTTAGTAAAGTTTGCTAAGGGATAAAAGCTCTGATTCATGTGAGTCTTACTTGACAATTCAATCCTATGTGTTAGCTTATACATTAATCAACAATGATTCCAATCATAGGCAAATGCCAAACAAAAATCATTCACATGTTCAACTAAGACCTAGAATTATTATAGCCATAGCAGCACTATTCTTTTTTAAATTCTCACCACCATTCTTTTCCCTTTGTCCTTTATCTCTCCCTGCCTCTCTTAACCTCAGAAACCTCATTTCCTTTATTAATGTCCAGTAGCTTTTATATCTGTTTTGTGATTAAATGTCTGGAATTTGTCAAGCTGACTTGATTTTCTACACACATTTTCTCTGAACTCCCACCATTTTACCATCAATAGCCACATTTCATCTCTCCTTAAACAGTACATAATATATTATGCACTATGTATCCTATATACTATATATACTGCATAATACTCCATAATGTAGCTATACCACATTTTCTCGATCCAATCATCTGTTGGGCACTCAGACTGTGTTCCTGCGCTAGCTACTGTAAACAGACCAGCACTGTTCTCAGTGGCCCCAAATTGGAAATTTTCCAAATGTCCATGACGAGTAGAAGAATGGTCAAATTGTGGTATATTCAGACAACAGAATGCTATTCAGCAACTACTAACTTCAATCTGCACTAACTTGAATTAGTGCAGATGTATTTCAAAACTACCATGTTGATTGAATTAAGCCACACTCAAAGAGTACTCTATGGTACTAAAACTATGAAAATAGGCAAAATTAATATTAAACTGTTATAAAAGCTAGGTATAACTTGTTAGGGGAAGAAGTACTAAAGAAGAGTTCGAGGGGGCTTCAAGGTAATGTTTTGTTTTTAAATGTAGGTACTGGTAAATTCAGGTTATAAAAATATTTTAAATTTCTCAACATATTCCTTGGTGGAAAATATGCCATGAAAGGATCTTTAACAGTTAGATAATTATGAAAATATTTTAGGAAACTTTACTGGATAGCAAGTCATAAAAATCCACCATTGCTGCTGCTTCAAGGAACTTCTGGAGAGATACATAGCACTATCAGTGGAATTTAAAGTCAATGTGTTTATGCTTTCAGTGAACAGAATGTGGAAGTGAGTGATATGATGGGAACACTAACATAGTAGGATAATAACTGGAATTAAATATATAAATTTAAAAATATTTACAATAGCAAAATTTAGTAGTATCTATTCAGAAAAGTCATCTAAATGTTGCTATTTCAAATTCATTGTATTTTGGTATTGTTTTCATGAACCATATCTAAAAGTTCAGGAATGATACATGTTGGTAAGAAGAAAAAGGAACCCTCAGACACTGTTGGTAAGAACGCAGACTGGTCCAGCCTATCAAAAACAGAATGGAATTTTCTCAAAATATTAAAAATATATCTACATTATGATCTAACATTCCTTTTATGGTACCTACCAGGAGAATGCAAAACACTCATTCAAACAGATATATACACTCTTATGTTCACTGTAGCATGATTTATAACAGCCATGTTGTGGAAGCAACTGAAGTATCCAAGGATAGATGAGTGAATTTAAGATGTGGCACACGTGTTCACATACACACACACACACTGGAATGTTTTTTCACTCAGATGAAAAAAGAATGAATTTTAGCCATTCGAGACACCATGGATAGAATGGAGGGAACAAATACATGACGGTGTCACTTTATGTGGGACACAGAGAAATAAAACAGAGTTAGACAAAACCTAACCAAAATAAAAACCCACTGGACTATGGCAGAGCACTATGAGTGCATTGGTGGTGGTAACATACATCTCAAGAGGTAGTTTCCTATAGTTTTGAATCATATAGAGAGTTATATAGTTTAAAATTATAAAAAAGAAACTATCCTTACATAAAAGTTTGATTATGTTTTTATCCTTACATAAAAAGTCAATCAATATTGACTTATTTTCAGATTTTTATTGTTGCTAGAAGTTCAAATTACAAATTGGCTTAAGTCAGTCATTGTTTTACTGCCCTCCTGTTGACAAGAATCATATTTATAGGCACAGTATAACCTTACCAAATAATTTCTTAAAATGTTTGCAAACTTCACTAGCTAATAGTCATTAATTTTCACCAAGGTTTTGAATGATACTAGTTTCATATTTCTCCTATGACTGAATAGATTAGGAAAAAGTCTTTAAATTCCATTATGAATGAATATTTGGTTTATTTAGTATCTCTTTTTCTTATTGAATGTTGTTGATGAATACTCAATTCTTAATAACATGTTTTGGTATCTCCTAAGAACTGCAAAAAAATTATTGCTTATAGTTAATAATTCCAAATACATGTTCCTGCTTTCTGGAACGGTGATGATACTGGTGATGGTCATAATTATAACAACACATAGGCCTTATGCACCTAATCTATAAAATACTCAGCTTATGTACTCTGACACAGGAGTTCTGAATTTAGAGTCCAACAAAATTCAAGGATCCATAAATTTGAATGGAAAAAAGTCATACCTTTATTTCTTTATGACTCTTAAGCATTTAGTAACTTCAGTGTTGTTTCAATAGAGATTAAGAAATTTGTTAGTAGAAATCACAAATATTTTAATCACATATTAATCACAATACCTTAAAATACCTATTTATACTCATCAAATTAAAAATATGGTACTAGACTCTTCATCAAATCTTGCATATTTGGCCCTCCGTGGTGGCACAGGGGGTTAAGGCACTGCACTGAGAAGCTGAAGCCACTTCTGCATGAGTTCGATGCCCGCCTGCCCCGGAGGTGACCACATGGCGCGGCAGACCTCTCCTGACCCACCCGCTGCTCCCCTCACCAGTGTACTTCCTAGATCTGCCTGTTCTGCTCCCCACTCTGTCTCTGGTGAAGACTCTCATGGCCCCTGAGCCTCTGGCCTGTACCCCAGTCCTGTATGTACAAATAAATAAATGTTTTTTTTTTAATCTTGCATATTTAATGTATAAAGAATCATGTGTATTATTGGGCCACATAATTTAAATAACTTGACAACTGCTTCAGAATGATTTAATTCTACATATTTCTATTTTATAAATTTAAAAATACTGTTTCAATTGCTACAAAATGTTCCATGATACCAAAAAGGTTAGGAATCCCTGAAATAATTTCAATTATATTGATAATATTATCACCCACATTTGAAAACCAAGGTTAATGAAGTATGGAAAGTTGAGAGGTTTCTCTAAGTCTACATGCCCAGTAAATTCCAGGACTAGGATAGAACCTAAATCCACCAGAATTTAGAACCTTTCCTCTTGGCTTCCAGACTATCTAGCCCATTAGAGATTTAAATTCTAGCAAAATGAATTTCAGACTTGTCTACTGACAAGTTCCTCTTGGGTTCCCGGGTTCTGCTATGTGTGTCCCTGGGTAAGTCGTGGAGATGATGCAGAGTAGACTTTTGCTAATAACCGGAAGTCCCATTTAAAATGTTGCTTTTTAAAACTCCAAATCTCAAGCATTAAAAAAAGAAGTGATAAACTGCTGCCTTAAAATAACATAAAAGATATATAGATCTTAGTCACAAATCAAACTTTAAAAAATCAAGTATCAGGTAGGTAGTGTTGTCAGCCCCAAAGCCCCAAATAAATTATTTCACTGAGTAATTTGATGTTTCAAACTCTTAAAATGAGACCCAACTAGGTTTTTATATATCTGATGGAACATTTCCAATCTTGACTCCTCCAAGTCAATTATAAACAAAGGAAGAATCCCAGTACTTTCCAAGATTGCACCCACCCTATCCTTTCCATCTCAAGACTCTTAAGTATATTGCATAAATTTTTACAAGATTTCCAGTGAGCTGGTAAACTTGGCCATGCTGAAAATATGTCATGACTGGAAACATGCTAGACTTGGCTGTAGTACATGTTTAATATATAGATACTCACGCTCATGTCTATCTTATTTTTGTTGTTAAGTTGCTTGGCTTGATTACTTCCTGTGGGGTTTCTGTAAATTCCATGGAACAATTTCAACATTATAGGTTAGGTAGAGTTTTAACTTTAAGAATATATATTATACATGTTTGGAAATGCTGCCATTTTAAACTAGAGAATTTTAAATTGAGGCAAGAAAGATGCACACTAAAACAGCATTGGGTTTTTCCTTTCAAGGATATTAGACAGGCTCAGAAAGAATATGGATGGGATTGGGAAAGAAAAATCTTTTTTTTTAATAATATAATCGTTTATTTTTACATCATTTTTTTTTTCCATCTCAGTTGCAATCCCCGTGGGCTTCTCATCACCAAATCACCCTGTGCCATCACCACAGTCCAGTGCACTTCCCTCCCCTCACTGTTTTTGATCCCATTCCCCACTCTGCCCCCGTGAAATGTCTCTGGTATATAGTTGTTCATTATTATTATTATTTTCTCGCCTGGCCCTTTATACTCCTGCTATGAGTGAAACCATCGGTATTTTTCCTTTTCTTTCTGGCTTATTTCACTAAGCATGATCTTTTCTAGTTCCATCCACGTTGCAGCAAAAGGCATGTGTTTATTTTTAGAAAAATCTTTTTAAGGTTCACCCTTTTTGTGATGAGTCAGAAAGAAGTACAAGGACTGATTGGGACAGAATTAAAAATACCAGCTGATCCATTATTTTTCTGCCATTAAAGTTATCAGAGTGACCCACAGGAATGTTATTCAGCACTATTACCTTTCCCAACAAGTATTAAATGAGTCTTTGAACATCATATTCTAGTGCCTCAGGTTATAAAGAAGTTAATGAAAAATAACTTAAGGAACAGATGCTGCTAGATGAGGGAAAAAATATGATAAAATCAGAGGAACGTAGAATCATGAATATGGAAAACATTTGCCCAAAACTCTTGTGGGGAAAATAGACATCTCTATGCAGGTTTTTCACTCACTCTGGTTTTTGTAACTGTAACAGGAAGAAGTCTTCTTTAATCACTGACACATCAAAAGCTTACATATCTGTTTTCAGATGAAGATCTCATTACCTTCTCCTATCCCTTTCCCTACAAAACATAACAAAGAGAAGAGAAATCATCTATATCCAATAATAGGCATTTTATTTGAAACTTTAAGCACAGATTAATCTTCATAAACAATACATCTTGTATATATATATAAATAAAAGCAGCAAATACAGTGGATTTGATTATATTAGCCTTCCATTTTGTAAGTTATCTCTGATCAGTCAGTGCCAATCTTAAGAATGGATAAACTGTTCTCTTTTTCTCTCTCTGCCACATGAAAGCATCAGACAAATATCAAAGGAAAGGCACAATATAAGCAAACATCTGAGTCACAGTGAGAAGTCCAATAAGTGCCATAAGCATGAGTGATGGACCAAGAAGACAGGCAGGGCCAGAGGCAGAATTGCAGTAATGAGACAGGGAAGCAAAATCCTGGGTACTAAAGGAAACATGGTGCATTAGTTCATGACTCAAAGCAACAATAATATCCCAGGCCTCCGATAACATAATCAACACCTTGACCTCCCCTGTGTTCTACCTCACCTTTTGAACACCAAAAATTTTCCAGCCTTATCTTTCCACTTTCATATTTCACCAGCAGGTTCTCAACCCTGAATTGCCACAAAGTATAATACCACCTTTGATGAAATAGAACTGCCTCATTTGCTGTCAAAGCCCCAGAGCCTAAAACAGTGCCAAGCTCACAGTAGATTCTCAATATATGTGTTAAATGAATTAATGAATTACTGCTTACTCAACATGATTTGGTGAGCTCCCTAAGCATTCATATGTATGTAGTATATTTGTGGTGCAAACAGATGCAAACACATTAAGTGGAGTTCATGTTGAGGACAATGTTAACATGAACTGTTTCTCATACAGGGACTTACAATCTACATGACAGGAAGGACATTCAAACAATAAGATAAAATATGCAGCTCAGTCTTTATCAGTTACTGAAATAATGATTTGCTAATTACATGTTTACTAGAGAAAATTATCAGATAGGTGGATCCAAGGGAAGTTTCATAATATGAATAACAATAGCAATAGTTATTCCAGTTTTAAGCACATGTTTTATGTATATTACCTAATACAAATCATTTCCACTACCTTATGCAGTATGTAATCTTATTATCTCCATCATATAGATGAGGAAGCTATAGGTCAGGCAGGTAAAGGGGTTTTCCTCAAGTCACACAGCTAGAAAACACACCTCACTCTGGAGTCCACACTCAGTTACCATGATGTACAGCGAGAAGTGTACTTATTACAAAGATGATAAATCTAATAGATATTGAGTGTTTCATACATGCCTGGCACTGCTCTAGATGCATTACATATATCATTTTATTTCATCCACACATTTAATGAGGTAGGTTCAATCATGATTCCCACTTTACAGAGGAAAGAACTGAGACTTAAAAAGCTCCAGTAATCTGCCCAACTTCAAGTGACAAAGCCCAGCCTGTGAGTCTGCACAATGAACCACTACACAACAAAGACCAGTCCTTCCTGGCAGGTGGCTTTAGAGATTATACTGTGCAGAGGCACAGAGGACAGAACTGTTCAAACATTTAAGCTGGACTATATTTTCCACCCCTTTCAAAGTAATTGAAAACTCTCTGCAACGTCTATTCAAATGGAGACTGTCCCCTGCAATTGAAAGAGATTTTGGATGAAGTCAAGATCTATTTGATATGGAATTCATTGTGAAGAGCTTGTCACTGCAGAGGTCTGAAAGCTGGGCGAGAGCAGTGACCAGAAGTCTTTTCAGAGAGGAGTATGGATGGCACTGGGAGTGGGTACAAGTCAGCTCAAGTAACAAGTGTTCCCTCCATGACATGTACCCATACAGTCATGTCAAAAATAAGATGTATTACAATGAAATCAAATGGCACTGTCTAGACAGCATAAAACACATTTCTTAAAAATATATAGATCTTGGGCCCTCCCTGGTGGTGCAGCAGGTTAAAGCACTGCACTAAGAAGCTTAAGCCATTTCCGCATGAGTTCGATCCCCACATGCCCCTGAGGAGATCCACATGGCGCAGCAGACCTCTCCTGACCGACCCGCTGCTCCCCTTAGCAGTGTACTTTGTAGATCTGCCTGTTCTGCTCCCCACTCTGTCCTTGGTGAATCTCTCACCCTCCGCATCTCTGGCCTGTAGCCTGGTTCTGTATGAATAAATAAATAAATCTTTAAATAGATAGATAGATAGATAGATAGATCTTGCATAGTGTATATCTTAATGCTGTTCAAAGCACTAACTTATACTAAACCTTTCAGTCTTGGTTGCCTCATTTATCAATTGAGATAGTAATACATATTCACGATTGATGTTAGGATTTAAATTAGATAATAGATCCCAGGTTGCTCATATAGTCACTGAAACAGAGCAAATACCCAGTAAATGGTATCGTGACAAATAAGTATAATTAATATTACTATAATCCAGCACAATGATTGGAAATACTAGTCACATTGCCAATTATCACACATGCCACAAAAAGCAAGAGATACTGCTAATTAATGGAAGGAAAACTAGGTAGAAAGGGATTCTGAGGGAATAAAATGAATCACAGGCAGTTTACAAATATGAGGTTTGACTCATGGAAGGTAATATATACCTTCTTAAAAATTAAGATATAATATTCAATGAGACACTAATTAATGACATACTAACAGGAGATATTCTCATTGCCACTTCTAGGAAGAAGAGCTAAGTTATAGTTATGAAGTGCACTATCTTCTTGGGGCATAGTCTTGAGGAAAGCCAAATGATCCTTCTTACTTCAAATAACTCATATATAGGCTAGTATCTTGATACCTCCTTGACTGTGCTGGTTATTTATGTTAATAAAAGAAGAGGTTAGTTACAATGTCATCTTCAGACACGACCTTTTCTCAAACCATGTTCGTGATGCCTACCAAACAACAAGTGACAAATCTGCTTCCCAGTATTAAGTATTTTATTGAAGTATTGAAGATGCACCTAGACAACTGGAGATTGTATTGTACATTATTTTTCCATTGCCATGTCATTTGCAGTATCTCCCGATGGGTATGGACTTCCCCAACTTCAGCTGAGCTTAGTCACATGAGATTTTGGGACTGTAAGTGGGTAAAATGTAAGTTAGCGTTTTTCAAGCCTTAAAGTCTACAAATTACTTGGTGGTTTCCTGTTAAAGTGAAGATTCATATGGAAAACTAAAATAACTCCCCCAAACCATTGAAGCCACTGATCAACAGACCAATCTTCAAAGTTTGTATGGTATGTCTAAGCTTTAAAACACATCATGAGTTTTTTGTGCCACTCTTTGCCAGAAAACCAGCATGTCTTAAAATCTGGGTTACTTCTTCAGCAATGGTTATAAAATTAAAAGGTATGTGGTAGAGAATCACCATCACCAATGTTATTTGTTACTGTAGGTAATGGGTTGACTCATGGGATTATTTGTTACTGTAGGTAGTGGGTTGATTCATGCTAGATTCATTGCTGAAGGAGCTCATGGAGGCATTCCTGAAAAGAGAATGAGCATGCATTTCATTAATTCCAAATGTCTTTAAGCATTTACATACTAGGTCATAATTATACCAACCACCCATTGACTATAGTTTGAACAACTTCATTTGCCATTTCTCTTTTCAATTCCCATACCCTGGTGATGGATTAGTATACATGAAGGTCTTTGGGCCATTCAAACTTAGCAAATGTGGTTGGATAAATAGAACTCAGAAAGCCTTATTTTCTGGCCTGGTGGGAAGTGTCTTAGAGAAAAATGACTGACATTTGGTTATGAAGAAATGCACCTTTTCATAATTGAGTATATTCTGCTGGTTACTAAAGGTTTACAGTGAGAGATAATCAGGATGTAATTCAAAAACAAAGGAGAAGATAATGGAGGTTTCCCATCAAAAGTAAGCAGTTCCCTGATTGTATGGAAAATTATGTAATCTTCATTTTTACGTGAGTCTAGAATTTAGGTGTTTAGTGGAGATGATGACTATGCTGACCCCTGAAAGCTTTGAAGCAACTTACTTGAGTAAACATGTAAACTACCTTAACAAGAGGCACAGATACTTCCTTCAAGGAAGCCTGAAAGGATAACTCCCAGATTCTGCTTTTCTAAACCAACTGACAGGTCAGGTTCAAATGAATATGACTTTGACAAAAAAACATGTCACCAACTTCATAGCCATGCCATGAAATTTGTGTCATTTTATATTAAGTAAACTTATTGTCATAACCCTGCACTAAGTGTGACTGTCTTACCTTTCCACCATCCCCAGGTTCCGAGAAGAAAAAAATATGCCAGTAGAGCAATATTCTATAAATTTAATTACCTAGGGAAATTGGCTAAATTTTTTTCTAACAATAGATGCTTTTCTTTTACTTAGCCTTTGAATTTTATGGTGAGGTTTTTTTTTTTTTCATTTGTTGGGGCAATAGTATTAACTTTACAGAAAAGAAATTATTGAATGAAATGTTAAAACAAAACTAGTGATTTAATATTAATATATTAATGATTAGATCATCTGGTTTATAAATATTAGTAACTGATCACTATCAGAGCTTTGCATATGTCTCATTCACAAGCAAAAATATATTGGTAACATTTCCTTTACTGTCTGTTGCCAATTTTAGAATTTTGCAAATTAATTACCTATTCAGCTAAGTAGCAATATTGCTAAGTGATTATTGAATGTGCATCATAGATACTAAAAACGTTGCCCTTTCATTCTGAAATATAATTATCTACATTTTTTAATGTTCAAACAAACCATATCTTTCAAGTGCTTATGCAAACTGTTAAGCTTCCTTGTAAAGAATAGTTTTCACTTTATTGTGAATATAACTGTACACATCCTTTTAATGAGCAATTCGTTTACCTCCATGGATGTATTGTCTGTTCATCATCCAAAATTAACTGCATATCTATAGCAAATTTCTCCCCTAAATCTAAAGATGTTTTCTGTGTATCATATCATAAACTGAGAATTTCTATTAAGCTAAATAGCAGTAACTATCATCATCAAACAAATTCCAGAAAATCAAGGCTAGAGATACAGGACAATGGTGGTTAAGCTAGATGAGCACACTTATGATTAAGTAACTTTTATTTCAGAATTCATGGAAATAACTGTAGCTAGCTCTAGACTGCATTTGTTTTTGTCTGTTTGTTTGATTTTTGTTGGTCCTTTCCCTTAATTAGCACTTAGGGACTTAATATGCACTAGCTTCTCAAGGGGAAGGACCTATGAAGGAGAATCCTGAGTTTTCTGTGCATTCTGGATAATGACTCACCATTTGACACTGAGCTCAAGTTCAAGTCAAAACAATATTCTACATGGTCAAAATTACTGCTCCTTAAGAAAAAATATACTTTTTTACTTCTCTAGAGAGCTACAAATTTTAATTAATGCTTTAAAGATCTTCTGACCTCCTTAAACATGTACTAGTGATCTCTATTTTTGGTTTGGTCATATCTTCTAAATTACCTTTAAAATGACTTCCCTGGCAGAGATTGCAGTAAGATGTTGGGTAAGTAAAAATTAACAGAGGTACTCATTTTTAATGTTACACAACAGTTGCACAGAAGGAAAGGATGCCCTGTGACCTTCAACAAAGGCATACCAGAAACCTAAGAAGTCCAGCTATTTGAAAAGTGGCTATGACTATCTTCTTGGCATTTCTGTAAAGCCCTATTCTCCAGGATATGGATTTTATCATTATCGAATCAATAACAGAATAAGCAAACTCCAGTATATTTTTAAATGCAGATAGCTACCACTATTAAATAAAAGCTGTTATGATGTTTAGTCTGTAGCTTATATGTAACTGTTTCCCATAAGAATATTAAAAAGGAAACAAGGGGGCCTCCCTGGTGACTCAAGGTGGGAGTCTCATCACTACCAAGCTATTGTCAGCCACTGAAGCATGAGTTCAATCCCTGGCCAGGGAACTAACCCACACTGCAGACCTCTCCTGTCCCATCCACTGTTGCCCTCAGCAGTGTTTTTCAGTAGATCTGCCTGTTCTGCTCCACACTCTCTCTGGTGAATCTTCTATCCCCCACACCTCTGGCCTACACCTCAGTTCTTGATAAATAAATAAATCTTAAAAAAAAAAATTTCTTATCCCTAATCCATGATATTGGCATTGTTTATGAAACTCATGCCTCAAAAGTTAAATATCATTTTAAAGGTTGTTGTTGCTGTTGTTGTTGATATTTTATGCCTTCCTCCTCTTTTTTTCATGACAAAAGATATATCTGTCTCCAATAATTTTCTCATTTACCTGCAAAACTCACTCATCTACTTCATTTTTGGTGTTCTTAAAAAGTTGTTATTTTTTCCCAGGTATTATGGAAAACTATAAACTAATATTACAACTGAGACAGTTTTTATTCTACATATAAGTATTTATGGAAGTGATACAAAAAGCAGAAAAAGAGCCTCCATTTCCTATCTCAAGTACCTGCAAACTACCCTGCAAATTATGTATGTCATGATTTTTCATTATAAAGTTTAATTTGAAACAAATATACAAAAAGTAAAGAAGTAAGGGAGATATATATGTGTTCACTGCCCAGAGTCAAGCTTTTCTGAATAGCCCGTGAGTTAGAAAAGTTTTTAAATCTTTAAAGGATTATGGGGAAAGCATATGTGCTGCAGAAACTATAAATGGTCTCAAAGTCTAGTATATTTACAATTTAGCCCTTTCTCAATCTCTGACACATAGTAATATTATGTATATATTTTTTTATTTTTTATTTATTACAAAGTTTATTTTTACATCATTTTGCACATTTTTTTTTCA
>NW_004567102.1:25889891-26000929 GCF_000260355.1 Condylura cristata
TGATCCCATTCCCCACTCCACCCCCACAGAATGTCTCTGGTATATGGTTGTTCATTATTTTTGTTATTTTCTCACCTGGTCCATTATACTCCTGCTATGATATTATGTATATTTTTTAAAAATTTATATAAGTGATATCATTAAAGAAGCCTTGTGTGGCTCTCGTTTTTTTTTTTTTTTGCTTTAATTTTAATTATTGATATTTTTATCTAAAGATCTACTCCATCCTTTTAAATTGTTGTAGAGCTAAAATGCCACTGAAGATGGCAATGTATTGTCTAATCCTCTTGCATATAGACATGTCGTGCTCTGCTGTGATGGACAAAAATACAGCTACTGAAAATATATCTGAAATAGATGTACTAGACATCTCCCACTGGTCTCCCCCACTGTGACCCTAAGGCAGCACTGAAGGCTATAAGGTACACTCCTCTTTAGGGTTGCTCAAGAATGTTGAAGCGTTACTCAAAATAGCCTCATTGATTGCATTTTCACCAGCAATGTTCAATAGTTTGCATTTCTCTACATCTTTGACAATATTTGGTATTATCACACCCATTTATTTTGTGAGTTATATATTTTATAGTCATGTTGCTGACTACCAGTAGGCCAGTGATCAGCTTACTCTCACCTCCAAATCCATCTTGGACTGTCCTGCTCTATGATACTGGAGCTGTGATCTATAACACCATTCCTTTAAGGTCAGGCTTCGTTAGTTGATGCCACTGGAGGCAGTGCAAAACTACAGGAAAGGAAGGGATGCTCCTTCCTCAACCCCCTGTGCTTGGCTTGTCCAGCACAGCAGGCAGCAAAGTGATAAATATGAGAACTGGTAGCATGTATTCACATCAGTGGCCTGTGTAGCTTGATGCCAGGCTATCTGCACCCTGTGCCCAGCCCCTAACCCATGCTATGGTTCACTTCCAGCTCCAAATTCTGGCAGGTTTTAGGAAAGAAGCCAGCTAAAGAACTCTAAGTTCTTAAGTCCTCTCTTGCTTACCCTCTCTCAGTATGAAGGTAATTAAATAGATAGGTAGATGGATAGACAATAGTCAATTGGATTGAAGTATTTCATACAAAACCTAATGCCATGAAATTGGCAGACTAAATCATAGGTGAAACACTCCGTGGCACTGGTTTCAGTAATGTCTTTGGGGAGTCTACTCTAAAAGCAAATGAAACAAAAGCAAAAATAAATAAATAGGGCTACATCAAAGTAAATAAAAAATCTTCTGCCCAGTGAAACTATCATTAACACATAAAGACACCCTAAATAATGGGAGAAAATATTTGTATCTGTTACATCAGATAAAAGGTTAGCTAAATCTAAGATCTATAAAGAACTCAAAACTCAACAAAAAAAAAAATACATAAAAACTCAATCAGGGTATGGTTTCACTTATAAGTGGAATCTAGAGAAATCAAATAAGGGATGAGACAAAGACAAACTGTAACACCTGAAAGCAGACCTTAGATCTGAAGCACTCAAGGGGGGTGAAGGAGGGAAAGGGGGAGAATACAAAATAGTGGGGAAGGAGAGCATGGTGAAATGTTGTGGAAGCTTGTGGACAATGTGGTAGTGGGAAAACTATGATGACTGTACATGTGGGGAGAAATTTATATATTGTGAAAAAATAAACAAGGATGTTTAAAAAATAAAAAAGGAAAACATAAATAAATATTCTAGGCATAAAAAGACAGAAGAGCAAATAGACAAGCTCAAAGAAGACATACAGATGGCCAAGAGGCACATGAAAAACATATTCATCATCTCTTATTATCAGAGAAATACAAATCAAAACCACAAAGAGATAACACCTCACACCCATGAGAATAGTCTCAATCAAAAGACCAGAAACGACAAGTATAGGTGAGGATAGGAGAGAAAGGAGCCACTGTATAATGTTGGTGGGAATTCAGACTGGTCCAATCTCTGTGAAAAAGAGTATGGACATTTCTCAAATATCAGATCTATTATATAAATGAACATTTTCATTCTTAAGTATCTATGCCAGGAATACAAAAACACTAACGAAAGGGATATATACATTCTATGTTCATTGCAGCACTATTGACAATAACCAAGTTATGGAAACAATCTAAGTGCCCAAGGATAGATGAGTGGATTAAGAAGCTGTGAGACACACACACATACACACACACACGCACAAAATGCGAAGTATATTACTACGATATATACATATACATATACATATATATATATATATACACACACACACACATAGTAATATGCATACACATCTCTCTATATATGACAAAATTTTGCTATTTGTGACAACTGGGTGGGATTATCTTAAACAAATTAAGTCAGAAGGAGAAGATAAATAGCCAATGCTTTCACTCATATGTGGAACATTTTTTTAAAAAAGCAAAGTAAGGGAACAGATTAAACTAAAACAAACCTTGTAAATCTAACTGTAGAAATGTGGCTACCAGAATAATGATGGGGGTGGGGTACAGTGAGCTCTGGTGTAGGAGTTGGGGTGCTTTGATGATGGGTGTGCTGTGGTAGCATACATCTGAATGTGAACCAATATGCCTAAATCATATAGTGTTGTGAATCAATATTATAAATTATAAAAAGAAAATACAATTAAAATACCTAGAGCAAATATGCTCATAAGAAATAGAATTTACTGATTATTGGGGACTATTCATGTTAGTGTCACCTCTAAAAATAAAAGTTTTATCTAGAAAATAAGTTTAATATCATTAAGAGCACTCATGTGGAAACAGGTCAAGTAAAACCTTCCTTACATTTCATTTTATAATCAAATCAGTTCAGACATTAACTGATTTAATCACTCGTGTCAGCTTTTAGGTGAAAACATCTGAGGTTTAATCTACCTCTGCTTTAACAGTCTAACTGGTTGCTGTGTCATTGACCGTGTTTCCTTAATCAAAGATATGAAAGAGGATACTTTTTATTTTCTTACTCATAAGTCTACCTAAACTTATATGTAAAAATGACAGAAGATTTTTATTATGACTATACAGAAAGAGAATAGGAATTGAGGCCCTTCCTGGTGGAACAACAGGTTAGGACGCAACACTGTAAGCTAGCTGCAGCTGCTTCAGTGTCACTCAGATCCCCACCTCTGGAGGTGACCCCCATAGTGCAGCAGACCTCTCCTATCTCACCCGCTGCTCCCCTCAGCAGTGTACTTCATTGATCTGTCTGTTTTGCTCCCCACTGTCTCTGCTGAAGCCTCTCCCTGCCCCTGCACCTTTGGCCTGTACCCCAGTTCTGTATGCATAAATTAAAAAATAAATAAATAAATAAGAATAAAAATAATCTACAGTTACATTAGCAATAAAAAGAAAAACTTAAAATATTTTTATCCATATCAATTTGATGCAGGTTTTTGGTTTGAATTTTTTAAGGAGGAAGAAGGAGATGAGGGTATTTTAATATGGTTTGGGTTCAGGGAAAAGGAACTCTCAAGTTGTTTAGTAATTGGGCCATATTTACAAAAAGTCTTTAAACTGTAAATGTCATTTCATCTAAGACTTTCCACAATTTATCTTGATTTTAAAGAAATTATCAGATCTATGGTACAAATGGTAAAAAGAAGGAGTGATTTTATGTTATTTATAGTGACAAAAATAACAAAAATTAAATGAGTGCAAAGATAATTGTTAAATTGTAATACATAAATATAACAAAATATTACCTGAACACTTTAAATCATATAAAGATGATCTGACTAGAAATAATTTTTCTTAGTTATTGGTAAAGTTTAAAAACCTTATGTGGGCCCTCCCTGGTGGCCCAAAGGGGTAAATAGCACTATGAAGCTATTGCAGCCACTGAAGCATGAGTTTGATCCCTGGCCAAACTCCCAATCCCAGGGTGACCCACATGACATGGCAGACATCTCCTGACCCGCCCACTGCTCCCCTCAGCAGTGTATTTCACTTGGTCTGCCTGTTCTCTTCCCCACTCTGTCTCTGGTGAATCCTCTTAATTCCCCCACCTCTGGCCTTCACCCCAGTTCTGTATGTATAAATAAATAAATCTTTAAAAAATAAAATAAAATAAAACCCATACACATATTGTGATTTTAATATGAGTCGTACATTTACCAAGTAATACACACATACAAATAATAACTTTTACTTTTGTGCCAGTCATGTAATAAATTTATTTAATCCTTCATAAAACAATATTATAAGAAACCATTATTATTATCATTTTACAGATAGAGTAGCCAAAGCATAGGAAGATCCAGTAATCTTCATAAGATTAAACAATAACTGGTTAAGCTATAGACACACACACACACCCCTTTGTGCCAGCAAACAACACACTAGCTATATATCTAAGTAGAGGAAATATGGGCCATTTGATTTTAATATTTATACAAGTTTTGTATCCTCCACATTTCTAAAAATGAAGTTATTAATAAATCCAATAATTTATGTAACTATAAAGATGGGTATTAATGTTTCCTGTGAGTGCTGAAGGGGAAAAAAATCTATCTAATTATCAGTAATGCAAAACCTTATTAATTCTCTTCACATATACTTTTTGTACCAAATTCTAGTCACTTAACCCAGTCTCTGCACTGACTTGTGTATTACTGTGCATATTGTTTCTGTGAAAACAAACAAAAATAAATAGTAAGTCATTCCAATGTAGCAGCCTTATTCAAGCTGTCAGTTACTTTTGATATTGGGAGGAAATTTCTCACCCCTCACACCCTGAAAATAACTGATGTCAGGCTATAGATCTGCCTGCATTCACTCATTACCCTTAGCCAGAAAGCAATAGGTTCTGTAAGGAAAAATATTGCCCCATTAAACAAAGTGTCATCATTGAGGAGCAATCACTCTTTTTTATTTTTCCTGTGAGGTTATCTTAATAACTCACTCATAGCAGTTATCCCCCAGGAAACATCTAGTTCATAGAGTAAGACGGTTAAACAATAAGAATCAGGTACAAACAGCACAGGATGAATGTTTCCACCCATGAAGGGTCTATACTTATTAAAAATCTATCCAAAGCAAAGACCACTGCAAGGTACAGGCTACTGTTGATGGAAAATAATGTATTCTTGCTTTGTAAGGACTTTCACTCTTTCATATGCAGCTTGTCACATTAGAAGCTATCTTTCGCCACACCAAAGGAAGCTAAATAAAACCTAATTGGCAAACCCAAGTTTAATTTGTGAGACTGGAGATTTGTGAGAAATAATGACTGGCATTTTACAGAATCATCACTTTACTATCACTGAACAATAATTCTCTAATGAGGTAAGGAAATCCATTGTATTGCCTTTCTTCCAGCATAGGGTTGGCCAGCGAACTTCTAAAGAGAGTTACAATGAAATATTTGTAAAATAGATAATCGCAAAAATAGACGGTTGCTATGGGGACTCCACACATACACACATGCATAGATCCTCACAGAATGGATCATTCCTATATTCTGTTCTTACATCTAATAGCTTTCTGCTCAACTGGAATTGGTCTAATAAAATAAGACAATTATCACTGAGGTCAAACGTGTATCATTCAGTGTGAAGCAAAAAAGAAAACGATACTAGGAACATTTATCAAAATTTGGCAATTGACAAACATTGAGCGGGGACTCTGTGTAGTTTGAAATAGTGCGCACTGGTAACCAGAGCTTTATTTTTTAATTATTTTTTTAGAGGACTATAGTTTTTATTAACAAAGTACCATGTGCACAGCTGTCTATTTGTTTTTTTTTTCCTGCTCAGCCTGGCATCAGGTTTGGTGTCTGTGAGGGCCAGCGGGGCTGCTGTTTCCACAGTGGCTTTGGGGTTGTCTCAGGAAATTTGCGAGTAATCTCAGCATGCTGTGATTTATTATTACACATCAGAGCAATAGATGTCAAACACTGTGAGCTCCTTGAATGGAACAGGAACTTCTGGAAGCCACTGGGCCATATGTGCTTTGTTTTGTGCTTGTTCCTTTTACCAATATTGTTTGTCAAGGGCTGACCGACCCCTGAAATTCTGCATATTCTGTTGTCAGTTGCTTCTGTTCTGCCAGTGAGGCTTAATTTTGATGTATTGGTCTGACTGTGCTGGATGAAATTTTTGGACCTCTTTTCAGTGATCATGAAGGTCTTACGGGGCCTAAGATGGAGGAGGCAATAGCTATCACCTCCATAGGCAAAGCCCAAGGTGAAGGCTATGTGTCAGTACTTTAAAACTTACTATATTTGTTTTTTATTTTACAATTCACAACTGATTTTTATTAACGGACTCATTTCAAGAAAGGAGTGGATGTCATGCAAAGGAAAATATCCAGTTGCTACTTGATTACGTGGTTCGAAGCAGTTTTTATATTTTCCAAAATAGGGTTGTATTTCGTACTCTTGTCAATGTTAAGATTAAGGTATGCTGTCATTACCACAATGTATTCATTATCTATGGATGTGTAACAAACCATTCCCAAATTTACTGCCTTAAAGTGACAAAATTTTCATCTGCTTCTGCTGTTCAGATGTAGCTAATCTGTATCTGTTCAGTCTCCCACAGGCTGCAATCAAGATGCAGGGGAAGCTGCAATCACAGCAGTCTGGGGAAGACATTACTTCCAAGCCCATGTGTGTGGGTGATGGCAGAAATTAATCCCTTATGCGAATCGTCAGGCCTCAATTCCTTCCTGGCTTTTGGTCAAAGGCTACCCTTGCTTTCTTGCCTCTTCCCATGGTAGCTTGCTTCATTAAAGTGACAATGCCAAGAAGGTAAGTCTTCCAACAAGAGAGCACCTTCTACCTAGAGGGAGTCTGGATAATTTAATCATTAAGTAACATGCTATCACCTTTTATATACTCTAATTTTCAGACACAAATCACAAGGTATGGTCCATACTCTAATCCAGGTATCATATAAGTAGTATGTTAACACAAAGTCTATTATATACAATTATAAATTATGAATTAAGTCATGCTGAGATTGAGAAGCATTAGAAACCAAACCTTTATTTCTCTTTCTTCTGTTTTCATTTTTAAAGTAATTTTTGTCAAAAGTATACAATGATTCTAAGGGGTTAAATGAGAGAGAGAGGGCAAGATTGTATAGCATTGCTTAAAATAGGTTTACTTTTTAAAGTGATGCCTAGGACTTTGATAGAAAAGCTGACTTACATTAACTGCTTCTCTCTGCACAGCTAAGAGAGAGTTCCTCACTGGTTCACTGGCTGCAACACGGATTGACTCCCACTGCTGCTCCACCATCATTGCTTCTCTGACTCAGCAGCACCTTCCATTCCCCAACTGGAGTGACAACACCTTCCGGACTCCAGCAAGGGAAGAGGATAAGGATCCCAGTCTTTCTATGCCCAGACCTGAGGGCTTTTTTTATCTCTTCTCCGGATAGGAGGAAAAGTCCCCTTGCTTGTTCTTTCCAATCTATTGCTGACTGTTGAACTTTTAAAAACATTTTATTTTATTTTGTATTGCTGTTTATGTTTGTGTAATGTTTGATTTCTCCCCTCAGTCACAGACCTCACAAAATTCCCACCCTCCAAAATTATTATAACACTTCTTTCACACAGACTTGGAACTCAATATTCCCAACAAAGAAGTTGGTTTTGGAATTCAAAACTGTAATAGGCAGCTTTCATTTTCTCTTTATTGTATCTGCTTTGAGCTAAAAAATGGACTTTAACTGATTTCTTTGCTCTGAGATTTATAAGCCAGCCCTCATCCCTGACACTAAGGTCAATCAATAGGCAAGGAAAAAAGAAAAAAAACCTGACACTAAGGTCAATCAATAGGCAAGGAAAAAAGAAAAAAAAATGGGTTCAGGGAATCATCTAATTATTAATTAGGTTGATCAAAATATTAATCTAACACATATGTTTGGCTTTGAGACATGAAGATCATTTTGAGGAGATATATGAGAGTACTTTTAAAATTATTTAAGTACTACAAGGTAAGGGAATATTTTTTATTATATTTGCTCATTCATTCAGGAACTGGAGATGCAGTAGCAACAAAACATACAAGGTCCAGAAGTTCTGAAAAATTTCACTCTGATGATAATAAACAAAAGTCATTTATAATATGATGCCAATTAATTAAATTTTAAGAAGAAAAGTAAAAAATAGGCAAGGGAAAGACAATTGTAGGGTTTTGTTTGTTATTGGTGGTGAAAAGGAGTGATGAATAGATATTCAATTGTCTTAAATAGTATGAGGAGGAAAGGCCTCTCTGTAAGATAACAATTGAGCATAGATCTGAAGGAAGTAAGGGAGGGAGCTGTAGACCATTCTAACGTGGAGTCATACATTATGGAACCTTCAATTAGTATAAGTTTTTTGAGGTTCATCCATGTTGTGGCATGATTCAGAGTTCTAATGTACATTTTTAAAAGACCATTCTTGTTGCTATGCTATAATTTCATAAAAAGGTACAAGAATGGAAAGAGAACAGTGAGACAGAGAACACTGTACCCTTGTGAGATATAAGGTAGGTTTCCTTCAGGATGACAGAGAAATGCTGAAAGGGATCAGATTCACAATCAATCTATCTATGTTCTTATCTAGAAACAGGAAGATACTTGGATGATCAACAGCATCTGGGCCAGTCTGTAGACAAAGCTGTGACTGATTCACACCTTCCTCTTTTGCTGCTCCCTGAACTCCCAGCAGTCACAAACCAGTCATCTCCATGCATTTTCTAAAAGTCAAGAAGCAAATATGGATTAGAATATTTTTTAAGATTTATTTATTTATGCACACAGGCCAGAGGTTCAGGGGTGGTGAGAGGCTTCACCAGAGACAGAGAGGGGAGCAGAACAGGCAGATCAACAAAGTACACTGCAGAGGGGAGTAGCAGGCGGGTCCGGAGAGGTCTGCCATGCCTTGTGGATCACCTTTGGTACTGGGGATTGAATTTGCACCAAAGTGGTTGCACCAGCTTTCAATGCTACATCCTAAGCTGTTGCACCACCAGGGAGGGCCAGATTAGAATTTTTTTTTAATGTTGGCAGTGAGAAGTTCACTTTGGAAAAACTGTGAAATACAAAGATGACTGCCTTGTAGGACAATACTCAAATGAATGTTTAATTAGGGTTTTGCTTAAAATATCACTTTTGCTTCTTTCTTTAGATAGGATTTTTGGAACAAATATCTCTCTGCTAATTTCCCAGCAAACATTCACTGTATCAACCAGGTATCCAACATTCTACCAACCATTGTCAGTGGATAAAACTAGTAAGACATTTCTGCCTTTATTTATTTATTTATTTAAGATTTATTTAATTATGCTTACAGAGCTGGGGTACAGGCCAGAGAGAGGATTCACCAGAGACAGAGTGGGGAACAAAACAAGCAGATTCATTGAAATTACACTGCTGTGGGGAGCAGCAGGTGGGTCAGGAGAGGGCTGCAGTGCCATGTGGATCAGTGCCCTGACCAGGGATCAAACTCGTGCTACAGTAACTTTGGAGAATTTCATAAAGTGGTCCTTCAACCCATTGTGCCACCAGGGAGAGCCCCATTTCTGCTTTTTAAATCTACATTGTGGTATAAATTATGTACACCAAAGACAATGGAGAAGTAATTTAAGACCAATTAAAAATTAAATCCAGAGCGCTGAATTTTAAACCTACTGGTTTTCTAGCAATGTGTCATTAAAATACTATTGTGTTGCAATTAGTAGTTAGTTTTATTCAAAACAAATACACTATAACAGATTTTATTTTCCAAGGATAACTGCAATAATATTTCCTATCTTATAGCCTCTTCCAGATTATTTTTTTTGTTTTTAAAATGTACTGTTAATTGAGGTAATATTGGGGAACCCTCACCAGTTAATACCACTACAGTGCACCCACCACCCACTCACCCATATTTCACCACCACAGTATACTGTGTTTCCTTCTCTCTTTGCTCTTACCTCCCTCTCACCCCCTTCTCTGTTTGGTGCCTCAGCGCTGTAGTCAGCTATAGAGGGTTAGTTTTTAGCTTGTCTTTATTGACTCCTAATTTAGTTTCTTTATACTCTGCATTTTAGTGACACCATATGGTATTTGTCGTTTTCCTTCTGACTTATTTCATTTAGCATTATCCCTTGCAGCTCTATCCAGGTTGCTTCAAATAGCATGAGTTTATCTATTTTTATTACTGAGTATAACTGCATGTGTGTACCACAGTTTCTTGATCCACTCACTCTTTCAGAATCTTACTACTATCAAGAGGTAACATTTGTGTTCCCACCCCCTTGAACCTAGGCTTCTGAAGCTGTCTCAAACAATAGAGTATTGGAGATTGACTTAGTAGCTTAGTTTGTAAGCTCCGAGGCAAGATCATAAAAGTGCCATGTATTTTTGCCTTGTGTTCTTGGCAAGTTTGTCCTGGGAAACCAGTCATCATCTGTGAGTAAGCATAGTCAGTCTCTGAATGGGACCACATGTAAAGGACCAAGATCTCCAAAATTCTGCGCAATATCCAGCATCAACTTGCCAGGCACAGGAATGAGCCATCCTAGAAGTGAACCCTCCAACACCCCCATTGCACCATCTCTACTGACACAGAGTAGACTTTTGCTAGCAAGCCATGACAAAATGACAATTTGTAAGTAAAATTATTGTTGTTTTAAGCCACTAAATTTTAGTTAGTTTGCAGCTCGGCAGTCGAGAACTGGAATACTTTATAATACTAGCACTTCACTTGTATTCAGCTAGGCATTCTTAAATAGTATAAACCAGGGAAGTTAACATAACCTGCAATCTGTCTTAATTGGGCAGAATTGCACAAAAGTCATTGTTACCAGTGTGCCATTTATACAAATAAAATGATTTTCTAAATACTGTGCAACAAAATGAGTCTGCAGATGCACAAAATACTTCTCTATAGTTTTGTGAAGATTTGAGTAAACCCAGTGGGAGTAGGTCTTGAATGTTAATAACATCCATTCAATTGAACAAAGGGAACAGTTTTTTCAAGGCCTAGGGTTTAGAGAAGGGGGGGGATAAATAAGTTGATAAAGCCAGGGAAATGCCCTAAAGGAGAGAGAACTTGGGCTATGTGTTGAAGAAATACTTGCATTTGGACAGGCAAAGTGGGTTAAGTAAGGGAAATGCAATGCACAGATGCTACACGGGAGGATGGACGCTCAGTCTTTTTCAGATTGACTTATCTGCAAAAGAGGAGCTACCTTAAGGAGTGAGTGAAAAGATGTGGACAGATTGCTTACAGAGCTAAAATGTAAAAACCTTTAGTACTGGTCTTAAATCTGGATGACAGTTCCCATAATTGCTGTCAATTTGCCTGTTGTATATATGTGAAATAATGAGGAATCCAAATAAATGTCTTGCATAGATTTTTTTCTCTTTCTGCTTCTGAGATATACAACAGAACACTTTATATCCTACATCAGCTTTTTTTTAACCCATCTCAAAATTTGAAAAACACATGTTTAGATCTCTAAAGTAAATTCAGTATTCTGTAGCAGGAAGAAACTAATTTAGTTCTCAATTATCTTGGTTTTCCTTATTAATCCTAATAGCTTGATTAAACATCATTGCCAATGGCCCATAGTTTCCAAAGTGCAGGAGTAGAACCCTGGTTTTGGTAACCTACCTGAGTTCCTCCTCTCCCCATTCAAAATCCTATTCTTTGCTTCAGTATTTACACATTTATTTATTTACTTAGTAACTGACATGCTTTGCATACTTCCCCAATCTCTAATGGTGGGGACCAAAGGCCTGAAACAATGATTGTTCTCTGAGAACAGATATCAATTACCACGTTCTTTTGTAAATGGCTCTTCTCTTACTATTCACATTATGAGCTAATAAGATCAACATGCTGCAGGGCAAAATATAACTTAGATAAATCTGAATTGGAGGACACAGTTTATATTTGTGAACAACTGTGTTTCTCCAAACTGGATTCCAGGATATAACAGATGCACCCTGTGTTAGACCAGAAGCATTCCTTTGATACATATTGTATCACATTCCCAACTTGGCAGTCTGTCTGGGGGAGCAGAATGGCGGGTGCTCCCAGCTCCTGAGAGCAGAGGGAGCAGAAGGACTAGCACTCCACATGCCCACTTTTCTCTTCAGACTCCCAAACAGTGAGAGTGCTGAGAAGAGTCAGAAGTCTTACTTCTAGAGACTTGCTTGCATATAAAACAGGAATAGGCAAATTATAACTCATGGGACCAAGTTTGGCCCATCTCATATTTTTGTGCAGCCCACAAACTAAGAGCTTTTTACATTTCTTAGTGGCTGAAAGATTTAAAAAAGAATAATATTTTGTGATATATGAACATTAAATGAGATTTAAAGTTCAGTGTCTATAAAAGAATTTTGTTGGAACATATCCATGCCCATTTGTTTACACTGTCTGCGGCTGCTGTCACACTGTGGTAGCAGAACTGAGTGGTCATAGCAGAGACTGTACAGCACATAAAATCTAAAATATTTGGTCTTTCACAAAACAAGTGTGCTGACCCTAAAGAAACAGGAAACATCCAGATTGGGAAGAAACATCATCTCTGGGAATTGTACTGGAGATGGAGTGTCCTGTTTCTGTCCTTGAAGTCAGGCCCCTGCTCAAAACCTAGCAGGCCTCATGTGACATACCTTAGTCCTTTTACTGGCTATTCATCATTTGTTTTCTGTTTATTATTCTTTTCAAATTTTCACCTATTTTTCCTGCCCTAGCTTCACCATGTCATGCCTACAATCCTACAACCATTTTTCAGTTAGAATCTTAATTTTATTATTTCTACTGTCTTCTAACTGAAAATAACTTTAGATTTTCCTTCAATCTGCTCATTAGCAAAATGGGAAACTCTTACTCTGTGAGACAAAATGACTTTCTCAAGTTTTCCAATTTAATCTGTGATAAGACTGGACCGCAAATCTCCAAAGATTAGTTTAGTGATCCTGTACCACGACATGTTCTCTCTTCATATTGCCCTTCTCATGAAGTTTTCAAAGACTCCTATTGATCAAATCAAATTTTTTTTAAAGATTAATTTATTTATTCATACAGAACTGGGGTACAAGCCAGAGATGCAGAGGGTGAGAGTATTCACCAGAGACAGAGCAGGGAGCAGAACAGACAGATCAAGGAAACACACTGCTGAGGGGAGCAGCGGGTGGGCAGGAGAGGTCTGCCACGCCATGTGGATCTCCTCTGGGGCCGGCGGGGATGGAACTCATGCAGAAGTGGCTTAAGCTTCTCAGTGCAGCGCTTTAACCCGCTGCGCCACCAGGGAGGGCCTCAAATCAAATTTTTTTTTTTTTTTAAGAATTTTTTTTTTTTTAAAGATTTATTTATTTATTTGTGCATACAGAACTGTGGTACAGGCCAGAGGCTCAGGGGCAGTGAGAGGCTTCACCAGAGACAGAGTGGGGAGCAGAACAGGCAGATTGACGAAGTACACTGCTGAGAGAAGCAGCGGGCGGGTCAGGAGAGGTCTGGCTCGCCATGTGGTCTCCTCCGGGGCAGGCGGCAGGCGGGAATCGAACTCATGCGGAAGTGGCTTCAGATTCTCACTGCTGTGCTTTAACCCGCTGCGCCACCAGGGAGGGCCAAATCAAATTTTTTTAATGTACATTTTTAATGTAGATCAGGGGTCAGAAAACTATAGTCTGTGGGTCAAGTTTTACTGCCATCATAATATTGTCATTTTTACTGGAACACAAGCCAAGATCATGAGCTTCCTTATTGCACTAGTGTCTTTGGCAAACTTGAGTAGTTACATGAAAAACTGTATGACTCCCATACTCTAAAACATTTTCTATCCAGTCCTTTACAAAAAGGGTATAACTTCCTAATCTAGACTCATTTAAATTACTCTAGTTTACTCTTCACCAGGTTCTATGGCACTGTTGGGTAGTCATTTCTTACCCTTCTTAACTTGTACAGTAATGAAATCTCTGATTCTTGTTCTTTTAATTAGCTCCACACATAACACCCTGGAATGAAGACTACATCTCTCAGCTTCCCCACACCTCATCCTGGTGTGGCCATGGGATCATAAGAAACTAGTGGAGTTACTTATGCAACTTTCTGGAAGTGTCCTTGATGGAAAGAAATGTGTCCTTCTCTTTTGGTGTCACCTTTTTAGTTAGACTGACACTCAGATAACTGGGAAGTCAAGAGATACAATAAGGTGAGTTTGGATATGTGGTTAATATATACTTAATATAAGCAACAAGATGGGAAGATCTGTGCCCTTGACATCAAAGTGTATCTACCATCTTCAGACCACATACCTCTAGGTTTTTACACAAGGAAGAAATACAATTCTATGTAAAAAAAGATACTGTCATTTGTTGTTCTCCATAAGAGCTATATATCTCAATAGGAAATTTTTTCATAGGGACAAGCCAGTATCTTTAAGTTTGCTTAATGACTATGCCTATTTCTAGACCGCCATTCTTTTGCTCACTTTACTAGTTCTTGCTAGACTGCCCACTCTATCTTCCACTTGACAAAATCTTATGTATTATTCACTAAAGTTCCATCCACACCTTTAAACATTTTTCATCTCTTTTTCTATTTAAAATTAAGTTCAATATATTTGAACAAGATTGCAAACTGTATTACAATCTTTGTTTTACAAGTTTAGTCCTTTATGCTTAATGAAAATATAGAATTTTAAAGGAACATGACCGTTGCTTTTGTTTTGCATTATTTACAGACAACTCATACTTTAGGTAACTACCAAATATTCCACAAATTTGTTTACATAAATTTGGGCAAAAATGCCCAGTGAGTCACACATGAGCTCACAGGTGCTCATTCTTTATCCTCAGACTGTCTCCTAACTCCTGAAGCATATTGGGGAAACCAACCAAAGAACGCTCTGCATCAAGATGAGTCATTTGAAGCTGTAGCCTACAGACATTTAGGCAAAGGGTTAGGCTCTGTTTAAGTAAAGCTATCATGAAACAATGTATATTATCATTGTGTGTGATAAATTGGACAGAAGTATCATGCTCTCACTGAAGTAAGTGGGTCTAATCCACATTCAAGTTATTTTATTATTTATGAGATGCTCTGAGGCTCTGGAAGCTACACAGTTATACTGCCTGCCTAAGTAATAGCACATTAGACAGATATATTTGAACTAAGGAACAAAAAGCTAATCAGAACCTATTTATACTTGTCCCAGTTCACGAAACAAACAGAAATGTACTGCCTTGGCAAGGACTTGGATGTCAAAGCTCAAACATTTCCTTAACCAGTATCCAGACATTTTGCTCCCTCTGGCACTGCAGGAAGTACACTACATCTTGTTTATCTACAAGGTAAAGGGCCATTTATGGAATCTCGACCTAAATAGTGATATGTTGTCTATCTGTTCACATTTAGCTTACAGCAACAACATTCTTAGCACACTTTTACAAATGAATTGATTTCATTGTCAGCCAAAAGTCCACCTACAGACAACAACCAGGAGCTACTGAAGGGAAAATCTAGTGAGAGCCACAGGAACATGAGTTTTTTGAGCACATGAAGGATGCTTGCCTCCAATGCTCTGCACTTACTTGAGATATCTCTATGGCCACTCCCCTAAGGAGGCAGACAGTTGTCTATCTACAGAGCGGAATAAGATTATGGAAGAAGCAGAAATTTGTCAGATGGCACAGGAACAGAGTGGCTCTCAAGTCTTTTGTTTATTTGAGTTAAAATTGTTCCTGCGCATGTTCCCAAAGACTTAGCCTTCCAGTTTTAGTGAACATTTTGTGAACATTTTTGATTTTTCAGTTGTTAATTTTTTAAAATTCTTACCAGAAATGTTCTCTGTCTCAAAGAATGTCATTAAATTATTTAATTTTGCATCATTTCCATCAGCTTGGTATAAGAAAGAAATCCTATTCCTTCACCTTGCTTCCTGCCTTCAGCCCAACCCTGCCTGTTGCTAGAAAAACTGGAGCCTACAGATACATACCCCTTTCCTTAGATTTCAGCCCCCCGGTAACCAAGAAAATAGGATCAAAAGGCATTACCCTTTATTAAAAGTTCTCTTAGGTCATCTAAGAGATGTCTTAAGTCATCCCTGCACTTTTGCACTAGATATTCTATTGCAGCCCACTCCTCTATAAGTCTCCCCCCAAATTTCAAAGGTTTCTCCAATCTCTTAAATATATATTATTCACTGTAAACTCTTTATTCATGTCTCCTCCCGTAACTGATTATGTTGGAGAAGTATAATTCAAAACAAGATTTCCCAATCCAAAAGTTCTCTCCAAATATAATAAATAACAGCATTACTGAATAAACATGAAACCATAATTTGATGTGCAACATGGGTAACCTAAGCGCTTACCATACAGAGTGTAATCTCAACCTTTTATATAACCTGCCAAATACAATCCATTCCATGAATGTTTTCAGTATGAACAAAAGCTCATCCATAAGTAAGAGAAAGTGATAACACCATTTCTCATCCATACTCCATCCTGGCTTCACCCAGCAACTGGAATGACTACAGGTGCTAGATTCCTGGCTTTCTCCAAAGGAAAAAGACTTCATGAAGCTTCATGACAGGAGGAAATGTTATGACCTGGAGCAGAGTCCCCATCCAAGTTAGGCTCCTACTCTCCCACACAAACTGGGAGGGTATATTTCAAAGAGATGTTTCTCATATCTTTGAGAAAGACATTACTGGGTTGCAAAGCTCACAAAAGCCCTATGTAAGTTTTCAAAAGGACCTACAAAATTTCGAAGAGAAAAGAATGAACTTACAAGTTAACTAAGACAAGTGCACTAAAAATAAGGAATGGAAAGAAGTCTCTATTTTCTACAGCTGAGATTTAGGCCTAAATCAAACAAAAACAAATGTTTAGACTATAAGACCGCAAATGAATGGTTATGAGAAGAGGAAGGAGGAAGGAGATGGATAAATCCAGTAAAAGGAAATAAGTATGGTGAAGGACATAAATGGACTTTTAGTGGTAAAAGTAAAGTAGTAGGGGCCCTCCCTGGTGGCGCAGCGGGTTGGAGCACAGCACTGAGAATCTGGGGCCGCTTCCGCATGAGTTCGATTCCCGCCTGCCCCGGAGGTGACCACATGGCGTGGCAGACCTCTCCTGACGCGCCCGCTGCTCCCCTCCCCTCAGCAGTGTACTTCGTCGATCTGCCTGTTCTGCTCCCCACTCTGTCTCTGGTGAGGCCTCTCGCCGCCCCTGGGCCTCTGGCCTGTACCCCAGTTCTGTATGCACAAATAAATACATCTTTAAAAAAAGAAAAAGTAAAGTAGTAGGTACACATGTTGATTTATAAAGAAGCACCTCTCACATATATAACATTGTAAGACAAAGTTATCTCAATAATAATAAAAATACAAAATGACCATCTCCCATTTTCTGTTAAATCAGTCCTGTAGATAAATTAATAAAAGAGGCAATACTGGTATTTCATTTTAAAAAAAAATGGGAAAGGACTATTCTATTTGAAAAAAAAAATAAGTGAAGTTAAAAAATCTTAGTTCACTATAGAAAAGAGGTATTTTAGATTCCACATATAAATGCTAATATACAGTACTGGTAGAAACAGAGTTCAGTGTTTGTTGCCAAGGCTTGGGGTGGGGATTGGAAATTTGTTATTCAGAAGATACAAACATTCAGATGACTGAATTCTGGAGATCTAATGCACAATTTTCTGATAATGGCCAACGCCACTGTGTTATAGCCTTCAGTGTTGCTAAGATATGAGACCTTAAAGGTTCTTACCACAAAAATATATATATAATTATGAGAAATGATGGAGATGTTAGCTACCATGGCAATCATATATATGCAAATATAAATATATTAATACATGAACAACTTGAAATTACACAGTATTATATATCAGTTCTATCTAAATTTAAAATAAGAATATTTTAAAAAAGAAAAGTTGCAGACAGTTTTTATTTCCCTCCCAGCTGTCATGGGGCTTGAAAGCAGAACATTAGGCAGAGCCCAAGGCTTCAGGAGAAGAGCAGAGATAGCAAATAGGAAATCTGTAAGTTACAGAGCACCTCCAGGATGGGGAAAACTGGAATAGGAAGCAGATATCCAGGGATCTCTTCCAACAGACTTGCACTGATAGATTAAAAACCAAAGGTGAATGTAGTCTTTCTGCTGACAGGTGACTGACAGCAATAATTAAAAATAGAGCTTGGTTAAAGGCTGGATTTTCTGAATAGCATTCAGACCCTTGGGGTTGATGAAATATGAATTTCTATGCACCTGCAGATAAACTGGAAAGTCTACAAAAGATATTTTCAAGATTTCCTGGTAGGGGAGCTGCACTGTTTGGCAGCAGTGTTCTGTCTAAAGAGCAGATGGTCTAAAAGTAGTGTCTTGAGCACAATGGGGAAGGGTGGAAAGATGGGAAGGCAAGATAAAAGCAGAGATTTTTTTTAAAGAATATGATTTAATAAACAGAAAAGGGAAGATGCAAGATGGACTCTGGGACACATAAATGATTTGGGAGCACACTACTGGCAGTGTGAATCTTTTATAACCCTATCCAACCAAAAGAAATATATCTATCTGAAACAGCAAAATCAGAAAAAATACCAGCTTACCTGTCTCTAGTAATGAACATGAAACAAAACAAAATGTAAAAAGTAGCAGTAACTCCTATTCTTAAACTAATTCAGTGAAGCTGAATTATCAGATGAATCTGATAATTATTTAGGAAATTCAGTCTTTTCAGTGATGGCACCACATTGATTAAATGAACTGCTGAAAAGTTACCTGTGAAGAATGCCATTAAAAAAAAACTGGTCATTTCTTGACCACCTACTGTATGTCAGTCAGGAGGCTAAGTAACCCCCCACACCTTACCTCAGAAATGCTCATAATAATCATGAAAAGTAGGCATTATTTACATTTTATAGATACAGAACCTGAATTTCTGGTCAACAAATTGTCCTGAACTCGATGAGTTAAGATATGGTGGAGGCAGAATTGAAAGGTTGCTGGACACAAAGTCATTTGAATTTTCACATTGGTTTATAGCACAGAGTATGTGAATTATGTTTTCTCATAGGATTCTACTCTAAAGTTTAATTCTAAATAGTTATGAGACAAAGAAGCTTTTAAGCTAGTCCTATTCTCATATAACATGTAATCACTGGATGGCTTTACTCACCCAATAACCTTCAAATTACAAATAACTCATTCTAATTTCTCATATTCTACTGAATCAATGAACTCTTAAGTTTTACTATAACCTCTACCTAACAACTTTTTTATCAAATAGTATATTTATGTCATATATATTTTTTATTTATAATTTTATACTAGTGTATTAACATATTATATACCAGTATGTTAACATATTGTGTACATTTAACACATATCCAAAGGGAATATTTTTAAGTGAGATTCAATATATATCTTAAGTGTAATGTTTTCAGTACTTTTAGTTTTATTCACCAACATTATCCAAATAAATTGAGTGGAATGTACTGAATGTGTTGCCTTTTTAAAAAGTTGGCTTAGTACTTCATTATCCATGAATCAGATTCAAGGTCACTTTCTAAATTCAGTTTATTTTCATATCTAAGTGAGGCATCTTTCATTTAACATCAACAGTAAATACTCAACTAGTAAATATTCATTTCCCTGATTTCAATCAAGTGTCCTTGAAAACTCATTAGATTGCAGCTTGTTTATATTTTTAACAAGAGGGTTCAAATAGCCAATAAAATATGAAATACAAAACACCTGTAAACAGTTAAATTACTGTTTACAATTTTCTTAAATGTGTGTTTATATAAACTGCACATATGTAGCTGAAATGACAAATGTTCATTTTCAATGTATTATCCTATACCACAAAAAAAAGCAATTATTTTCTTACTGTTAATACAAAACTACATTGGGAAATTGTGAAGTAATTGGTGAGTCCTGTCAGATCTGATCAGATGCTCATTGCTTTTAAGCCACAGAATGTGTTTGAGTAAGAGCTGCTACCAAAAACATCAGCTCCCATACTGCTTTATGGTGCATGTGTTGCTTACATCACTGATCATTTTCAAGCTACAATCTCCATGTTAACATTTTAATCCTCTTTCTTATTTCCTCAGATGTAGTTAGTTCAAACTCAGCCATACAATGGATAAAGCCATTTATTCAGCAACATTACTGAATAGGAAGTCCCTGATTAGACATGAGCATGCCACGTGCTGCCTCTCCCTAGAGCAGCGCTTCAGACAGAGACATCCCGGTACAACCTCAGAGGTCACACAGGGCACTCAGACCACATTCATTTGTGACAGTAAAAAAAAAAATTAATTAATTAAAATAAATAAATATATAGAGAGAAGGTCCAATATTTTCTTCCCATACCTTAGGGAGTGCCCACACCCTCTTGAGGGCTCACCTGGAAGGACAAGTCCAACTAATCCAACTAGACAGGCTGCCAACACCCTAAAACAACTTATCCAAAACAGAACACTTCTATATATGGCTTATTTCTGCCACAAGCTAAAATGTATTATAAAACATATTTATAATACTCTGGTTATAACTCTCTAAACAGAATGAAGCTTAATTAAAAAAAAAATAGTAGCCCAAGTAAATTTACATGGACCTATTTTTTCTATTTATCATTAATTATTGAAAGGATCATGTCAACAAGCAAGAAACCTGTCATTTCTTGGCAGTAAACCATGCCAGGCAATGAAATGCAAATTTAAACTAAAATGTAATTCCCTTTTATCCATAATGCACTTTTGTGAACTAAAAAAAAGTGATAATCTCCCACAAATTGAATTAGAAGAATTGATACCATTAGTAATCAAATAAGCACTTTAAAATAGAGAGAAACCACCCTTTCTCAATCATGCTAAACATTTTAAATTGAACACTCCATATTAATAACAAAAAAATGTCCTTTTTCAAGGATTATTTGAAAAAAATTTCCAAGATTTAAAAAAAAATTTGTGTCATTTAAACTATGACTAACAATGTCATTCCCATGAATTTATACTAAAGAAATAACCTTATACATGTGGAAAGATTGATTTAAAAATTAATCTTCTAAAAGTAGGAGGTAATTTAAGTATCTAACAGGGTTAGGTAAATTAATTGCTCCAAACAATGGACAACTATGTGGATAATTAAATAAAATTCTGAAGGAATATTAAGCAACATAGAAAAATGTTCATATAAGTGAAAAAATAAGACAGATTATAAAAGTATGAAGGATGATATTAACTTTGTAAATAATATTCTTAAAAAGTAAGAATGGAAGAAAATACATTTTTTAGCAATATATATTCTAAGGTTATGGGATTTTAAATAGTTTCCCTTAATTTTTATATTCCTTAATATTTAAAAATTTCTACATTGAAATATATGTACACTGATATCTATCTATCTATCTATCTATCTATATATATATATATATACATTCTATTCATTATACATATGCTTGAAATAGCAGCATATACAACCCAGGCAATTAGTCAAAAAATATTGTTATTTTTCTGACTATTGGGATATTTTTTATATGTTACCTTTCATTTTTTTAGCTTATTAGCTTTTCTGTTTATAAATATGAATTTATATTTGCTTTAACAAAATATTTGGATGTCCTATGACATGCAACCAAAACAAATTCTGTATCTGAGTATACTGGGTTTGATTTGGCTATACAACATAGAACATCCAAACACCTTGCCTACACAAGACAGAGTTATTTCTCTCACTTAGCAGAGGCCTAGAGGAAAACAGTCTGGAGGTGATAGGGTAGGTCAGAAATTGCTAAATGGCCTTGTCTCCTTATATTTTCTACCCCAAAAGCAGAAGGTGGCTTCATTTTTCTAGTCACTTTATTGTCCATTCTACCTGCATCACTGTCAGAAATAAGGGTGGAAAGTCCAGGCAGTAAAGCACATCTCCATCGCAGGCCCCTTTGGAAAGCCTTCCTTGAAATGCTACCAGCATCGCACTCTAGCCATCACACTCTATTTTGGAAATTGGACACTTCTAGAAATATCTTGCTACTTGGAGTAAATTTCATTTTCCTTCTAAGGAAGTAGAAGAGAATGGCATTTGAGTAGGCAATTATAATAATAAAACTGATTTTCTCATTTTTCTTAGAAGTGTGATGGTAAAAAAACAATAAACAGGAGTCAATTTAGTTATTTATGCAATGAGAAATTATTCTTATAGATAAATGATAAGTTAACTCAATATTTATAAAAGTATATATAATTATAGAGAGATTTTATATACATATAGTCTAGATATATGGAATTTAGATTCCTAGCCATAATGAGTCATTCTTATGATAATTTCAAGAGGATATTGCAAAATTACCAAAGCAAAAATTTTATTTTGAAGTTAAATTTTATATAAAGCACATGATTTTAGAAAAGCTGGAGCACAGAGTAACATAAAGTCTTAAAATGAAATAAATATAAGGGCTGTCCCAGTGACAAGGAAATACATAGATCGATATGTTTATCTATCTATATATCTCTATACAAATGTGTGTGCTAATTGGTAGACTGAGTAAACAGGATAATCAAAAAATCTGAAGAGAATTTGATGCCTGGGTTTACATATAATCACATGGTTCTCTATTTGTGCTCTGAAGAGCGCAAATTAGAAAATTCTCAAAATTAGAGTATGGAAACCTATCTCTGCAGAGCTGAGGTTGAAAGTGTTATTTTGCCATTCCCTTCCATGACATTTCAGTCATTAGGGTTCTTTCTTTCTTTCTTTCTTTCTTTTTTATTGGAGAAGTGCAAGATTACGTTTATATTTATAGAGAGCGTATTTTGCAAAGGAAACAGAAACAAAAATATCTATGTACCGAGATATTTCATGAGCAACTGAGAGTCTTCATACTGCTCCCACAAAAGTGACAGCCTCTCCCTGTTGTAAGCTAATAGGTCTGTTATCAGAAACCCACCCCCACCAAAGACAGAACTAGTCTTTTGAGACTAAACAGTAGGATGTTGATAATTACAGGAATTTTAGTTTCCCCCATTTAATGTCAGTAGCAAATTTGGCTAAGGGAAGACAACACCATCATAAAAGAACAGTTAAGAGGTCATTGAAATGCTACTAAATTATGTCATGGAACCTTTAAAATCATTACTACTTTATATTCTGTTGACTTATTTATCTAAAGCACCAGAAAGGTCCTAAATTCTGGATACTTCTCATCTAATCATTCAGAATCTTACAATCGAACTCCATTTATCAGAAACCTTCAGGCGCATAGTGCAATACTGGGAATTTTACCAAGATACTTCTTTATAAATACAGTCCCTGACCTCTAGAAACTTACTGTTTGAAAGTTAAGAGCTTACTAAAACTTTCTAAATGAAGAATTTTAACACCTGCCCATTGTGTATTATTCTTTGCCACACATTGTACTAGATGTGTCATAACAATCCAACAAAGGCACAATTATTATTTTTCCGTCTGTAAATAAAGAAACTGAGGCTCAAAGAAGTAAAGTGATGGGCCCGGGATTACAAAACTAATAGTAGGTGACACCAGTTTCACACATAACTTCAATACTAACACCACTCTGTGTTCATAGTGAAGCATAAAGACTCAATTAAATTGCATCAATGTAGCACAACTACAATATATTTTTTTAAACTATGTATAACACATATAATGATGTTCATATGGATTTTCAATATAACATAAATATGTTTTATGGAAATGAGCAAAAACAAAAGCTTTAAACTCAAAACAAGTCCACATTGATTCATTTCATTTAATCAACTAGATTTATGGAAGGTTTTCCTGGTCAGTGCTCAATTATTAGTAGCTATTATCATTATTACTACTAGTATTCCACTAGCAGTATGTTCTCCAGAGTAACTGAATGAAACAGAGAGTGGGAGCAAAAGGGATTCCCTGAATATCATTCTGTTAGTCCGAAATGTGAAAAACACACCCTCTGCCTCTTAACAGATGCAGCTAGACATTTAGAAGTTAACCAACCTAGACTATACCTCCCAAATGTGTAATATCAAAATTCTTTTCCTTTACTATGAGACAGTCAGGTGTGATAATGTAAGTTGTTACTCCTGGGTTCTCCTGACACTGGGCCCATTTTCTTAAGCCTAGGGATGAAGTTTACCCAGCCCAAGTAACTCTTGCTTCCTGGGTCTCCCTGGGTGAATCTTAGTTGTTTTTGGAAAATACCGCAATCTGCCTTGCTGTGCAGTTAACACTAATCATAGGCAAAGTGTCAAGAAAGAAATGAAAGAGCAGGGGTGAGAAATCTCATTGGATTAACTATATTCTTCTGGATCTGAGAGTAGCTTTATCCAACACATAATCCTCAGGATACAAAATGAAGCAACTAAACTCTATACATTCAAGTCATAAAATTCATCACTAATATGAAACATTCATCTAGCCTAAATGTTCTCCATAAATCGCCCTCAATAACAATTTCCAAAACAAAAACAAAAAGCAAAATACAGTCTCTAACCTGAATTTATGGTTTGTCCATGTCGTAAGACAGAAATGCATCCTGACAAGATTTCTGGATTTTCAGTTTATTATACTGCTGAGTCTTACAAATGATTTATCTTCTGGGTATAAGGCCAATATTTATATCTTGACTCATTTTTATAGCTATATTCCTGAGCTATTATGATACAGAATCCAGCATACTGTTATCAGAACAATAAACTCTTTTGGAATCTTGTAAGCATTTTGTTTGTGTTGCTTTGAAACAACTAAAATGTGGTAACTACCATCTTCTTTGAACAGTAGGGGTCATGCATATAGCATAATAGATGAAATATTTAGCAGTAGAGGTGTCACTACTATCATGTTTTTTATATTTTATCCATATTTTTAGTTAATTTTCCTGAAAATGTGAATATTTATGTTTAAATAGATATAACTGAAAAATTAACAATCTGAACTAAAATATTATGATTTAGGATAAAAGGAAGCTCATTTAATAATTTCAGATTAGTATTTTATTTTAAAAGAGCTAATACAAATAGCTATTGTTTCACAAGTTTGCATCCTAGTCAATACGTAGGTATCTTTAGATATAACGTAAGTAATAGTATTTGCACTTCATATCTTCCTTTGATTTTGTAAATACTGTATGCTATGGTAATTAATATATGTAAAAATTTTTAAATATGAAAAAAAGGAAGACAAATCTTCCATAGCCCTGAGAGGTGGGCCTCACATGAGGGTAGAGTAGTACAATAATGAACATTTATAATGGTGATTCTAAATGATCTAGAAAATATTAAATCAGGTTTGTTTTGATTAAGAAGATGAAAATATTTCTTTCAAAATCTTTTATGTGAGGTTGTTTGGTAAAAAGATAAGCCATGATGTATACATTATATAGAAAAGTATACAGTTAGTTACATATATAAAGTTATAAAGATTATATATAGGCTTATATTCTATGCAATATTGTAACTATATATAGTAATTATAAAGTTATATACAAATAGTTTACAGTATATAATTATATGGACTATAGTTCAACTGTCAAGGATTAGGTTTCTCAAACTTAATGAAATTATACTTTACTATGACCAAAAACTCACTTTTCACTGTTCTTTCAAAAGAACAATGTGCTTACACAATGTGCTTACCAGCTAAGAAATTTCACCTAGCAAATAATTTCAATAATAGCTTGAATAAACAACAGCTGTCATATCGCATCAATTTACCATCTCTTTCATGTTTGCATCTATGGAATCATTTTCTTTTACACTAGAGTGTACTGAAGAATAATTAGTCCACATTTAAAAAAACAATTTAAAGGTATAAAATATTACTCCAAAGTGCCAACTGTGATTATTAGTAGCCAAAAGCAAGAAGACTAATTCAGACATCCTAATTGGTGACTAAATACAGACATCTCTACCATTTGGGAAAGGGGTACAGGAAATTATAATCCTTTGGGACCAAAGTAGAAACAAGGTAGCAAAAACAGCACTGATGAGGGCCCAAGTTTTACATCTGGGAATCATAATTGGATTCTCTCACCCTTTATCAGAACATAACTTTTTAAACCTATTAAGTCTTCAGCCTTCAAAAATACCCTGGAATTTTCACAAAACTCTGTTTAGTGAGATTAAGCTAGGTACTCAAGTCTGTTCTACAAAAAACTCTAGAGTTTATATAATCGAAGATATCAAAGATGACAAAGTTAATTTTTTTTAATATTTATTTATTTGTGCAGGCCAGAACCGGGGTACAGGCCAGAGGCTTAGGGGCGGCGAGAGGATTCACCAGAGACAGAGTGGGGAGCAGAACAGGCAGATCTATGAAGTATACTGCTGAGGGGAGCAGCTGGTGGGTCAAGAGATGTCTGCCGCTCCACGTGGATCACATCCAGGCAGGCGGGGATAGAACTCATGCTGACAAGGCTTTAGCTTCCTAGAGTTGTGCTTTAACCTGCTGCACCACCAGGGAGGGCCCCAAAGTTAATTTTATGGTAAAATATATTTCCTTATGTATCTGCACTATTTCACAATAGCATGTGAAATGGTACATGTTAATTTTTGAAAACCTATATATTGAAATCTTCCAAATGTATGTCTGTAATTTAGACATATCTGAACTACAATTAGTATTTTAGAGGTATATTAAATTTCATATCCCCAATAGAATTGTGCCGTTAACTTTCAACCTTCCAACTTTTTCCCCGTGTGTAACTTTACATCTCTAATATAGTCTCATCATTTAACTAGTACCCAAAACCTCTGGATCATTTCTGATTCCTCTTTCTTTCTCATCAATCATATCTATTCCACCTCAAAATGGGATTAAGGCAACAAGATATAAGAATATTTGATTCTGATCCTTTCAACTGTCTCCCACAATGAAATACATCTCCTCTTACCTGAATTGTTATATCTATTGATAATCCTGCCTATTTTGTTCTGTCCATCCTCAATAAATATCTTTTTAAAATTTGAAATCTGGGCCCTCCCTGGTGGCGCAGTGGGTTAAAGCACTGCACTGAGAAACTAAAGCCACTTCTGCATGAGTTCGATCCCCACCTGCCCTGGAGGTGACCACATGGCACGGCAGACCTCTCCTGACCCGCCCGCTGCTCCCCTCAGCAGTGTACTTTGTCGATCTGCCTGTTCTGCTTCCCGCCTTGTCTCTGGTGAATCCTCTCACCCTCCGTATCTCTGGCCTGTACCCCAGTTCTGTACAAATAAATAAATAAATCTTAAAAAATATATATTAAAAAAAAATTTGAAATCTGATCCTGCTGTGCTCTTATTAAAAACATTCTGTGGCTTCCTATTTCAATCTGAAGAAAATATTTTTATTTTTTTAAAGATTTATTTATTTATGCATACAACAACTGGGGTACAGGTCAGAGGTGCAGGGGTGGTGAGAGGATTCACCAGAGACAGAGTGGGAAGCAGAACAGGCAGATGTATTGAAATACACTGCTGAGGGGAGCAGCAGGTGAGACAGGAGAAGTCTGCCATGCCATGTGGGTCACCTCTCTTGCCAGGGTTTGAACACGTGCTACAGTGGTTTCAGACAGCTTCTTAGTGCTCTGTTTTAAACCCACTTCACCACCAATGAGGGTCAGAGAAAATATTTTTAATATAGCCTAGAAAACTGCCTCACCAGGCAACCACAATTCTTACAGCTCTTCTCTTTGAGTCCACATTTCAGTCACAATGACTTTCCTGAACTACTCAAACATACCAAGTTCTTTCCTTCCTTAAGAAAGCCATAAAGACTGCTGCTGCCTGGAGCTTGCTTCCCCCTAACTGCCAGCTCTTTGATTTCATATCTAACCCCAAATGTCACTTTCTCAGAGAAAGTGACATTTATTATTATGCTGTTGAGTGTTCCTACCTCCCTCGTTTTCCCAATAGTCTCTCTTTGGTATTTCCTCTTCATAGCATCTAGTGCAATTTGGAAGTTATTTTCTCATTTACTTACTTTCTAAAATTTTTTGGTATAATTTCCCCAAAAAAACAAACCACAAACTCCACAAGAACTGGGACTATTAGTATTTTGCTGACCACTGTAACCACACTATCACGCTATTGAAGTCTTCATGTGCTAGGTGCTGAGGGAGGTCTGTGCACAGAAAGTAGACTCTTCAATTATACTTGCTTGTCAAAGCACTTAGTCCAGGAGCCTACTCTTATATGGGAAGATTAGCAATAAGAAATTAGAGAGGGTTGCTAGGGTGCTTTGTCATTGGGCTGGCTAGTCACCATATGCTAAAGTCTCCTCTTCACCATCTTTACTATACTGCGTCTCACTTAGTTCTTCTTCTTTTGCTGTATAAATTACCTTCTTGCTCAAAGGCATTCAGTGGTGCTCCATCCCACTTTGCCAGTCAGTTTTGGTGTCCATGTCACTTTCCCCAGCCCGCCTACCCAACATCACCTCATCGTTTCCCCACCTGTTCCCAACACACTAATCAAAAACTATCACTCATTTCTCCTTCTGTCTCTCTCCTTCTATAGATGCTTTACAGGACAGTTTATGCTATTTCAAAAACCCAGAACAAGTTCCTAGCTGCCATCTGTTAAACCATCATTTATCCTTCATTAAAAATCTTTCATAAACTCAAGCTCATTTCAGAAAAAGGATGAGTTGAGAAAGGAGTGAGATGCTTCACATTTAGATTCTTGCATGACACTAGATTCAGTGTTCTATATGCCTAGCTATGTTTGCATCATAAGAAAAATAATAAATTATAAAATAGAAAAATCAAATACTAGAATTTATATATTTTAAATACATGTGATTATATTTATAACAGAGACACATACTATTTGTGACATACTACAATGTTATAGGATGATAGACCAGAACTAGTTCCTTCCACACATTGCTCAAAAAAATCAGAATACAAAATAATCATTATTATTTATTATACATGTACTAATTTACAAATTACAGATAAACATTAATGAATTTTGAAAAGAGTTTCAAATTGACAGGTTTTCTTAACCATAAGTACTGGTTTATTTGTACTGATTGAGGGATATGTCTACATTGTAATGTCAAGTTGACTGAGAAACAGCTTTCCTAGTATACTGACATATTTACTTAAACATTTCATGTTCTTAATGAGACTTTTTTCATCAAGGTAGGATAAAGAAATTTGACAGTTCCAGAGAAGGGAGCAACATGTCATTAATACCAGATTTGGAAAAAATGATGATTTCAACATGTAGCCCTAATCCTCTGAGTCCTAAACCAAACACTAACCTAATTACAGATTGCTGGCTATACATCAGGACCATATACTTTTAATGTTGGAATTGATAATAGATCATGAAATTATGACTCAGTACTAAGTTCTTTAAAAACTTGGAGGAATTGGCCCGCTGAAAACAGGCAACAGTTCCTCTATACTTGTATAGGCTTAATGTTGATTTCTATTTTTAAGGGCAATATAGAGAATTTGAAAAAGACCCTAGAAAAGACAAGCCAAAATTATGGGTAGGGTGATTATACAGCCTACTAAGAAAGGACAAAGCATTTGAAGTTATTAGTCTGCAGAGATGAAAGTAATGAATGATGACTACCTAAAAACGCAGAAAAAAATTTTAATTTATTTATTTAGGCATACAGAACTGGGGTACAGGCAGGAGGTGCAGGGGTGGTGAGAGGATTCACCAGAGACAGAGCAGGGAGCAGAACAGGCAGATCGACAAATTACACTGCTGAGGGGAGCAGCGGGCAGGTCAGGAGAGGTCTGACACACCATGTGGTCACCTCCAGGGCTGGCGGGGATCGAACTCATGCTGAAGTGGCTTCAGCTTCCTAGTGCTGTGCTTTAACCTGCTGCACGACCAGGGAGGGCCCAAAAGGCAGAAAATTTTTATAGAAAGGTAAACTGCTTTTTTTTTTTCCTACTGTGAGGACTATGGGAAATGGACATAAATTGTATTGAAGAGAGATTTACCCTAGAGATAAGGGAACTGTTGATACATTTTATAATAGCAAAAACAGGAGAAATTAATATAACCTCTATTCTTGAAGAACTTTAGGATAGGATGCATTTGTAATCTATTTCAGGTTGCTGTATCAAAGAAACAGCAGAGAAAATTATCTAAGCAGTTTGTTCTTCAGGTTCCCTTAAGAATTAATATTCTTTGATTCTACTTTTGTAATTTGGGAAATTTTAGTTAAAAACAACAAAGTTGTATTTCAGTAATACATGGAACACTATCTTAAGACATTAATGCTTATTATTAGAAATGTCTTTAATGTGATGAGAGAGCAAAATCTGAAACTGAGGTGACAAAAACAAGTAGCTTTTTTATGACAGATTAATTTTTTTCTGCCATAATTCTGAAGGTCATTCTGACACATTAGTGCATCCCGAGACTGAGGAAGTTGGAACAGCTACTTTCTGGAAAGTTTATACATATGGAAAACTTTATAAATTGAACTTGCCACAAATATGCTGAGGATCTAACATTAAGAAGACACAATGGTATCTTCATTAACAATTTTTAGTGCCATTCAGGCCTGAAGGGTCATCCCCTGCTGCATCATGTGTATATGTATATAAAGTATACAAACAAATAACTCAATTCAAATAGTCTTTATATTTCTCTTAAATGACACAAACAAATCAATTTCTCCAATAGAACAAGAAGTGTCTCAGCCTGACCTGTACCAATTGCAGGAATGAGTTTGAGTTTTAATAGGACTCCATGCAAAAATGTTACACTTATAGATTGATATACTTCTCATTCACAAGGAAACTTGTTTCAGGCTACCCTTAGAACTATAAAAAGCTTATAACGTCTAAATAAAGACACCGTCAGCAGTAAACTTATAAGCAATTATGCCAAGATACCAAAATTTCACTCTATTGATGGCAGGCATTTACAATTATAATCAGGATAGGTAAAATAAACACAGACGCATTTATCTAATGCAGCTTTTCAGTTTTGCTGATCATCAGTTTTTCTATTTGGGAAGTTATATTGCAGCTGATTTCTGAGACCTTTCTAATAAAAAAAAAAAACTCAAAGTCTCAACTCAGTGACTTTCTTTTGATTCACATGATGAGCTCAGAAAACATACAATGTCTTTTCTGTTAATGCTCCTTTAAGGCTTATTTCTGCTTGCTTTGACTCAGAAGAGTTCATTCAGGAAATAAACTGTAAAAACATTTTAACAATACAAGGAACGCATTCCACACACACACCACATCACCATCCAAATCTCTTAGATTCGAGGCACTCATTCTGGAGAAAAGGGGAAGGAAAAAAAGGTAAAGAGAGAAAAAGATTATCACTAGTTGGCTTAATTTTTTTAAAAAAAAATGATAGGAAGATTGAGATGAGAAATGTTTGAAATACAAAGTTAAATGTGTTGTGTCTGATAAATATCTGAATTTTAAAAAATCAATTATTGATTAACAATTTTTAGACATTTAATTTTGTTTCTTAAAAAAATAAAAATAAGGCCCTCCCTGGTGGCGCAGCGGGTTAAAGCACTGCACTGAGAAGCTGAAGCCACTTCCGCATGAGTTCAAATCCCGCCTGCCCCGGAGGAGACCACATGGCGCGGCAGACCTCTCCTGTCTCGCCCGCTGCTCCCCTCAGCAGTGTACTTCGTCGATCTGCCTGTTCTGCTCCCCACTCTGTCTCTGGTGAAGCCTCTCACCGCCCCTGAGCCTCTGGCCTGTACCCCAGTTCTGTATGTACAAATAAATAAATCTTTAAACAAACAAACAAAAAAATAAAATAAAAATAAAATGACAGAATTAGTCTTTTTCTTTTTTTTTAATGCAACCATAGGGGCATTGCCTATAGTTAACCACAGCTTTTACTAATGTATTTCATGTTTTTGTACAAGAGTTAAAAATATGACCTAACTGATTATAACTAGATTTCCAGACACTTGGATGTCCTAAAGGTGACTATTACAAAAAATAAATGTGCTGGCAAAGATGTAGAGAAACATGGTCACATTCTCAGGTACTTATGGTACCTCAGGACTTCAACATATGACCTCAGCCATTAACACCCTGTATGACATCATAATGAGTGGTGTCTAATGATCTCTATAAGGAAGGGGGAACAGCGTGTGTCTAGAAGTTTTCTACAAAAGGCAGATATAACAGTAAGCATCTCTGGGAGTGACTCCAGCTTCCTGAACCATGGACAGAGAACACTTCACCAAGAGTGAGGGGGGAATAATCAACATGTGGGAAGACCAATATCTACTTATGATTATAAAGGAATTCTACATGGATAGAGTTGAGACTTACACATAATTTGTTGTAGACTTGACTGTTTTATCATTTTGTTACAGGGTAGCCCAAAGTGGACAGGGCCAATTGTCTGTGGGGCCTCACCCACACGCTCACAACTCAGATACACACAAAAGGGTCAATAATGGGTTTATTTACAAAAGAGGAAAGGAATAGGAAACAACCCAGGGAAAGAGAGCAGGAAACAAAGTAAGTGGAATACCTTAAGGTTAGGCTGACTGAACACACCAAGTCACATGGTCCGGAGAGCTGTTTCCCTAGCGAGAGCCAGACTCAATCGCGCCCTATTTATCGCCCATATGTCCCAGAATTCATTCCTGCTAGCTCCGCCATTGGGTCCTTGCACTTCTCTCCCTGGTACTGCTGGGAGTTGTAGTTTCAAATAACGGAGTAGTGTGTAGGGTCCAGAAAGCTGGAGTAGGTGGTGGAGTCCATAAGACTCTGCAGAGTTCCTTTAGTATATCCTTCCCCTTAACAATTTCTTTTTTCACAGTTAAGTAAATCATATGGTCCACTCAGGGATGAATTCTCTCAGGGTGAAAAAATAGGAGTCAAAGGGTACATGATCCCTTCAACTATCTCCTGACTCCAGGACTAATAAACAGTGTCCTCTAGCAAAAGGAGCTGTCAAAACACCCACTAAATTCCTAGTCCCAGACCTGTATCAGAGTAGAAGTGTCAATTTTACCTAAGATTGTCATGCCATTCTTTCCCAAAGCAATCATTAGATTTAATAATTACCCTCCTTGGATGAACAGGTAATAGTTTATTAACATCCTGCTCCCAGTACGGAATCAATGCTAACAGCAATAAACTACCTAGAACATTAGATTCTTTGTCACATTCAACTTTCAATTACTTTGCACTGTTTTAAAGGAGTCTTGTTAAAGGAGTCCTATTACCTTTACCCTATATTTGAAATTTCCTTCAATCAGAATTCTAGTATTCATCCAGGTGTTTCAACCCTGTATACTTTTACTAGTGTTACAGCGAATAAGAGGAGCAGAAATCATATTCAAGAACAAAGTTAAGTTTAATTTATATTTTAGAATAAATGAGTGGATTTTCAGGGGATTAGCCAAAATGACCAGTTGTTATTAGCAGGGAAGAAAATAGTTGTTGTTGTTTTAAATAGTTCCCCTAATACTAAGAGTGAAGAATGCTTATAAGCCACATTGTTAAAATTCATTATATTTTCTAATGCCTTTCAATACTACTCCACATATCTTTTTCCTTTACTCAAGCTCACAATATTAACCTATGAGTCAGCCTTCTACTATCCTGTGAAAAATAAAGGCAAAATACAGGTATTCTCTTTTCTTGTTCATTTTGATCACTAAAAGTAATGGCACAGCATAGTAATTTGGCTAGAAAGGAGGACCAAAGACCAAGTCTTTGAACTGAACTTATAAGAAACACATTGGTTTTCATTGTATCATGGTATTTTGGACCAGTAAATAAAAAACTTTCTAAAAGTCATTCATCCATATTCTTCAACTCTTAGGAAAAATCTGTTCATCATCTTAAAAAAAAAAAACATATTATGATGGCGGTTGTTTTCAGTGTTGGTTTTGGTGACAATTCTGAAGAATGGAGACAGAGTTAAAAGTACTCATCCCACCACTACTATGAGGTTAAAATTTCTGTAGACCTCTCCCTTTTTCACATTTTCTTCTCATTGCTGAAAAACTATATTCTGCCACCTTTTCAAAATTGTGGACCTTTCAAAGTTCTTAACATCTTAGCCTCTCTATTCATAACTTGACCCATGAATTACCCCCTCTTTCATGCTTTAAGTATACTTTTTAAAATATATTCAATTGCTTCCTCTGAATATCTGAAAGTAGTCACGTTTTGGGGGACAAAAGCAATTAGTTGAGGTATCAGGAGAAGACTGAGAGCTTGAAGCTGCCTCTGACCCCCACCCATCACTATTCACAGGTTTAAAGGTTTTTACATCTCTTGGATTTGAAGTTTCTAGTACATATATTTCTTTTTCCAAAAGTAAATTTTCACTTCTAGAAAGGATGTTTTAAGAAATCCCTAGCAAATAAGTATGCATATATCTTCCATACATTCCACCCTACTTGATAATATATCCCCCATTAGTAACCATCATTGGTTTGCTTTGCTTTTTACCTTCAATCAGTTGTTGTTATTATTTTTATCATTATTATTACCATCTACTCCTACAACCACTATTTTTCTTTCTTTCTCCTCACCGCTCCCTTCTCCTCCTTTTTCTTTTGCCCTAGTCCCTTTTCTGTCTCCCACAAGAATATAAGCACCATGAGGACCAGGATCTTGCTGTTTTGTTCATTACATTTTATCTAATTCCTAGAATAAAAACTGACAAAAATTCAAAACATGTTTGTTTAAAAATTGACAAATTATTAGAAAGAATAAAAAAAATAAACACAGTAACAAAATTGATTTACTTTAAAACATTACAACCTAACCACCCAAAGCTAATCATTGCTAACATTTTAGTGGGATCCTTTTCTTTGAAGATATATATCGCATATTCTTATAGGACCTCAGAGTTCTTTTAAGAAGACAGAAATATAAATCACAACAAAAAATATTCTGAACAAAATGCCATGCAGCAGAAAAAATAAGTAATTAATTCTGTCTGGCAGAGTTAGGGAGTATAATGAGAGCTGAGCTCAAGATATGAGTGGAACTTGCAGAATTACTATGGGAAATTTAAACAAACTCCTAAACCTATCACCTTTTATTAGAATAATATTAATAAATATGTGGTTTTTGTTCTAAAAAAGAACATCAAGATGAATACATCCTTTTTAAGTAGAAGATGAGACCATCCAACTCTCTTACCCATAGTTTTACTTCCCAGGTCCTTGATGGCTAATTTTCCTCTGGTAATTTAAGATTCACTTAAATTTTGCCTCCTGATGAAGTAATGGGATTCAACATTAAGAAGGAGATGAATAATGTGAGCAGCCACAACCCTGAACTTTGAGTCCCTTAAAAAGTAGGGCCCTCCCTCCCTGGTGGCCCAGCGGGTTAAAGCACTGCACTAAGAAGCTGAAACCACTTCCACATGAGTTCGATTCCCGCCTGCCCCGGAGGTGACCACATGGTATGGCAGACCTCTCCTGACCCGCTCACTGCTCCCCTTAGCAATGTACTTCGTCCATCTGCCTGTTCTGCTCCCCAATCTGTCTCTGGTGAAGTCTTTCACCATCCCTGAGTCTCTGGCCTGTACCCCAGTTCTGTATGTACAAATAAATCAGTCTTCCCTGGTGGTGCAGTGGGTGAAAGCACAGCACTAAGAAGCTAAAGCCACATCAGCATGAGTCTGATGCCTGCCCCAGAGATGACCACATGGCTCAGCAAACCTCTCCTGACCTGCCTGCTGCTCCCCTCAGCAATGTACTTCATCAATCTGCCTGTTATGCTCCCCACTCTGTCTCTGGTGAATCCTCTCACTGTCCCTGAGCCTTTGGCCTGTACCCCAGTTCTGTATGCACAAATAAATAAATCTTTATTAAAAAGGGGTGGGGGGAAGTAAGGCCAACATCTCCAGTTGTGGAGTTGAGTCTCTAACTCTCGACTTCACCCTATTCTAGGACCCACACTCCTCATCCCAAACATAAGTAAAATCAGATCTTGATAGGATTGTTTGATCTTTCTACCCCTAGAAAGAAGTTCGTCACTGTTATTTACTGAATTAGGAAAAATGGGCATTAAAACTCTTTCATATGATTGATGTGATGTCACCTCAAATTTGGAGAAGATTCAAAAACAGATGAACACAGTGAGCAGGAAGGTCAAGACAGAGCAGCATCCTGAGAATGCGAGATTGTTATGACTGGACTGAAGGGTACACACAGGAATGAGTATTAGAGATGGGGATAAGAAGAGTTAATTGGAGCAAGCTTGTGAGCAGCAGTGGTTACAAAAATAACAAGTGTGCAATTTACATTATACATGATAAGAAACACCTATTGTGGCTGAACGGAAATCGTGGAGGTGCAGTTCAATAAAAGTCAGAGTATTGAGAGTACTGAGACATGTTAAGCTTTTTCTCAAACCAATTTCACTTTCATTTTACTTCTACACTTTGTTGAAGTATAGGTGTAATGTCAAGGTATTTTTGTACGTCTATAAAAAGAAAGCTAGAACAAGACTGAAAAAACTGTAAATAAATATATGTAAATGAACGATTTGAGGGTAATGACTTCAAACAGAACTAGAAGTTACCACTCAAAAAATAAGTTGATTTTTGTAAGTTAAGATTATGGTATTATAATAAAAATAATAACTGTGATTTATGGTCTCTCCCAACTATTGAACTTGGCCATTGCAACATGAAACCAAATCCAATAAAAACTTATGGACATTGCAAGGTTAATTTTATAGAATTTTTACATGCCATAAGATTCTCCTTTTGTTTTTTACTGACCACCACCTAATGCAAAAATAGAAAGACATTCTCAATGGCGCATTAAACATTATTTTTGGCTGTTTGGAGGGTCCTGCTGTGGATGACAATAAAGTTGAAGGAAAGGTACTGTAACAACCTTCTTTTTGTTTTGCCCCCCACGCCTTTCCTTTGAGCTTAGATCTTTTTGTCTTAATAGCAGATAAATATAATTGGACAATTTAGAGAACATAACAAAAATATAATTTTTTAATTATATATCTGGCTGCTTGATATTTAGTAAGAGTCAAATGGCATCTTTCAAAAAACTAATGGGAAGATTTTTAAACTGCATAAAAAGTAAATCCTATACCATCTGCAACAATGTGGATGGACAAAATGGATGGATCTTGAAGGTATTATGCTAAGTGAAATATGTCAGAGAAAGACAAATATCACATACTTTCTTTTATAGTGGAATCTAAGAAATGAAAACAAAACAAGCTCATAGATTAAAAAGAACAGATTGGAGGTTGCCAGAGGTGGGGTTAGGGGATATGAAAGAAATGGGTGAAGGGGGTCAAAGGTAAGAAGAAAAAAGAAGTCCATTTTGTGCTGCAGTTTGCAGCCTAACAATACATTATACCATCTGACCAAAAAAAAAAAAAAAAGTAAATCTTCATTTTTTTAATCTCTCTCACAAAGTTAGAAAGTAGCATCAGTTATCTCTTTAAAGGAATTTTATAATCGTGTTTTTTTTTTTAATCCTGATGATGATTTAGATTTTATTTCTTGTTATGATTCGGCCTTTATCACAAGAGCACTTAAGCCCCAGACTACAAATGGGGTCAACTGAATATATTCTATTTTAGTGCAGCAAGCAGAAGCAGAGATGTCCCAGTTTAGTCAATCTCAGTTTTGGTTTTGCAGGTCAAACACCCACCCTTCAGTTCATAAAGTTTCTCTCTATTTCTGGAATAAAAGCATCCCTTGCCTGTAGAGCACTTCAACCATGTCAACTCAGAGAAAAGAGAGCTGATGAGACTGATTTCTCTGCTGGATGTTGTGAGCAAGATGACACAAAACTGACAAGCTTAAGGATTCAAATGAAACACCCAATTAAAGTGCTGTTGAAATGCTCAGATCAGTATCACTAACAGTACACACACACACACACACACACACACACAAGAGAAAGGAATAGAGCATAAATGTGACCACTGTCACATAAGAAAGGGTATGGGGAAGGAATTTCAAATGAGTTTAAAAATCCAAAAGGAGGTTACAACAAACAGAATGGAAGAGCATATAACTCTGGGATAGACACAGTGACTCTCCTGGTAAGAGAGAGTACTGCAATCCTCAGGCCATCCTCTCTAGATAAGAGGCAAGGACAGTTTCTTTCTTCTTGGTGTTGTCTGATTAATCTCAGAACAATATTTTTATTTTCCTGAACTTATCTTCAAAAGTCTTTCTATTTCATTGCATTTCAGTTGCCCATAGTACCTCTTTATTTTTTTCAGATGTGCCCACTAGTCTTTTTCAACTACTTGCAGGAACATTAGGAGATATTAATGCACAAATGAACTTAATACAGAGATCAGAGTGTGATAAATTTCCCAGAGAAAGATCCAGAAAAGGCAGTAATAGTGAGCCAAGCCAGGAGTGCAAAATGTGAACAAGGAATCCTATAAGTCTTAAGTCACAAAATGGTATTCAGATATTTTGTCTTTGGCTTGATTTTTTAATTCATACAATATTTAAAATCTGAGTTAGTAGCTAACATTAACAAATCTGAAGATTTTACATAAAAATACAAATTTTTTATTCACTTGAGACTCTGTAGATATAATCTTGGCTGCTCTGGCTAAATGATTTTGGGCAAGTTACCATTTCTGTGCCTTAACTCACTCATTGATAAAATGAGGGGGATAATATAACTTACTTTATGGGGATTTTGATAATATTAAATGACAATGTATCAAAAGTACGGGGAACATCACCTACCAGTATATATATATGTTATTATATTAGGCCTTAGTAATGATACTTGCTGTTGTACTTGGCAAGCTGAGCATGGGAACTCTGAGATAAGCATCAAAATAATAATAATAATAAAAAAATGACTTAAACTTGATCAATAAGACACATCTTGTAGGGCCCCCTCTGATGGCACCAAGGTTTAAAGGGCAGCACTGTGAAGCTCATTGCAGCTGCTTCAGCAAGAGTTAGATCTCTGGCCAGAGAGGGGATGACATAGAAAGGCAGACCTCTCCTGATCCACCTGCCGCTCCCCTCAGCAGTATAATTCGTCAATCTACCTGTTCTGTTACCTGCTCTGCCTCTGGTGAATCCTCTCAACACCCCTACACCTCTAGCCTGTACCCTAATTCTGTATACATAAATAATGTATATATATTTTTTTTTTTAAAAAAAAGACCTATTTTGTGAAATAGATAAACAAATGTTACTCTCAAAATAACACTTTTTAAAAAAGAGCCTAGCACATGTTCGGTGACATGAAGAATCAACTTCAAAGCATCTTCCAGTTTCAAAATTCTATATAAACTGAAGTAAATGAGTACAAGAAATCCCAAACTTCATTGCAAATAACTAAAGAAGCATACTTCAAAATATGGCAGACTTATGTGAGTTCTTTTTTTTTTTTTAAAGATTTATTTATTTGTACATACAGAACTGGGTTACAGGCCAGAGGCTCAGGGGTGGTGAGAGGCTTCACCAAAGACAGAGTGGGGAGCAGAACAGGCAGATCGACGAAGTACACTGCTGAGGGGAGCAGCGGGAGGGTCAGGAGAGGTCTGCCACACCATGTGGTCACCTCCGGGGTAGGCGGGAATCGAACTCTGCAGAAGTAGCTTTAGCTTCTCAGTGCAGTGCTTTAACCCTCTGCGCCACTAGGGAGGGCCTTAAGTGAGTTCTTAATAAAAGACGACAGCTCAAGCAAAATTACAGAGGTAAAGTGCCCTCAGCCTTTCAGAACAAGTTTAGGAGGACAGAATTACTAAAACTCACATTAAAATTTTAACAAACAGACTTTTAAATATACTATTTTTAAGACAAATTCCAAATAAGATACCACATAAAATTGATGCCTTTTTAAGTCATATTATTACATAAACTCTAAAGAAAAGCAGTATATTTATCTATATTGGCATATTTATATAGGCATTTATATTTATATAAGCATTTATATGTAAGAAATCAAAATAATAAAATAATAAGCAAATGACAAGTGTATATAGATACATACATACACAAATATAGAGTAACATAATCCAAGAAAACGTTTGAGGTCAGTTAAAAATTAATAACCCTCGGCCCTCCCTGGTGGGGCAGCGGGTTAAAGCGCAGCACTATGAAGTTAAAGCCACTTCCGCATGAGTTCGATACCCGCCTGTCCCGGAGGTGACCACATGGCGCAGCAGACCTCTCCTGGCCCGCCCGCTGCTCCTCTCAGCAGTGTACTTCATTGATCTGCCTGTTCTGCCCACCACTCTGTCTCTGGTGAATCCTCTCACTGCCCCTGCATCTCTGGCCTGTACCCCAGTTCTGTATGAATAAATAAATAAATCTTTAAAAAAAATTAATAACCTTAAGGTAGATATGGTACAAATGTTGAGTCAGTTGCTGGTCAGGAAAACCCAGGAAGGCTTCCCTTACTGTTTTCCTAGATGTCAGTAAAGAATTTCCTCAAGACAGTGTAGTGCCCTTACCTTATCCGGTTAGGTGACACCTTCCTAAGACTAGCTAGTCTTCATGTCTGCATTATCTGCCTGGTCACCCTGTATCTGACCCACTCACTAATCTGTGAGCCTTGGGACATCAGGAACTGCATCTGCTTACACCAGGTCCTTGGGGGTCTAAGACAATTCCCACCACTTAATAAACATTAATAAATGTCTGGGGAAAATATATTAAAGCTATTAATCAATGATAGAACATCAAACATCATAAAATAAAAAGCAGTTTAAGTATATAGTCATTTAAAATAAATACAACAAGCAAAAACATGTAGCCTCACTAGCAACCCAATATAGGAAAACTTATAACACTAATGAGATTATATATTTCACTTTATAAGCTGGAAAACATTTCATTAACATGGGTTCTAGGAAAGGGGATTTTCATCCATTGTAGTTATCAATTTCTATAAATTCTGGAAGGGTATCATATCAATTTATGCCCAAGACCTTAAAGATACAGGTATTTATTCACACAAAATTCTTTCTGTAACTACTCAAAGAAAATTAGTCACCAAGTCAGGGAGAGAAGTCCATGTACAATTATTTTATTCTTTTGTTTTTAAAGTTTTTATTTATTTCTGTGTTGAAGAAGTGGGATGCAGACCCAATGTATGGGGAGGTGAGACAACTCACCAGAGACACAGATTCTCGAGAGACAGAACGGGCAGATCTACAGAAATACAGTGCTGAGGGGAGCAAGACAGGAGAGGTCTGCTGTGCCAGATAAGTTAGTTCACAGGTAGGGACCAAACTCAGGCTTTGGAGGTGGCAGTGCTGAGACTTAATCCCTAAGCCACTAGTGAAGCCCAATCACGTTATTCTTAATATTTATGACAAAATATTAATCAGTTATAAGGGTTCATATGAAGAGACACATGGACACATGGGATTATATATTTGGTGCCAAGGGTATCCAGTTACAGATTTCTTATCTTTGAGCTTTTCCTGATTTTCAAATTTTCTAAATTAGTTTAACTTTCATTGAGCTGAATTTTTTAAATATCATAGCAAAAAAAAATACCAAGAAATATTTTAAAGATCAATACAAAGAAAGATAAAAATGCCAGTTTAAAATAGGCAGAAGATATTACTTAACTGTTAAAATTAAATATAATTTTAAAACATATTAGCAAAATTCAAATATAGCATTCAAATTAAAACATGCCATCTTTCACCTTTTGAACTACTGAAGACCAAGCTTGATAATTTTTTGTATTAAGAATAATGTACTGACTCAGAACTATCACATATTAATAATAGCTTTTCTAAGTTGATTTATCATTATTTAATATAAATACATGCTTTGCTCCAGAAACTCCACTTCCAGGAATCAGTCAAGAAATTCATACATGAACAAAATTAAAATTATTTACTGCAACATTAATTCTAGTAGCAAAAGTGATCATTTAAATAATAATATATCCTTACAATGATATATTATGAAGTCCCTAAAAAGAAAAAGGTAGATTTACTGAATATATACTGATCTATATGAATAATCCCCTGCCTTTTTTTTTTAAGAGGGGCATATAAATGTATACATTCTGCTCCCATTTGTATGTGTAAAGCACAAGTGTTTTTATCTGCCACAAACAATCTCTATAAGGAATTACAAGAAACTTTTTTTACTAAGGCAATAACTAAATTTTACAGGGCATTTACAATGGTGTTCTAACTTTACAATTACAATATCAAAAACTAAATCCATTTAAAAAAACGGAGACACAGAGAGGCTAAGTGACCTGTCTAAGGTCACACAGCTAAGTAATTGCAAATTGACATCTGAGCCATCAGTCTCCAAAATCAGTTTAACCACTAAGTCATTTCCCTCAGGCTTTCTTCATCAGGGGCTCAGGGATGAGAGGAACATTCATTTTTTGTTTATATTTTTACCATGAGCATGTACTACCTTTTCAAACCACAAAAATAAAAGTTATTCAAAATATCACACAAATCCAAAGCCTGTCTGGAAAAACGGAAGGAAAATAGCTCAAAATTCTGATATGTCTAATGAAGGAAAACTGGCCCTACCAGATGGTTATGCCTGTTATAAACATAGAAAAATTTAAACAGTGAAGAACTGACAGAAGAATTAACATAGAGTTCAGTGTAACTTAAAAAAAAAAAAAGTTTCAAAGCAGAGTAAGAATTTAATATAATATTTTTTAAAATACAGAGAAAAAGGGAGGATTATCTTGTTAATAACATTGAGTAAAATGTCTAATTATTTGGAGGAACATTCATTTAAGATGCCATTTGATGTCATATGTTAAATATATTAAAAATATAGATGTAGGCCCTCCCTGGTGGCGCAGCGGGTTAAAGCACAGCAGTGAGAAGCTAAAGCCACTTCCGTGAGAAGCTAAAGCCACTTCCGCATGAGTTCGATTCCCGCCTGCCCCGGAGGTGACCACATGGCGTGGCAGACCTCTCCTGACCCGCCCGCTGCTCCCCTCAGCAGTGTACTTCGTCGATCTGCCTGTTCTGCTCCTCTCTCTGTCTCTGGTGAATCCTCTCACCCTCCACATCTCTGGCCTGTACCCCAGTTCCATATGAATAAATAAATAAATCTTAAAAAATATATATATATATATAGATGTAAATGTAAAACTGAAGCATAAAAATAAAGAAATAATGAATAGGTGCACACACACACACACACACACACACTTTTCTGAGAGGGTGGAAGATATGCAACCTGGGTAAAGAAGGACTTTCTTAACATAATGTACAGGAAGGAATAATCTGGAGAGGATGAGGCAAGCTTTGCCAACATCAAAATTCTGACACTTTACATTTAAAATATCATAAACTAAATGCTATACTATGAATTGGGAATAACTTCCTACAACATACAAAGCAATGAGTTCTTAGCATCGTATACAAAACGCAATTACAAGGACCCACCCTGGTGGCACAGCGAGTTAAAGCACAGCACTAAGAAGCTAAAGCCACTTAAGCATGAGTTCAATCCCCACCCTGGAGGTGACCCACATGGCGTGGCAGAACTCTCCTGACCCGCCCACTGCTCCCATCAGCACTGTACTTTGTCAGTGGGCCTGTTCTGCTCCCCATTCTGTCTTTGGTGAACCCTCTCACTTCTCCTGCACCTCTGGCCTGTACCCCACTTCTTTATGCAGAAGTAAATAAATCTTTTTAAAAAACAACAAAAACAAATCAACTGGTAAAACATTAAATTGTTTGATGAAAAGCCAGCAAAGGAAATGAATTGACCAAGATGAAAAATATGCATCTCACTTAGCTCATCTGATTCTATCTTGAGGTAACTATAATTATTAACTATCTTGCTCAAGGTCACACACTCAATAAGTAGTGAGCTGAGACCTGAATAAAGATTTATTTTACTTCAAAGTCCATGCTTTTAATTCTCGGGCTCCATTCTCTAGATACTGGTTTGTACTTCTATGATCATATTAGGTGTCTATAATAGCAGTTAATGAATTGGTACAACATTTCTCTAAATCTAGCCTAAAGATGAGGTCATACCTAATCAACTAAAAGACATATCCTAACTTCTTTTCCTTGTGGTTATGCATTTAACTTTCTTTTGTTGTTCATTAAAAACTTAACCGTTTTTCCTAATCCAAAAGTCCAATAGTGTCCATGAAAGCTTATATAAGTATATACAAGTGGATAAACAAATGTAGGTGTCTCTATGGGAAAAGACTAATGCATTTCTGGTTGAATACAGCAGTTTCGTTTTTTTTTTTTTTTAGAAAGCCAGAGGACACGTGGCAATAACTACTTAAAGAACTGTGAACCCACAAAAGCACCACCAGGGATATAATTAATATTCCTGAGGAAAAAAAACAAAATTATAAAAACTCACAATATTTAATTTGAATATTTTCATTCGTTTGCATTATTTAAAATAATTTTGTATTCAGATAAAATTAAGGGTGTTTCTGTTTAAGTTTATATATATGCCAGGTTAAACTGGTTTCCTTGCCAAATTGTTGGCCCAAAGTGCTGAAGTCAAACAACTGCTAGACAAGGAATATAATGTCAATTTTGATAGCAGAGGTTATCATTGACGCTTTTATAAACTCTTGACAAATCCAAGATCTATTTCAGGTTGTAGACATCTGTTACTCTGCAAATGGCCTCTCTCTTGTTTCCTCCCTCATCTTTTCCAGAGTCACCAGTTTCCCGCACACTGGGACTCTCATCATTTCTGATACCACTGCTTTATTGCTCTATTCTCACAGCTTTCCGGAGCTCACTCTACAGTAATCTAATATTTTCTCTTCCAAAATTCATAGGTGGCATGAGGGGTAATCATCTCTATTCCAGAATCTACTGTGTGTGTGTTTGTGTGTGGAGAAAGAGAGAATATGAGAGAAAGAGAGACTACATAGCTGAACTAACATTATCCACTATAGCTCTTATACATTTATTGGTAAAGTAATTTATACAATTATTTACCAATAAACATGTAAGAGGTAGGGGTAGAGAAGAGGAGGGTATTAAGTGCTAAATTTCAACTTCAACTGTAATTATTGCTGCCAACTGGTATGATTTCAAATCTCCCCTCACCAAACAGATGGTATGTAAGTTATAACAGTGAAAAAGATGACACCTTTAAAATCCATACAATGAATGAAATCTTATAGAATTGAATCTGAAGGTTTAAACCTCAATACTCTACAGAATATAGTATATTAATTTACCAGTGTGCTTCGAAAACTTTAGCTAAAGTTCTTGAAATATACTAAATGGATATATATATATATATATATATATATATATATATTTGTGTGTGTGTGTGATAGATGAAATATGTTATATTATCTGGATAAGAGCTCAAACAAATAGAAAACAGAGAGCCATGTTTGATTTACTTTATTCTGGGTACTAGAAAAATTCATAGAAAATGGAAAATTAGAAATTATGGGAAGCATCATTATTTTAATCATTAAACTAATGCACAGATATGCATGTTATTAAAAATCATGTAATTGTGGGGGGGGTTCCCCATTGGTTCTTTAAAAGGTTACAGTCCGAGTGCTGTTCTCATTGCTATAGGCCTGATATAATTTCCATCATGTTAATGTATAGGTAAAAAGAACAAAAGAAGCTAAAGTAGTCACTGCATCTTTAAAAATCAGTATTTTGCAGCAAGCTTTTTCATGTTTCACAAATGTAAAATACAATATTTGCTGGTCATAAATGTCCACAACAATGCCTTGATAAAGAAAAGACACCAGAGAAGATAAATCTTACCAAATGATGTCCTGTCAGAAAATGGTCAATGTCAGAAGCACCAATGAGTTATGACTGCAGCTGATGCCTCATCACTGGGGATTTTTTATATGTGCACATTTGGTGTTATGTTTTAAACACCCACCATTTGTAGAAACACAAGTGGTCATACTCATGCAAAATAATAAAAGAGATGTTGCTGCTCGCTCACAATATGCCAAAACACACTTGATCCAAGTATCAGAGGCCAAATTTCACCCTGGAAAGTCACAAGCTGCAGAGTCTACAGTATTACAAGATTCAGCAAGACTATTACCTCAATGCCACTTTTCTCCCAAACAGGTGTTTGGGGGTCCATAATTTTAGACTCAGGTAAAAAGGCCAAAAGAAGTTAAAAAACAGATAGCCAGGGTTAAAGATCAGCATGTTCTTTTTAAATTTATTGTGTTTTTTAAACTATAAAATTCAAAATATCTGAAAGGTAAATAGGAATAATAGCCTCCCTCTAGTTTCCTTTGCCAGAGGCATCAGTTGTTTGTGGCTCTTTCCATGGATATTTGTATGCCTCGGCATACAAATATATTATTTTCTCTTTGTTAAATCAAGTATGATTTACAATAGGCATCATTCTCCACCTTGCTTTGTTCACTTACATTTTCATGTCAGTACATAAGGAAAGCTTTCTTTTCTGCACTGCATAGTACTCTGTTCTGGGCCATTTGATTATAATTGTCAGATTCCCTATGGATAAGTATTTAGATTCCTTTCCATCTTACATAATTAAAAACAAATAAAGCAATATATAGCAACTATAGACACAGCAATATGTAATACTTATATACAGAGACTGCATATATGGGTAATATATACAAATCTTCTAGAATAGGTCTCAGCTTCAATACAAAAACCCTAATCATTAGTTGAAATATTAGCACTGATGCATACTTGAAATCAATTCATCTGGTGGTTTTACCCTTTGTAATGCTTTCCAGCTCTAATTGCCAAGTATAACAGTAGGCTCTCAATGAACATTAATTAAGAGTGATGTGGCATATTAAATTTCATTAAATTCAAAATGACATTACCAATAATCAGAATATTGCTTTATTGGAGGAGGATCCTTTTAACCCTAATTAGTGAACTCTACTTGACTTTCTTTGTATTTCCAGAAAAGGGGGAAGGGTGTAAACTACACTAATTTTGGATTTGTGACACCCAGTTATGACTGACCTCTCCCACTTCAGAACTCTCGCAGCATTAGCATCAGGTGGATTAACATTTAACTTTTCTATGTTAGAGCATGAGGCAGACACCTTTGCAAGCTACTGCAACTATGGCTAACTCTGATCACAAAATAATTTACTGGAAAAGATGTTAGGAACTTATAAATCTGTCTAAAGAACAAGACTTGGAAAATAGATAGGAACCAATGCAACACCAAGAGGATCAGGAAGAGAGCAGCTTGGCCAATCGAAATGCAAGGCTGGTGGAGAGGTGTGCCCCCTGCCCCGGGGGTCTCCCACTACAGCCATCAATGAATCTCCATGATCTCTGGCATTTCTTTCAGTTTTTCTTCCGTGTGTCCCAAATTAGAAACATATCTTATGTATTATTCTGTTAACCCACACACATCTGATAAAGCCAAGTTCATTGAAACAAGACACATTGTAGTGCACATTGTACTTCTAGTATCATATGTTTTCTTCTATGCATTTTTTAAAAAATGTGAGTTGCAACCTACTATACTGATTTCAAGACCCTCTAATAGGTCAGAACCTGTATTTTGAAAGCACTGCTTCAGAGAGATTGATTCAGATAACAGTGTCACTGCCAATAAGTAAAATGAAATAACTTGCGAAGAAGGTAAAAAGTAGAGAAAATAGAGAACCATTCTGCATTTAGAAGGAAACAGGGTAGGAAGAATGGAAAATCAAGATTGCACAGACGTGCTTTATCATGACCCTAATTTAATAATATGCCAAAGATCAACCCACACGCATCACCACTTAGCACTGACACAGTGCAAACCATGGCTTTTCTGACAAGGAAATTGGGAAGGGGTGGTGAGAGATTTTAAATGCTACTTTTACATGTAATCCAGTAGCATGAATTCATAGAACTGCCTGGAAAGTTATTCATTTATTTCAGAATGAATACCAGGCCTGCATACCCTTCTAAACATTTCTCTACAAGCTCCTTTCTCCACTATTACTTAGTCTGGAGTCTAGTTGTCTGAGGTGAGCTGTCAACACACTTAGAGTCATAAAATTTAAAAGAACAATCTTATGGGATGCAGCTCTCCCATATACACATGCCTAGATCCTAGACTAAATTGTTAAACATTGTCTGCCTTGAGATAAATCTAAAATCAAAGTTGAAAAGAAACGATGAGGCTCATGATATACTTCACCCTTAGCTCAATTTTGTGATCTGTCTGTGGCTACATGACATTTTTCTCAGTTTTTCTCCTTTGTTCCCATCATGTGGCAACTAACTCCCTTCTGGAAACATTCAGCTTTCCTGCAAGATTTCATCTTTGGCATTTATCCCCTCTGCAGTTCTAAAGTTGGTAGAGAAATAGAAATATTTCATTTCCTTGATTATGCCTCCACGCTTTCAAATTACTCCCAGGAAATGTCAATGCCAGAAGAAATATCTTGGAGACTGTGAATTAAAATTGTACAGTGGCCTGTCTTAATGAAATTATCCAGACACCCACGTCTGGTGAGTCTTCTTAGCTGAAGGAAAGCATTTCCTCAGTGGCGTTCCTGCTCAGAGGTTAACTTAGCCCCAGTGGGCTGCTGGGCACTCCCAATTCTTCAGAGGCCAGCTGGCGTCGAGGTAATTACTGTGTCCTGTGTGGCAGGTGTTGCTCACTATGATTTCTCCAGCTTCCGAGGGAAAACCTTGCATTCTACCTCTATTTTTAGTCACATTTGTAATAATGGAATGAAAAATCAGTGACTTCTTGAACTCCTGTTACATGTCAGTCAGGGAGAGCAAATATAGCTCACTCTGACAGTTACTAAGTTAGAGCTAAAGATTTTCTCAGCAGTTCCGGAGTGTGAATTTGCACATTCTTTCAGCTGGCTGTTTCTTGGGTCCTGTCTCTGCAGATAAAAATGTGAAACCCGGTGTGGAAACATGTTTGGCATTCACAGGTGACAATCAGATTCCTGTAACTCTATTCTAACATAAAGGATTGTCAACAACGGGTTAGAAGGAATAGAGTGGATGAACAGGCTGTGTCATTCATTACTGGGGGACATTCCTCTTACTGCCTTTCAGTCCCAACCATAAACTTTAACCCCAAAATGAAGGACAGGGGGACAAAAGACAAAACACAAAATAAATCAGGCTTGAGATCAAAAGGAAAACTTGGCATTCAAAAAAGTATAGTTTTCAGAAAGAAGCAAATTAATACATACAAATAGTTTCTAAATGTGTTTTTTCTGATTCATCTTTGCATTCATAAAATGTTAAGCCTATTATTTTATTTAATTTTGATGTTGTCATCAATCTGATTTTACTAAAAATCAATTCTATTTCATTTTAGGAAATTCTTTTAAATTAAGTAATAGGCAGAATTGTTAAATAATAAGCCTTAATAATGGTTCTAATTTTGGAGACTATCTCTTTTTAAAGAGTATTTCAAGTTACTTCTATTATGTTGGTTTAATGTTGAAGGTGGAAACTTACATGATAACTACATGACTTTTGTCCTCAGATATGTAATGTCGACAAATACATTTGTCTCATGTTATCAAAATTGTCTCATTTTCAAGTTCTCACCTGTATATCTTTTACCTTTTATTACTACACAATTTTTCATGTTTGAAGACCTTGAGCTGCAGAAATAAATTTCATTTTGTTTTTCCCTTCAAAAGGGAATTGGAACTGTCCTGTTCCAATTTTGGTAGCTTCAGTCCAACACTTTCCATGCTATTTTTCATAACCTGTAACCAGGTTATGATCCCCTAATCATAGACAATCTCCTACTCTTCCCAGATCTGTGAAGGATTTGTTAAGCTAGGTTCTAAAGATATAATTATGAATAAACTTGATCCCTGTAATTCTAAGTCATAGATATAAAAATACTTTTAAAACCCAAAGGTAATTATTTATCATCCACTCTATCTCACTGTCTTCAACTAATCCTATAGGATGAATAGGATTAATTCATATGAGAACTGAAACTTAAGGAAATGAAGGTACTTGCCTGAAGTCACAGTTAGAAATCTCACCACTGAGCCTGATCTCCTAGATATTACAAAACAACAAATGTGTAGAAGTTCATCCACTTACTCACTGAAAAATTAGTGACACTGATCTAACCACCACTTATGCTAAGGATCTTGGCAATAGTTCAACTTATAAAAATTGGAAGTGAGATCCACCTGAGGAATTTCTCAAATGCAGCAAAAACCCTAAGACCCAGCTCCACAACGTCAGTCACCCTGTAGGGAGGTTGTTTGTAATGACCCCCTACAAGGTACATGACCTCCTGGGACAAACCTATCCTACCAGATCTTCACCCACTGGGGCTTCTCCAATAAATCAGCAATGCTTTCCAAAGGAAATATTTCATTCAAAAGAGGGGAAATGATAAATAATACAAATAAACATGGAGCCATCCTAACTCTGGGAAAGAACCAAGCACAGCATGTTTGAGGGTCAATCCCAGACTAATCCAGGCAGACCAGCTTATCTGGGTTTATTCAGGTGTGCCCTAACACACTGGAAATACAAAGATTGCCCAGGATTGAAATTTGACTAATCGCCACCAGATGAACTTTCTACCAATAGGAATTTCACTGACTGAAAATCTCATTTGCATAAAATGTGGCTGCATGGTGACATGACATACCCTTTTTGACTATATAAGCTCTCATTGCCCAACCCTTCAGTCTGTCAATTGAGCAAACAGTCCAAGTGCTTCCTGTGTCTGTCTGTATTCTTGGAGGGAGGGAGAGAAAAGGGAGGGGAAGCCACAGGAATCAAGCATGATATTTGAGAAGGGAGAACTTGATCTGAAGACAGAAACAAATCAATGTTCCACACATAGAGAAGACATTCAATGGAATCAAATATGTTTATCAAGTGCCTGTAAACTGCAGACATCCTGCTTAGAGCAGAGGAGAGATGAATATCCAATCCGTGCCAATGTCTGTTGTATCACTCCCTGCTGTGCTCAGCAACAAAAGTATTTCTGTGAGTAAGGGAGAAAGCAATTTCTGAGCTAATACCATATCATAAGTTTTATTGTACTGTAATGAATAAATTCTGTGCAGGAGGCATCAGTAAGGGAAAAGGGTGGTCAGAAACACTTTAAAGAAAAAAATAACTAAGCCTTGAAGAATGAGTAAGATTTTATAATAAGGTTTTTAGATAAATCTGCCACAGTTATCCTACTTGGATTTCTCATCACAACTCTAGTTTAGGGACCTTCTTCAAGCTCTGAATCTATGAATGCAATTTACTCAATATAACAGTGAATATCACTACATAAATCTTTGCACTGGGAATTCTTATCTCTGTCTTTCCCATATTTGTACAGTTTGTATATAAAATGTGTGTCATATTTACCCTCGTTTTATAAAACTTCAAAGCATTTGTGTGCATGTGTGCCCATGCATTCATATATCCTCACATATAGACATAAAAATATAGACAAAAATAAAAATTACAATTTTAGCATTTTGCAAAAAGGCACATATTGATATCATCAAGTAGTTCTAAACTATTAGTACTAGTAGAACCCCATACTAGTCAAATTCTCTCTTAGTCTCCTTCCAATCTTGATACAGCTCTCACCATTTCTGTTCCTATGTCTCTAGTTTCCTTGCTCTTCAAAAATATCTGATAGGAAATGATTCTAGTAACCTGGTGATTCAGAAACCAACAACACATATGTTTTTGTACACACATACAGGAAATATTTTTCATATCTCTTTGGGAAAATGTATATTGTACATATTTTTCAAAGAACTTAAAGAATTACCATGACTTTTATAATATCCTAGGGAAGGTTGCAGTGGCAGCCTGTCCACTCCCACCTCACAAAGAAACAAGCAGAGGAGTGTCCCAACAATAACTTAAAATCATGCACTATGTCAAGAAACTGGTGGGAAATCCCTGTTTTGCAATCATGGATTTGCTACAGTAACAACTGGAAAATATGTTTTCTGTGATCTCAAATTTTTTACAAAAAATAGTAAAATGTTATTCAGATATTTGTACCGTCTCACATTAATGAATCATATATTTTCCTATATTCTATCACTTGATGCTCCTGTGTGTGGAACCTCAGGTCCCTGATAATAATATGATTGGATAGGCACACTTGATCTAAAAAGGGTACAAAGATAACACCAGGCAAAAGAACACCTTGCAAGTGTCCAAAAAAAAAAAAAAAAATGCCATCAAGATCAAAATTACAGCGAAAATACTTAGGAGAGGTTACCCTGTCATTCATGAGCTACATAAGGATGAGTCTGAAAATAATCCCCATGTCACATTATGTCTTAGCTTGTTAGGGCTACTAACACAAAATACCACATACCCAGCAGCTACATAACAATTTTAAACTCTCAGAGTTCCAGAGGCTAAAATTCAAGGTCATTATTGGCAGTGTTGGCTCCTTCTCAGTGCAGGGAGGAAAGGATTTATTCCAAGGCTCTCGCCTAGCTTCTGGTGATTTGCTACCAATGTTTGGCATTCCTTAGCTTCTGCTGCATCACCCTGATGACTGCCTTAATTTTTTACATGACATTCTGCCTTGTGTATATTTGTGTCTAAATTTTCCATTTTTATAAAAGTACCCTTTAAACTGGACCTACAGACACATCCCACTCTGAATTCATTTTAATTAATTGCATCTAAGTTGACACTGCACCATGTAAGGTCATATTCTGAAGTGCTGGCTATTAGAACATTAACATACAAACCATGGAGGGGCACAATTCAACTCATAACAACTAGGAATAGAAAACTCCAATGTTGGGACTTAGAGGAAGGTTGTGTTTTTTTTTTTTCCCCAACCCAACCAGGAAATAGAAAACTTTGTGCTCTGGAATTACACAAACATTAAAATACCTACCTAAGGTCACGGAGTTCCGATGGTGAGAAATGTGTGATGTTGGTCAAAGTGTAGGTAGATAAAATAGCATGTAGACAGTTTGGAAGATAACAATATCACTATTGAAATTGTGTAACTGCATGAACTCTTGAAGTTGTTTAGATTCCTTTTATTGACAAGCTATATCTGCTATTGTTTCTTCAAGACTAGTAAGTGTCTTGATAAGATGTGAAGAAGCTATTTGGCACCACCTGTGCTTTTTGACAATGATAAATGGAGTCTGATGCCATGCTCTCAGCTCAGTGTCCAGAAAAAGGGTCACCTCAGTTGAGCCAAGAATGCAATGAGTGTAAATATCACATATTCTTTGAATTTCATAGGCTTTAAATAGGCAGCTCTGTTTTAGTTTTCTGTTACTGAATAACAAATCACCATATACTGAGCAGTTTAAAACAACACATATTTACTATCTCACAGTTTGTGGGCAAAGGCTTGCACAATATGGTTAAATTCTCTGCTTAGAGCCTCACCAGTCTAAAACCAAGGTGTCCAGCAGGTCTGTAGTCCTCCTCTGAGACTCAGGATCCTATCAAAGCTCACTAGTTGTTGGAAAATTCCTCTTGGACTTCCAAAATGCTCTCCTGCTTCCCTACGTCAATTACAGCATATGGAGTCTCCATGCTTTGAATTCCTCTGGCATTCTCTTCTATTTCCTATTTGACTTTTAAGGGACTAAGGTGATTACATTGGGCCTACTCAGAAAATACAAGATAATCTCTTCATTTTAAAATCAACTGATTAGAAACTTTATTGCATCTGCAAAGTTCCTTTGTGACTGTGACTAGATTAACATTTGATTGACTAACTAGAGCACAGAATCTTGAGGGATATCTTTGGATTTCTGCTTATCACAGACCTAAAAAACTCAAAGTAGAGGTATTAATATGTAAGAGTGCTATTCAAACTTGATATTTTAAGCAACTATGATGAGTGGACCATGTCATCTAAAGAGAGCAAAATTTGCAAGCCATATTGAATATTTTTGTCCTGATACTGCTATTAAAAGCAAGTCCTTGAATAATAGACTGAAAGTAAGTTAGAAAAAAAAATTTAAGTCTGCAAATTATAATTCTACAATTAGTAACTATATTAAGGTAAGTAGGAGATTTGTTTCCTCATTAGATAAAAAGAAAAGAATGTTAGTTCTCTTCTAGGGTTGTTATGAGAATCAAAGGAGATAATTTCTGGAAAGTATTTAGTAACTGTAGAATCTGAAACAAATGTGACTTAAGATGGTTATAGAATATTTAAATCTACTTCAGAAAGAAGCAGGGAATCAAACCACTCTTTCCTTTACTGAATAATCACTATGGAGAATAAATGAACTCCGAGAACGCTAAGCTTTATTAGAAATGTATCCAGCATGGCCCCTCCCTGGTGGTGCAATGGGTTAAAGCCCAGCACTGGGAAGCTTTAAAGCAGCTTCAGCAGGAGGCTAGGGGGGTGATTCACATGGTGTAGCAGACTCTCCTGTCTTGCCCACTGTTACCCTCAGCAGTGTGCTTTGTCAGTCTTGCCTCTTCTGTTCCCCACTCTGTCTCTAGTGAATGCTTTCACCACCCCTGAACTTTTGGCTTGTACCCCAGATCTGTATGCATAAATAAATAAATATTTTTTTAAAAAAAGAATGTATCCATCATGATGCTAAAAAACATTCCCGTGCTATTCTAATGCATACACAAATGTGCATATGTGTGTGTGTGTGTGTTTTGGAGAGATGAACATGTTAAAATTGTGCTAGAATGATTCAATGAGCAATAAAAATAGGGCTACACTGTTCTGGTGATAGAAATTTAACACCAAGACCTAAAGAAAAATCTAAAACATTGTAGAATCTAGCAATTACAGATTAAGCTGACAGGGGAAAGAAAAAAAGCATTTTCAACATTGAAGAAAACCATCTGGTGCCACTGTGTGCTTAGAAGACCTTTGCAGAACTATTCAAAGGAGTTAGGTCAGCATCATTTGATAAGAAATAAACATATATAGGTGTTCAGATAACAGTTATATTCCTATTATAGCCCTGATCACCTCTCTCATGGTACATTATTTCTAACATTTATTTCTACCCTAAATGGTTGCATACTAAGAATTCTTTTATTTATGCACAGAACATGCTTTTATATAACATGCATCACATATAAGGCACTGTTCTAAATTCTTTATTAATATTAACTCATGATAACTCATTTTGATAACAACCCTATAATACTGAAACTATGATTATCCCTATTTATAGAAAAACAAAATATAGTAATTTGCTTCCAAATCTTTTTCTTTATTACAAAAAGGGGAGTTTTTCTCCCAAATGGTTTCCTATGTCCTTTCCATCACTTTTTACAATTTATATCAAGGAGGGATTTGAAATGCAGTTACTAAAGGCATTAGCCTAGTAAAATGACAGAGTCAAACTGATTTCAGTGAAATATTTGAAGTGAACAAGTTAGCCCCACACAAAATGCACCATGATTAGAGGTGACATTGTGATTTTTCTAAACTGTGTGTTTTAATGAAAGAAATTTCCTCCCCACACAACAAAAAGCACCAGTTGTTTGGTTTTGATTTTCTTTTTGTTTTATCCACTCTGTTAACAACATAGCTGCTTTCTAAATTTTAAAAGTGCATACAGCTCAAAATGTTTTGATTCCACACCTACTGCTTTCTAATAAACATGATGGGAAGCTACCATTTTCCTACTCTAAGCAAGAAGGACATATTTTTGGTATACATGCTCACATTTATTTCCCCGACAATATTTTAAAATATTTCTCCCCCTTTTGTGTGCTATTAAAGGTAAAGCTATATGAACTTTTAGAAAATACAGTTTAAAGTGTAGCAGGTGCCTACTCTCACCTGGTTACTCACACAAGGAACCCCGCAGGAAGCTGCCAGTGAACAGTGTCAGAATACACTGCAGGGCAGCATGATGGGCAGCTAATCAATAACAAAGGCTTATTTATCATGTTCTGGAGGCTGCAAATATGGGACCAAGTAGCCAGCATAGAGGGTTCTGGTGAGAACGCTCTTTCAGTTTGTAGATGGCTGGTTTCTCTTCACCCCCTCACATGGCAGAGCACAGGACAGGAAAATGGAGCTTTCTCATGACCCCCTGGAAGCCGGCTCCAGGTTTATGATCTTAGCTGATTCAAGTCATCCCCCAAAAGCCTTCTCAATGCTGTCACATTGGGGAGTAGTTTTCAAAATACAGATTTGGGGGGATGCCACAAAATTTTATGTCTACTACTGAATTTATTGTGAAAACTCAAGAAGGTGCAAGTAACAGGAACTGCAAAGGGCCAGAAGGGCTGGTGCTCTTCATTTCAACAGTAAGGTAGTTTTGAGAAAAGCTTCTGTAAATTTAAATTTTATTTTACATTTTCATATTTCAAAATCCCAATTTGTCGGAGATGCTTGAAATTCATGTAAAATCCTCATCAACATAAGCCAGTAGGTAAAAGTTTACTGTAGGCAAGACACTTGATATATAAGGTTCAATCTTCACTTCTGAACTCATGTACATGGTACCAAATTTAGGTAAATTTTCTTTAATATTTCAGGGGAAAGAACATTCACAGAGAGCTAAACTATCATGAACAACTTCTGAATTTGCTCCTCACAGAAATATATATGAGGGTATTCTTAGTCAATATGTAACAGACAACCACCACTATGGATTGGAGACAACTGGCCCATGCGCCTGCCTGAGGATCTGACCCAGACTTGTGTGAGAGAAGGTCCTGGATGAACAGAACTGTTCATGCCTGACTTGATAATTCATTCCTTGGGTCCATTCCAGCCCAAGCTCTGAGCTTTCTGATAATGTATGCAGTGAATTTTATAAATGTAAATCACCATCTGACAGCGATATGACATGACTACAGAAACAATAATAACAGTTCATGGTTATTGCATGCTCACTCAGTTCCATACACTCTAGTCAGCACTTTGCACCAATTAGTTACTATCTTTGTTTATAAAATAACGAGGTTGAAGGCTGAACACTGAGTATGTTGCCCAGGATCTCTCTGCTATGTCAGGTTCTCTCAGGAATATGTTCCTTTAGCACTTCTCACTTTTCTCTATACTGATTCATGTCCAATCATGCACTGCAAGTCAGGCTTCCCATCTCTCTTTTCAAGAGCCTTCTGCAGCACCACAGCATGATAATAAAGGTCTTCTATTATCTGACTGCATCTTACCTCCTCACTCTGATCTTCAATCATGATTCACAAAATTGAGCAAAATTTTTAAGTGTTTCCAGAGATTAAAAAAAGAGACACTCTCTAATTATTGTAGGAGGTCAAGAAAACCTTTACAAATTAATACTTGACAAAACTATTTCAAGAAAGAAAGATTGCAGTAGAATTTATCTTACAACATGATCTGAAACACCTAAAAATTAGTAAATCAAATTTACTAATATATAAATATCATGATCAGGTTGTACTTATTCCAAGAATATAACATTCTAAATTTAAAATCAATGAATGTACTTAGTTAGCTACATTAGCAAAATAAGGGGAAAAATCGTATGGGTAATCTCAACAAATTTTGTGACCTACCAAAATTTGTATGTTGAAATGTCCAGGCTTCTGAACTGTGAGAAAACATACTTCTGTTGTTTTAGCCACCCAGTCTGTGGCATTTTATAATGTGAGCCCTAGCAAACTAATACACTAACAAAATTTAAGGGTGTCCCAAAAGTGAGGGTAGTCTGAAGCTTTACTAATTTAGAACTATAAATGCTTTAAGGTTCCAAGAAATAATTTGAAAATTTATTGATATAAATTTATTTCATACATACATTTTCAGTGTTCTGTATTTTAGTTTTATTCTCTTTAATTTCTGATTTAACAAGGTATAAATAGCTTTAAAAATTAAACTCACAAAAGTATTTCTCAAAACAAAATTAAATATATAAATGAAATGGGATATAAATAAACTGTCAAATGATGTTTTTGTAAATTTTTAACATTGTTGTCATCATTAAAGCTCAAAATATATTCAGTCTTGTGGGACAGGTTCTTTACCCGGTGACCCACCAGTCACACTTCAGTCTTTCCTAAAGTTGAATTGGCAAAAATATGAAAAGATCAGTTCACAGGCTTTGTATTTCAGTACTATTTGTTATGGAGGAAACAGGGATAGAAGGTAGATATTTCTGAAGTTACTTGCTTTGCATATTTTATTTTTAAGCCATGTGAGTATTTTATATATTAAAAGTTAAAATTAATTTCAAAAGAATAATATCTAAAAACTGAAATAACACAAAAAAATGCCCTGTATATTCAAGTAGTATAATAATCAGACAAAGGAGAACTAATTCAAATAACTTTAAATACACTTAAAGAAAAATGCAAAAAAAAAATGTCTTAACTATTATAGTTATCATATTGGTCATACTTTCAGCGACAGTATTAGTATTTTTCTGAGCATTATTTCCTTAAATTGTATAAGGAAAATGGATAATTATTTTGTATCAAAGAGAACTGGGATATGAGGCATAAGATAATGAAAACACAATGTAACAATAACAAAATTAAGGAAAACCATGCCTTTGCTGAATTTGAATTGGAAATATCAGAATCAACTCATTCTTTAGTTTTAAATGTGCACTGAAAACACCAATTGAGAAATGCTAACAAATGGGGGTCACACAGTTCTCCTGCACGCGGAACTGTGTGCCCGACCACCAACTCAAGAATGTAGGTACAGAGAAAAGCTTTGGAAGATGCGATCTTATTCCAGAGCAAAAGACAGGCATACTTATTTCCATTAGAAAATAACCAAGTATTTACCTCATATCAGGAGTCCCTTGGCCCTCTTTACATCATCTTGTGGGAAATGGGATTTCAGATACTGGTGCTAAGTGCTGAGACTCTTGCTACCTTCACTGAATTAAGTAACGAACTATTTTTCATATGTGACTCAGGTGTCTCTTTTCTTCCACTAATACCCAAGAAACCATGGAAGGTTTGTCTAGTAGATTACAAGGAAGTAAAATCTCAGAAATTATGCATTCTTTAAAATGTCCAGAAAGGATATCCTCCCAAATAGCAAAGAATAATTCTAGCACCCAGATTGTTACCTCTAAAAACCATGTCCCACTGAAAGAAATCAGCCTCCTGGAAAAAAAATTATTTCATAAGTGATGCAGGAATGTATTAGAATGGTACTGGAATATCTTGGGATTCCAGAAAATAAAACCAAACGTGTTGGGAGAAGAAAAAAAGACAAGCTGAACACTGTGATTGTGGGCTATGGGTTTTTAGGAGTTTATTATATGAGTTTCTACCTTTGTGATTGTTCCTTATTTCCCATACTAAAAAGGCTTTGGATTAGTAGAACATTTTTTAAATAAAATTATGAATTTCTGAGAAATCCAAACAGAAGTATGGGTTTTCAATTGAGTGTTCAACTCTCATCTACCACAAAAGTCCCCCATCTTTAGTGACACAAAACGTGGCAAGTAAACTGAAACATATTAGACTCTAGCAGTGTGCTTGCAGCATTTCATTTTATATATTAAAAAAACCTGCTGATGTGAAACACTGCTTCCACATAATTCACTTTACACTTACCCAGGAGCACTTCATAGCCAAGCTAGTCTAAATTCACAGGATAAGTTACCCAAGGAATTAATTACCATTCAATTTATTACTTCTTCATATCATCTAAGCTGCTGAAGAAACTGGTTACCTGGAAAATTATGTATTTTTGGAATACCTGTCAAATTTAATTTAACTTGAGTTCTAAGGCAGCATGAACAAGTATTATCCTATTTCTTGTGCCTAAAGAGCCACAGGTGTGTATTTTATAGGACTGTTGAGTGTAATATGTTGGAGTAGCCCTACTCTCTACAGCTGTGCAGTCAAGGCTACAAGAACTTCACATCTCAAAGACATAGCAACAGAAATCTCTATTGAATTTAGCAGCTGTCAACAGCTAATTGCCTAGTAGCATATCTGGTTTTTTCACATCAGAGTGATTGATTTGAAATTTGCACTGGTGCTTGATGTATTACATCAAGAATATACACATTTTTAAAAACAAGACCCTTATTATAGCAAAATCAAAGGTTTTTCTCCAATTGCTTCTTCACCAACTTGGTAAGAAATACATTTGGCTGTCCTGACACCAAGGAATAATCTCAAGAGAGACACACAGTTTATTTTATGGGTTATATCAAAATACAAACATTAATATCCAAATATTTCTTACTTTCCATTAATTTTGCCTCATTTAAGTTTTCCGCTACCAATGGCTGACAGACTCAGCAAATAAAAATATGAGACAGTTAAATGTGTTTAGGTAAAGCATTTCTGTTCAGTATGAGTGTATCTGATGAATATTTAATGTCATTTTATGTTTCATGCAATATTTGGGACACACTCACACTTGAAATTGTTCATCTGCTAATCAAATTCAACAAAACTGCCCTGTTTTTCTTCAGGCAACCCTAGCACTCCCATTAATAGAAGTAAAGCTTCTGAAACTACTAAAGAAGGCGATCCAATTTATATCATTTCATTGGTTCTATTCTTGCTAAATGCAGAATGCAATATTTGGGCCCAATGTATGGAAGGGATCCATGTTGAGAGCAGACTATGTATATTCTTTCAAAATCAGTCTCAGGAAAAAAAAAATTCATGAAAAGCCAAATCATCAGACAAGAAGCTTAGTTAGTTTAACAGGTGAATTCACTTGCAGAGTTAAATTCACTGCTGGGAAAATAGGCATCTTGTGTAACAAATTTTCCTCTGTGACTTGGGAGCGCTCACAAATTTGCTAAAGAAATCAAACTTTATTGGAGAATTGCTTCTCAAAAACTTTTAGAGTATGCAAATTTCCTAGTTCTTTGTTGCAATGTAGATTATGGTTCAATAGGAATGAATTTTACATATTTAACAAATCCCTGGTGATTCCAATGCTGCTGGTTCATATCCCATTATTTGAAAAACAAGGAACTAAAACAATCTATATTAAAGGTTCTATGCAAAGTTTGGTAGCAAAAGAAGATGCCAAATAAAAGGGTTCAAGTCTCAGAAAGTCCTTGAGAGTAAAGATAGTGAATTAGGTTAAAGTTGGGAATGAAGCCAAATTTGATTAGTGATTGAGAAAGTACTAAGTCCATCTCTAAGTGTATATAACCCTTGCCTGGGATAAGTAACAGAAATAAGTTTTAGAAACTGGGCCACAGAACTGATGTTTATGGAAAAAATAGCTTGGGAGATAAGCAACTGACTTGTGCAGGTTCTGTATTGTGTGGAGGTACACGATATCTGACAACTCCATTAAGGAATTTGGAGAGAACTCAGGAAATTCCTGATATTTGATATGAAATCCTACTAATACAGTACTAATCATACAGGACTGATTTTTTTTTTTTAAGAATTACTTATTTATTCATATAGAACTAGAGTGTAGGCCAGAGGTGCAGGGGAGGTGAAAAGGACTCAGCAGAGACAGAGTGGGGAGTAGAGCAGGCAGATCGATGAAGTACACTGCTGAGGGGAGCAGTGAGCAGGTCAGGAGAGGCCTTGTGCCTGTGGATCACAGGTGCTGGGACTGAACTCTGCACTGCAAGCAGCTACAACTTTAACCCAATGCACTACCAGGGAGGGCCTAGAATGGATTTTTTTTTTTTAAATACTTAACAACCAATACGGCAGGCACAATTAAATAAGAATATATGCTTGACCAATCAAACAGCTACCAGTCAGTATGCAATCATGGTGTGTCCCAGGAGAATATCAGCTCTATTTACATATTTTTCTCCAGAGAGTTTCCTTAACTTGCTTCAGATTCTCAAAGGAGTCAGTGATCCTGAAAAGTTCCCAACCACAGCTGTCAATGGATTATTATCAGACAACAGCAAGAAGATATGCAGCTCAGTATTGAGCAATTGTTGAGTGTTATTGTATGGTTGTTAGTGTTATTTTTCAAGAGTGATTTCAATTGCTAATTTGCCAGCTTTTACTGACAACTGATACAAGAATAAGTCCATGAAATCATTTTCTGGATTTTCTAAGCATTCTCATGGTTCAGCATAAACAAACAGCTGTATATCAATTCACTAGAAGCCAATTCAGGGAATATCTATTTGCAAGTTTATGTTTTTAACTGTTTAGATTCTGTTGGCCAGTGTTTGTTTTGGTTTTACAGCATCATTTTTCTGTTTCCATTGTCCTCAGTAGCTCCTCACTGTTGAGGAGATAATCAAGTTCAGGCACATTCCAAATCATGCCTCAAGAAGATGGGTGCCATGGAGTTTTCTCCTAATTTTTTCACTTGCTGTCATGTTTTTCTTCTTTCTATTCTCTCCCCCATTCTCACAACATAGTACTAAGTTTTGAAAAGATCCCCCAAATCTTTACCATGTTACAGACCCAGACTGGAAAAGTGGCCAATAGAATATATCTATCCTGTCAATCAAGGAGGAATCCTGTGTCTTCTCAAGTCAACAAATCAACTTTCACTAATATTGACCTCAATGCATAAGTGTTGCATTATTCTGTTAAACTGTTTTACCTCTATTTTCTACATACTTTTCTAGGAATGGAATGAAGGAAAATGAAAGAAAATGTATGATATCTCTAAGATCTACATCACGTCAGAGGAGAGTACAAAAATCTGGACATCAAGCATGATTATGAAACTTGTCATGTATCAAAAGATACTGAATAGGATAACTGGACTTACAGATATGCTTAATGGCCAACCTCATACACCCCTCAGCATTTTCAGAGGAAGTCAGCTAAAATAAGACTGATATTCTAATAAGTTAATATGAAAATTTTTCTGTTTCAATTTTAAAAAATCACTCATAATAAAAATCAGGTAGATCTCAAACTGAAAGAAAGAAAACAATGATGCCAATACCAAAATGACAGTTATTAGGATTATCTAATAAAAATTTTAAATGAATCTGCAAAAGCTCTTGAGTAAGCAATTATAAATATACTTGAAACAACTGAAAAAACAGGAAGTCATAGCAAATATATAGAAGACATAAAGGAAACCAAATGGAAATTAAAAAAAATACAATAACCAAAATAAAAATTTCAGAACATGAACTTAGTAGCAAAAGGAAAGGGATAGAATTAGTGAACTAGAAGTAGAAGCAACAGAAATTATCCAATCTAAAAACAAAGAGAAGACAAACAAGCAAACAAAACGAGGCACTATGGGACTCTAGTTAAAGATCTAACATTCATATTATCAGAGTTCTGGAAGAAGTAAAGAAAGAGCATGGGGCTGAAGAAGAACTCAAATAATGTCTGAACACTTTTTAAATCGGTAGGAGACATAAACCAGAATAAAGCCAAAGATATCCACATTCAGACACATCAAAACTAAGCAAACAAAAAAATTGCAAAAAAAAAAAAATAGTTTTGAAATTAAAAAAATGATATGTGAAGAGGAAAAACAATTAAATAATACAATATTTTTCTTCAGAAACTATGAAAAATAACAGGAAATGACAAAATACTCAAATCGAAAAGAAAAAAATTAACCCAATACTTTCTACTCAGTGAAAATGACCATTTAAAAAGAAACTTATTAGTTCTTCCCTGGCCAAAATAAACATACTGAATGTCAGAGAAACATATTTCTGTTAACATAGTTCCTAGCACATAGTAGGTCATATTTTTACAGCTCTTTTATTATTTTATTATCAAAATGATTTTAATAAGACATGTACATTCATCAGTATATTGAGAACATATATTTGACTGGCTGTTGATAAAGTGGGGTGGTTTAAAAGCTTGTAGAAACGTGTGGGGATAATTTTTCTTGAAGACAAAATATTTAAAGACCATTGTTGCTTGTAATTAAACAGAGTGCTTGGCCCTCTTAACAAGAACATAAGCAAGTTCAGTTAGTATAATAAGTTCCAACTCTTGATACTGTGATATTTTTATGACTAGAACTTACAGCCAAAATATTTTGACATAAGCCATTAAGATAATAAAAAGATAGGGGTTGCTGCATATACAAGGAAATGTTCTGCAGATTTTATTTGATTTTCCCTTGCATATTATTAAAAATATACATTTTATTTATATCTTTTATATCAGTACCCATAAAATTCCCAATACCAATTCACCCTTGAACATTCCCTGTGCTCTTCTCTCCTGTTTTGAGATTTTGTCCAGTCTTGTGAAGGCCTCTAGTAGAAGGAATATGAAACATACAACCTACAGACCTAGTTTTTTGGGTTATACTCAGGGTTGACCTGGTACAAAATTAAGCAGGTGGTGTTAAACTGGCCAGCTGTTCACTTAGCCCATGTTTTTCTTCCTAGGCATTCATCTAGACTACCTTTCCCAGCCTCCCTCACCAATAAGCCTGTCACTTCCCGAGTTTTGGGGAATGAAATATGAAAGACAGAGACATGTGGCCCTTCTAGACCCATGCCATTATAGCCATCATACTTGATCCCCCCGATTTTCTTCCTCTCCTCTGACTTGATGTAGCTCTCAGATATCATACATGAAAGGTGGTAGAGTCACAGATCGAAGGGAATCTGGGCCCCTGAATGAAAGCTTAGGAAAACAGCTACTTTCCAACCAGAAACACTTATTTTGAACTTACTACAAGCAAGAAATAAATCTCTCCTAGATTAAATAATTTAAATTTGTGTGTGGGGTTTATCCATTATAACAGGTAGCATTATGCTAACTAATACAACAGGTTTTATCTTCTATATCTTCCACCCAAGTCTCACTTCCTATTCATTCACTGCTTTGTTCATGCTGGCCCTCCTTTTTCTCTTATTCCCCCCATTCCACAACTCAGTCTCTAACTGTCAGATCTAGGGTAGACATGAGGACAATGCCACTTTAGAACCTAAAGAAAGTTCCTTTTCAACATTGCTCTGAGACACTACTAGAAGAAAGAGGATTGATTGAGTCTTTACTGAAGAAAATATTTAAGCCCAGTCTGAACTGCTGGGAGCAGAAAGCAGAGCAGAAATGAGAAAGGTGGTAACCCAGGTCCCCATAAATACCCTAAGGGCTGGAGGAAAGATTTGGTAAATCATCTAAGGAAGGCAAAACCTAACTCCTATGACTGTGACTCTAGTCAGCTATATATCTAAAGCTAAGGTTATTATCTGTGCCTAGGGCTGATGATTGCTACAATTTCCTTGTTCTTTTCTTTCCAGGAACCACCTTGCCCACCTCCTTTTTTTGTGACAAAAACACACTTCTCTGCTACAGGGTAATCTAGCCAACCTTTAAATTAAAAAGCCATGTAGTCCTAATAGTCTAATTCTGACTAGTCGGCATGCAGCCTGACTCCCTACTGATAGGAGTGACTCAGAAACTGCACATTTTATAAAAAAAAAAAAAAAAAAACAAGGAAGTTCTTAGAACAATGGAAGCAAGGAGTACAAAGAAAATATAGTGGACCATAAAAAATAAATTGAGATGAAAATATAAGCTTACTTGTTATCTGTGGAGATACAAGACAGAAAAACCAGTTCTTAAATGACATGGCAGTTTTCAGTTCTTTGTGCATAAATGCAAATATCAGTTTTTCAGTAATAGTTTTGAGGGAAAAGATGTGTACTCCTATAAAAGAGTAGCTGGTTATACAGTAGATGCTCAATAAATTACAAATTAAGTCATATCAAAAAGAAATGAGTGTTTTTATAAACAAAAATGGGAGATGGCTACTGCTTATAAGGCTTCAAGTTATTCTTTAACCTCTTAAGAGTGAATCAATAATACATTTTATACAAAGAAATCTCATTAAGCCATGTTCAATATGGGCAAATTTATTTCAGTGCTATTTAGTTCATAAATCAGATATTGAACTAGCATAGATGGTGATTCAAAATTCATAATTAGTGAAGATTTGACCAGTTATGATGTACATTGAACAATTTTCTTTTCCTCATGTAGCTGAAATAAAGCTGTCTGGTTTAGTTTCTCCAATATTTCTTAGATATTTTGATTGGAACTTATTTCTAATATTCTTCTGCCTTGTTACAGTTTCTTACCTGGTTTCAACCCATTGGAATTTAACAAATTTTCAATTTAAAAGAAATAAAAAGGGATACAACTTTTAACAGTCAATAAGCACAGGAGACTTCCTTTGAAAGTGGCACAAAACATTTCAGTAATGTTCAATAATACACCACAGCAGATGCACTAGTACCCAGAATTAATATTGCAGACCACAGAAAAATCATCAAAAAAACAAAGCAGATGTTTCTTTTGTCTTCTCCCATTAAGGATCACTGAAATATGAACAATTAGTCAGGGATAATAGTGCTAAATTTAATAATAATTAAGTTGCTGTGTGACCCTGGATTACTTATTAGCTCTCTGTGCCTCAGTTTCTCATCTATAAAATGAGTAATTTTGCTAGATTTAAAATCTGCTTTAGTGAAGGGAGTTGATTCAGCTCAATTTTTAGCTGTAGAATCTTTGCCTAACACAGAAATACTCTTTCAAAGACTGAATATGAAGTATTTCATCTATTTCCTCCAGATACCCATACCAAATTTTGGACCTCTAAATTAAGAAGGATAAGTTATGAAAGAAATATTTGTGAAAAAAATACAATGGAAGAACAAAAGGTGCATTTTCTCTGCATTGTGGCTATCTAAACTGACAACATTGGAGAAATCACATTAAATATTTTCATATTAACATAGGAGTATGCTAATATGCTCCCTCCCTTGCTGCTTCATTCGCCTTCCTCCTCCATATAAATAAATACTATGAATACTACTATGCACTGTGGAAAAGCTAAAAAATGATTTAAACAGACACCTTAAAGATGTCTATGGTTGAAATTCACATATGTCAGGTAAAGGGAAAGTGCTTATGGCAAAAGAAAACATTCTTTCTAGATGGAAGGTAAAAGGCGAAAAGAATCTGAAGAATTTTCATGGAGGAGAAAACATCTTTACTGGGATATTAAGGATTGAATTTAACCTGTGGGAATATAGGAGAAATATTATTTATGAGAAAGTAATAAGAACTAGTGTTGACTTAAACGTTATCTTGTAGTATGTAGGGAACTATAGATGATTCAAGAAACAAGGGTAGGGTTCTGTTTTAGGACTTAATCTGGCAGCACCGTAGAAGGAAGACTAGGAAGAGAGAGTACAGGCAAGTTAAATAGGTAGCACACTATTTCCAGGTTAGGGGTAAAATGAATCGTACTTAAGCATGATGCTTTAGCAATGGAGTTAGGTGAGGGGATAGGAGGAAAGATTTTGTAGCATTTTGACAACTGATTTAATTCTAGGGGCTAAGGTGAATTGTGTGGAGTAAGGACCACAATTGCAGCTATTAGTACTCAGGAGAATGATGGAGTCCACAGTGGCCACAAAGAGAACGGCTATACTTAGAAGGGAAGGATCTGAGGTAGGTCAGAGAGTAGCACGCTTGAGGTACATATGTAATCACTGGGAAACAGGAAACGAGACCTGAGTCTCGTAGAGTATATATAGAATACTTGTCATATTAAATACAACATATTAATGCCTTTAGTAAAAGCACAAATTCACAATGACTTTATAAGAGCCTGGATATGATGTCAAGCAATGTAAATATGTGGTGGGAGAAGAAACTATCCACCATATCTACAAAGTAGCCAAAAATGAAAGAGACTGGGGCTCTGAGAAGCAAGAAGGAATCAAAGCAGGAAGAAAGGTTGTCTTAGACTTGGCCAAGCAACATTAATATATTTAAGTGGTTGTGCTTTAATATTTAAAACAATTAGGAACTGGCTCGAGAGGGAAAGTTTTATCACTCATTTTTTAAGTGAAATCTGTATCTTTGATTATCTTTAATTATAATACATTTTTACAATGTTACATATAAAATACTGTCCCTTGAGAAGTATTTTCTAAAAATGTTTCCACAAAATGATTATACCATGGATGCTCAATGAAAAATAAAAAATGTTGTCAAACGTAGTCAGGAGATACTGGAGATTATACAACACTCTACTGGAGGTTCAGAGCATACCTTACAGTGCACAGTCTCCTGAAAACCCTCCCCCTTACCAAATTTAACTTTGTGGAATCCATGCAAAGTCCTATGTTATCTTGCCTGATTCTCAGGACAACCGAGTATCACAGATAATATGATCATCTCCATCTTACAGATCAGGAAGTTAATGTTTAGATAAGTCATCCAAACTGTGCAGGTCTCTAGGCTATTAAATTGATGTTGTTGTTGTTTTTCTTTTTGCCTCTGAATCCTAATTAATGCAGAAACAAACAGACTAGAAAATATTGTCCAGAAAGAATTGGCTTTCTACTCTCTAAGTCACTCATTCTACTTCTCTGCATTGACTCCCCTCTCCAAATAGGGGGTAACCCCAACTTTGTCTTTGTTTTTGTTTGTTTATACTGTGGGAGCCTTAGGACGGTCATGACAGGAATTTGCTACCAACTCAAAACTTGAAACCCCTCATCCTCAAGAGGTAAAGTAAATGTCATTTTGAATTCTCTTCCTTTTGACTAATTTTATTGAGGCGCACCACTTGGATGTAACCCAGTTTAGCAATTAGAATAAAAGTTACATTAACTGAACCCACACTTGCATTTTTCTAGCTGCACATATAAAAGGAATTGGCTCTCCTGGCAACAACCAGGCCCTATGTTCAAGGAGAACAATTAAAGAAGTGCCAAGTATGGGAAGTCCAAGGAAAACCGAAATCCACACTTTAATTTGTTGCTGAGTAATTAGATAACAATAAATGTGTCTGAAGTCATCACTCCAAAACCCAGATGAAACTCTCAGTTAGCAAATGACTCTAATTATTTCAGAGGAAAATGTAATTGTGAGTGCATGTGTTAATAGCACAATAGAAAATAAGCCCCTGATCAAAAAAGAAAATGTTAACAATTCAAAATAGGATCTAAGTTCCTCATGATGAAAGAGACATACATAAAATGTAATTGTCAAAAAAAATTTGTCGATATTTGAGAGCAGCTATTCAGCAAACAATAAAACCTGGGCATAGAAAAAACAATGTGCTATTCAGCTTTTAATCTCTGTCCTCTTATTTATTCATAATATATCAAAATTAAAACTTTGTTTTACATTATAGAAGAGTAGCTCTTTGAAACTTTAAGAAGGATATTAAAATTTGGTGTCTAGAAGTTCATTTTACAGGGAACTTTAATTTCTAGAAGACAGTAAATTTAAAAATTGGAATCTGATATTTTATTAAAGAACTGTGGTCTTATATTTTAAATCAAAGTAATAAATATGTCCCATATAACAAAAATGAATTTTATATTTTTCTGAAGGTATTTTTGCATTGTAATTATATGGAATTAAATGTACTTAGTGTTTGCATAATTGTGAATTTTTTAAAGAAAATTGAGTCAAATTGCAGGCTGACATTTTAAAATATGTATTATATACAAATTGCAAGTGGAATAACATGTACTTTTGTATTTGTTGAGCTATGGTCTTTTGTATTTGGGGCAGGCAATGTATTTGTATGTCATTTTAAAAATATCATGCACATTATCAGCTTTGTAGATATAATAAATGCTGAGCACTGTTTTATCAAAATTTCAGTTGTATTACACAGTTTTTGGTTTCCTAACATTTCCCCAGTTATTCACTTTAGATTATGATTAGTATTGATTAGATGAACATTTGGCCCTAATTTCTAAAATTCAAAGGACTTTAAATACTGGTAATTATTTCCATTTATTATTTGGATCTCTTTTTTCATTCTCTAGCTTCAAGACTTGCTTAATCCTCATCCTCATCTCACCTCCCACTTTTAATCTCATGTGGTCAAACATCTTGATGAGGTCACAAGGCTTTTGAAAAAATATCAAACATATATATTCACACATATCATTGAGAATCCATTGTTTGTTTGTTTTTAAGATTTATTTATTTATTCATACAGAACTGGGGTATAGACCAGAGATGCAGAGGGTGAGAGGATTCACCAGAGATAGAGTGGGGAGCAGAGATAGAGTGTACGAAGTACACTGCTGAGGGGAGCAGCGGGCGGATCAGGAGAGGTCTGCTGGGCCATGTGGATCTCCTCCGGGGCAGGCGGGGATTGAACTCATGCAGAGGTGGCTTAAGCCTCTTAGTGCTATGCTTTAACCCGTTGAGCCACCAGGGAGGGCCCCTCCATTGGTTTTTTTTAAATTGCTATGTACAAAGAGCTCTCATTGAACTGAGATATTGTATAATCCAGTTGTGTGTGCATCATAGATCTCTGGAATAACTTCTTTAATGTTTCCTAAACTGCCAGAAAAATTCACAGATTTGACATTAGAATTGATAAGTGGGTCATTGCAAATACCTAAATAGAGGAGGCAAAGAAAAGAGAGTTTTTATTTCCTGTGGGGGATGTGATAAAGAATACTCCAAAAGATGTTAAATAGTCCTGCTCCTTCCAACTACTGATGGAAAAAGAAACCATGGACATGAGTTTGCGGGTACACTGTGTAATTTAGGTAATATCATCATCTTCATCAGGAACTTGGGAAGAGCATGAAAAGCCTATCCTCAAGACAATGGATTTCCTTAGATTTGCTCAGTGACACATATCCTTTCTCTTAGGCCTCAAGCAAAAGATATAAGGCTTTTGAATGTTTATATATCCACTGCTATCTATCTACCTATCTAGCTAGCCAGCTATCTATCTACTACCTACCTACCTATCATATCAATCATCTATATACCAGATACAGAGTAAGCTCAGCAGAGTCCCTGGTTTTTACTAATAAAATGATAAGAGAATACAATTGAGAGGGACTAGATATGCCATTAGCTCCACTATATCTATTTCACCTTTCTTTATGCCTCAACAGTTCCCCTGCTGTCTTGCTACAGCCAGAACTCACCAGTGAGAGGCAACAGCAGGATATCCAAAAAGCACAGGAGAATACCAAGCATTCTCGCCACATACTTCTTCCGTGGCAAATCACTAGACGCTGCTGCTCTCTACTGAAGTCCCCAGGTGCTGTCAAAGTCCAAGGCCACTTCTTTCTTTGTCCCTTCACAAGTAGAGGTAGAAATGCCTCTCTGTATGATCATCAGTCCCTAAGGTACTCTGCCATCCCTTGTTTTTTTCCTTATGTGTGCCGCCATTTTTGTAAAGAACTCCTTTATTAAGCCATCCTCTTCAGGTTTCTGTAGAATCCCAGATAGACAGAGATGCCTTTCAATGGATAGACTACAAGCCACCCATTTTCTTTGTACCTAGTAATTATGAACAGCAATAAGGACTCATGGCACTAACAATTAAAATACGTGTTCAACAAAGGGCATCTTTCTTCACTATCTCCAGGCTGTCATAGTGGTTTGAGCCTCCCAAGATATAAGACATTGCCCAAAATAAGTTACATAAAGGTTGAAACTATTTCCATTCATTCATTTATTCATTCAAAAATATTTACTGAGCACTTACTATGTGCCAAGCACTGTATTATGAGTAAGAGACACAACTATAAATAAGATTAAGGTCCTGTTCACATGAAATTTAGAATTTAGCAAGAAGGAAAAAATCATACAAATCTGAGAAAAATAAGTCAGGATACTGTATAGAAACCAATGCTGGATAACAGGACCTCCCTAGTGAAACAGGGGTTAAATGTCAATGCTATCAAGCTATCACCAGCCACTGCTACATGAGTTGAATCCCAGGCCAGGAAGCCAACCATATAGCACAACAGACTTTTCCTGTCTCGCTGCTGCTCCCCAAAACAGTGTATTTCTGTAGATCTGCCTGTTCTGCTCCCCACTCTATCTCTGGTGAGTCCTCTCACCCTTCCATTCCTCTGGCCTACACGCCAATTCTTGTATACATAAATAAATCTTTTAAAAAAAAAGAAAGAAAAGAAAACAGGGTCCTCCCTGGTGGCGCAGCGGGTCACAATACAGTACTAAGAAGCTAAAGCCACTTTAGCATGAGTTCAATCCCCACCCCAGAGGTGACCCACATGGCGTGGCAGACCTCTTCTGACCCACCCACTGCTCCCCTCAGCAGTGTACTTTGTGAGTCAGCCTGTTCTGCTCCCCACTCTGTCTCTGGTGAATCTTTTCACCACCCCTGAACCTCTGGCCTGTAACCATTTTTGTAGACATAAATAAATAAATCTTTAAAAAAGAAAACAATGTTGAGCATGGGTAGTCTACTCTTAAATAGGGTACACAGAATAGGCATCTCTGAGGAGGTGACCTTGGAATTTGACATGGTAGGAAGGACACAGTTGCATGGAGAACTAGAAATGGGAAGCATCCAAGTAAACAGAATAGCAACTACGAAGACCAAAGAGCAAGATTTTTATAAGGAAAGGAATGAAGGCTGATGTGGCTCAAATGTGGTAAAGGATGAAAGGAGAGTGTTTTCTATCTTTATTTTTTCATTTTTGAAATTGAAGATAGGTGGGAATCTAAATTTTAGTAACTTGCATCCTAAAAGATCTTTTCTTTTAGGGTCCTCCCCAGGGTGAGTGATGCCTTTCTGATTTGGTAAGTCAGCTGTGAAGTTTCTTTTCCAATTTAGCATCCAAGATGCAGAAGTACAGAGTAATCTGCATAGTGACCTGAAAGTGTATGGATATAAAGCCCACACATACCACCAGGTAAAACTGTGGTATAAAGGAAAGAGGATTATTGTCAAACCTAAAAATGGTTGACCAAATCCTAATGAGCTCTGAAGTGAGAAAAAACAATTTTAAAGCAAAGTAACAGCCAAAGTGGCTAAGGGTCAAAAAGCCTTAGGTATGTGGTACTGTTGTCACTGAAATATTTATTCATTTACTGACATGCACAGGGGGTTGAATGATTTTTGTCTATGTCACATACATGTCATCCCTGGGAAGAGGACACATGAATGGCTTGGGTAACATTTTAGACATTTGGACTATTTGAGAAAGTATTTCTCAAATATCCTCTCTAAACAACATAGACACAATGCAGCTATCTTCATCATAACATCTTCAATGCTACTCAGTTCCAGAACCTTCAGTTTCCATCATGCCAAATTTTATTATAGGAATATTGCTTTCCTCTCTACTATTTGCTTTACCTCTATTTTTATTAACAATTTTTCATTTTCTTTTCAATTAATCCCCAAAGAGTGAGGAACAGCAATGAATAATAGCATTACAGATAGGGTATAATTTAACGAAGCCGCACATACTGGAATTTTATATAGGGAAACTCACTGTGTAGGTAAGTGATTTTTAACACTTTATAAATTAAAAGTTAAACTTCTGATGACAAGTCTTTGTTCTCATAAATTGTCAGCTCTTCAGTCCCAAGCTGTTTCTCTCCATGTCCCACTTGCACTTTGCTGTGTTTCTCACAAGTGGTGCTTTTGTACTGGCTAAGATGTGGCATTTTATTTATAAAAAAAAATCTTTGTTTTCTGTAAAAAAAAAATCCTCAAAGTTGTATAGTCCCTCATCCCATTTAAACTTCCCTATTGCTATATTTAAAAATCTTAATGATTTATTGATTCTTGATCTTTGATACAATGCACATCAGTTTCTACAGAACCCATATGCTTGGTCGAATGCAGTGATTCACAAAGTAAGCTCACTAAGGCTGAGATACCAGCAGCCTCTGTAGACATTGTTCCTAATGAGTGGATTATGAATCACTTTGTTCCCATTCTGAGATTTGTAGCTCCTTATCTCTCAGTTCTTCATGACTCCTTTATTATTTTTTTCTTTACTCACGATATCTTTTAATAGATCAACTTAACATCCCTGTCATGCCTGACCAACTGGTTGACATTTCTGGGAGATCGGCTTCATGCATTTAGCAGCAAAGGTAACTTTATGTTAGATTTGGTGAGCCTGTATCTCACTGTGTAGGTAACATCCCTGGAAAGAAGAAGAGAGGAAGCCTTTAAATACCAAAATGGTAACTTAATTAAAAAATTATTTAAATAAATCATTGAAGGTTATTTGATAACCATAAATATTTTTTGAAAACTACCCATTCCTAGATTGTATCCCTTTATTCATCAAAAGTAAACCTAACAGACTATAAATGGGAACAGCAAAGATGTTGTTTCAAACTATTCTGAACTATTTTTAGTTAGAACAATTTGACAACATAAGTTGGGAGGGAGCGAAAGGGCAAAGCCACTAAACACCAACCATGTTTGGCAAACATAAACAAGTGTTTTCCTTTCCTTATAGATTTGGCTAAGGTGAATTTTTTTTAGGTGTTTTTTTTAAAAAGATTTATTTATTTGTTCATACAGAACTGAGGTACAGGCCAGAGGTCCAGGAGCAGTAAAGGGATTTACCAGAGACAGAGTGGGGAGCAGAACAGGCAGAATAATGAAGTATACTGCTGAGGGAAGCAGCGGGCGGGTCAGGAGAGGTCTGCTGAGCCAGGTGGATCTCCTCTGGGGCGGGATCGAACTCACACTGAGGCTGCAGCCAGCTTGCAGTGCTGCGTCCCAACCCGTTGTACCACCAGGGAGTGCCCTAAAGTGAATTTTTACATGTGAATTTTATTTTTGTAGCAAAAACCATCTGTATAATGTAATACCAGGCCATCAATTTCGTTTCACATAAGTCACTGGACAGGAACATACAGAACTGATTAGTTTCTTTTTCGCTCCAAGCTAAACACTTCAAAACAAAATAGTTTAAATGAACAAATGGAATATACCTCAGGTATTATCAGACAAGCATGAAATTTAATAAAATAAACCAGTATCCCTTTTGAAGAGAGGGCAGGTACTGAACAGTTTTATTCTCAGTAACTTGAGAACACCTACTGAAATACTCTAGTTTCCAAAATAAGTCAACCTCCATTTCTTGGAAGTAGAATTTTAAAATGTATAATTAAGGATAATAGGACAAACTTGTTAGAAATCACGGATGATATATGTGATGTGGAAAGTGATCCTACTTTATAGCTAGTTAGGCAATTTGAGGGCTAGGCAACAAACAGAACATTGCTTCTTTAAGGGTTAACCATCCTTATCAAAAGCATTGTAGACTTGACACACCAATGTCAAACTTGCAGTGTGACACACCAGTGTCACACTTGCAGATTTGTCAAGTTACACTGGTGTAAATTTCTCATAGTAAATAAGCATGCAAAGACGAAAAACGTGTACATTGTTATGTCTCAGTTTCTGTCTCTTATATTTTTATAAACATATATTTCACACAAGGATTATTTTCAGCAAAACCACAAAACTACACAGGTTAGATTCAAGATAGTGAACTAAAGAGAAAAAAAATATCTGCACCATAAATAAATATTGTAAAACATTTATAACACAAAAGTAGAACAAAACTGTGAGAACTCAGAGATAAACATAACCTCAAAATAGATTTGCTGCAAGAAAATTTTAGAAAAGGGATAAAAATCTATTTTCAAAGAGATAAAAAGGAACAGGACATCTATTAAACAAGAGCAGTCCAGGACAAAATGAAATCTGCAACAGACCGAATAAAATCACTGTTGGAAGCATTCAAAAGCTGGTTATTAGAGGGAAGCTGTTGAATGATGAAGTAGAGAGAATGAGAAAGTTGTAGTCTGAAGATCTAAAATTAAAACTAATTTGGTTATTTATTTGTAACCATAATAAAATAACTCCTTTTGAATTTCCTCATATATAAAATGAGATTAATGGAATGGTCTAGTACTGTCAGAAATACCATATTGTAAAACCCTGAGTAAAAATAAGTAAAAGGTTCCACGAATTGTCTAAAACAATACCTAATGTTCTTTGGTGGAAAAAAAAGTTATTGTACCTGTTCCTAGCTCATAATGGATACTATGTACATGTTAATTTATCCTGAAGCCACTAAAAAAAGCAGTTCTCTTGATAAAATGCTACCTCAGCAAAACAGAAAATAAAAGTGACAACCATATCTTGGTCAATGAAAGAAAAATAGAAAAGTTAAAAATTTGCAAAAAGATGATAATAAAGAAAAGTAAAGCATAGAAATTTTACCTGCAAACATGACATTTTCCAAAGAGCACATGATGAATAGACCTTGGCATCACTGATAAAAAGATGTAAATAAAGGAAAGTTCCAAACATAGGTAAAATGATAACTAAGTTTAGAAATAGTTATCATCCTGTTTAATTTTTAAAAATCCATTGGTTAACAGTAAAAAAATGATTTTGCAAGCTTACAATTTCAAAAGAATGTTTAATTAAGTGGATATAAAATGAAAATTCAGAGAGACATTTCTTTCTCCCTTGTTTCAATCAAGGTCTGAACAAAGAAGTTATGTCTAAGGAAATCTCATGTGCAGTCAAATAGAATGAATCAAAGAATGGCATGTGTGGAAAATTACGAAGCTGGTGCTCCCAAATCCGCTGATCATTGCGCATGCCTCAGCCCTTGCTGAAGCACCAAGTGAAGGGATACTCCAGAATAGTAGATACATAGTTTTGAATAAATGTGATACTGTTAACATAAATTACAATAAGCATTGCTACACATTAAATTTAATGAAGAAAGACGGGACATATGAAGAATAATTATTCAAAGAGAAAAAAAAATGCAGGCCCCTGATTTTCCAGGTGCATAATCACCTGATGGCATCATCCTTCTTTTCCAGCATCAATTTCAATTGTTTGACCACTTGACTCAAGTGATTGCTGGTACCAACAGTCTACCAAATCCAATCCTCACTTAGCTTCAGTGAGGAAAGTAGGTAAAGGATCTGTATGCGGCTAACTCCGGGGGCTGGTTAGCACCAGGGGACCAGCACCAGAAAACCCCAAGTTAGGGGCCATAACCAAATTTAAGAAGAACTAAAGGGGTACTGTCCATATTAAGGACAGTGCCCAAAGGACTCCATGTCACAGTGTGAGTTCTTCACCTGGGCACAATTGCAAGACCACTCGGGTTCAGGGAACAATAATGGAGTTTACTATTCTCAGAAACGGGGGAAGCAAAGAGTTACTAAGGCCACAAGTAGATGGCCATCTTACCCTAGACAGTCCACAGGGTTCAGAGGCCCCAAACAAAAGGTGGCTCAGGCTCGGCTCCAGCTCCGGCTCTCACAAGATGGCGCTGACCCGTCCATAAGGACCTGGAGGGCGTGGCAGCTGGAGGAATCCTAGGCCAGACACGGCTGCTGAGAAGGCACGGGATCCCTCAGCACCTGTGCAATTGAACAATGCTGAAAGCTGGAACAATTAAAGGAGCAGCAGCACCAAAAGGCTGTGCCACACGATCCACAGACAGCTCTCTGAGACAATATCCAGGAGCCCTCAGCGCTTCTCCCAGAGAACTGCAGCTGCAAGACCAGAGACAGGCCCAACCTCTGTCTCCAAAAAACTTCATCTTCTCTGTCTTTGGAGGTCAGCGACTAAGGCTCTTCTTTCTTTTTTCCCTGGTTAGATACAGAGTGCAACAAGCCTAGGTTGAGGATCGGCATCGGCATGCTGGGCTTACTCCTGTGCTTCCTAACGTCTACTCCAGGGTCCCCCACCGGAGGTATCTCACGATTGGGCCATTCAACCTCGCTGGCGCCCAAGGGAGGAGCTGCCCTCAGGCAACAACTTTTGCAGAGGCACGAAAGCCACCACATTTTTCTTAAGCTGCAATTAGATAAACGCCAGGTTTTGCCTAATAATCTACACTGCAGGGTTCTGGTTATAAAATGAATCCCAAGTAGAAAGGCCAACAGCAACACAAAATGTGCATATGGATCTGATCCCGACCTCAGGAGACCTTGATAGAGATAAATAATGAACTGGGTTCTTGTTGGTCTGGAAGCTAAGGAAGCAGAGGGAGACCAAAAACAAGGACATTTCCTTCCAATGTCTTGGTTAGAAGACAGTTTACCTGCTTCTGTACTGTTGGATTAGAGATAAAGACAGCTATCCTTCCCACCACCTGCAAAATTCCCAGTGAATGGCAAAGGAGAATAAGTTAACACATCACTAAGACCTAGCCATCAGAAAGAAAAAATGTGTTAGGAGAGAAAACAACAGTAAAGGAGGCAAACAACGTCATGAGTAAAGCAATCAGAAGCACACGGAAGGAGACTCAAGAGCACACAGAAAAGATCTTCTGGAGTTACAAGATAAAAAGATTTTCAATTAAACATTTTAGTAAGAGAAGTGGAAGAAGACTAGTATTTTTGATATATGAACATAGGTATCAGAGACCCACTACACAGTTTTAATAAATAAAGAGTATATTTGTTTTCTACAGCTGCTGTAGCAAACGACATAGACCTGCGGCTCCAAACTACACAAATACTTAAGTTCTAGAAGTCAAAAGCCTGAGATGGATCTGCAGAGACATTTCCTCTGTAAAAAGTGTTAACATTGTAAAAACTTTTTAAAAGAAGATATGTACAAACTAGTGTTCAGGTGATATATGAAAAAAAATAAAGGCCTTGCATTTAGTCTCGGCCCTTTTAGGAAAAAAAGAAATGCACAACATAGGAATTTTAATATAAAAATTTTGGTAGATATTGGAGTGTTCAATGAGCAAAAAGACACAAAGGTAACCCAGAATGAATAAGTAAAACACCAATCTCCTCCCCAGACCATCACAACCACTGCCAGTTGGGAAAATAGAAGGACATCGAAGTTATCAAAATACAGGGGCCCCATAAGCCTGGCTTTCAAAATCAACATAAAACCAGCAACAAGGAGAAAAATGGTTTGCAAAAATCTCAGCTCTAGCATCTGAAGTGACTTTAGAGCTAAAAAAATGTTTTAACAACTGGCACAGATAGATTTAATTGACTACATAAACTTTAAATGCTTTGTGTGGCAAAAGAAATTATAAACATACTCAATAGACAAACAACAGAAGTGGAATAAGGACAAAGTCATATTCTTGGCAATCTATTCAATTGAAACAACAACAACAACAACAAAAGCATGCCAGAATGGATTCTTTAACAAGTGTATATTTTATTGTTATATTATTTGTAGTAGCAGAGGGAGGCAAAAAATCATTCACATCAACATGAGAATGATTGAGTAAAATGTTTACAAATCCTGAAATATCATGCAGAGTATAAATATGAAACTTGTTTAGCTTCTGAGCACAGTGGAGTCACAGGTATCTGACTAGTCTTCTGTCAAGGGCTGTGGGAAATCTGAGGTTTCACTCTGCTTGCAAGCTAACAAATTTACAGATTTGACTAGAAGAAAAAGACTCTGAGCTCAAAAACATAGGAATTTATTAGGCTTCACTTTGGAAAAGAAGAAATAAAACTGTCTCCGCAGGTAGACTCTACATAAAAAAATGTTGAAACATTTAACTGGGTTACATAAGGTTGAACAACCCAAAGTCAGTATAAAATATAAGTGGCATGTAATGAACTGTCAAAAATTGAAATTAAGCAAAATATCACTTACAATAGCATTAAAAATACAAAATACTTCAGGATAAGTGTGTCAAAAGATGTACAATACTAGTACTCTCAAAATTGCAAAACATTGCTGAAAAACATTAAAGTTTAAATGGCAAGGGAGTAATGTCTCCATAGGTTTCAAGATTCGAGTTTGTTAAAATGTCAGTTGTCCCAAATTAATCTATAGATTCAGTATAACATCATCAAAACCCCAGCAAATATTTCTGTAGAAATTGACAAGCTGATTCAGTAAAGGGTTCTGGAACAATGAAATATCCATATGAAATATAATGTACCGCAGTTAATGCCTTGTACTAAATATGAAAATGAATTTAAATGGATCATAAGCCTGAATAAAAAACTTAAACTTGTAAAATTTTATAAGAAAACATGGGAAGTCTTTGAAAAATATTTAGCCATTAAAAAGCTATAACACTCAAAAACATAAAATAACATCTAGAAATGAGATTCATCAAAATTAAGTATTTCTATTTAAAAGGACAGTAATAAGAAAATTTGAGTCATAGACTAGTAGATAACATTTGCCAATTATAAAGAATTTTTGTCCAGACTATATAAAGGGCTCCCACGTAGTAAATATATGTATGAAATATTGAATCATCATTAGTTATTAAGGAAATAAACATGATAATTACCACACTAGTATTAGGACAACTGAAACTAAATGAATGACCACACCAAGTACTGGTGAGAGTGGAGGCCAGAACTACTCATGGCAATGAAAATGTTACTACCACTTCAGCAAACAGTTTGCTTCCTAAATAAAAAGTAAACACATGTCCCTGTCATCCTGCTGCAAGACAGAGTTGAATGGAATGAATACATTTGTTGAAGACAAATAAAGCATTTACTCACATAAAGACTTGTACATAAATGTTCCTAGGACTCTTCAGAGTGATAGTCAAAGATCAGACTGGACAGTATCATTCAGGAACTTTCCAGGATGATGGGCATTTTGAGGTGTTGGTTACATATTTATCAAAGCTTTATTAAGTCATTCACTGAATAAGATCAGTACATTTCATAAGTGAAAGTTTATTTTTAAAATGATTATAAAGCTTAGGATAATTTTTTTTTTATTAAAAAGTTTATTTTTACATCATTTTTCACATTTTTCTTTTTCATCTCAATTGTAATCCCCATGGGTTTCCCATCACCAAATCACCCCTGTGCCACCACCATAGTCCCGTGCATTTCCCTCCCTTCCCCCCCCCCGTTTTTGATTCCATTCCCCACTCCACCCCCACAGAACGTCTCTGGTCCATGGTTGTTCATTATTTTTGTTATTTTCTCGCCTGGTCCATTATACTCCTGCTATGAGTGAAACCATCCGGTATTTTTCTTTCTCTTTCTGGCTTATCTCACTCAGCATGATCTTTTCCAGCTCCATCCAAGTTGCTGCAAAAGACATGTGTTTCTCTTTTTTGGTTGCTGAGTAATATTCCATTGTATATATGTACCACATCTTTCTAATCCAGTCATCTACTTTTGGGCATTTGGGCTGCTTCCATGTTTTTCCAATTGTAAATAAAGCAGCAATAAACATGGGGGTACAAGTATCTTTTTCAATCAGTGCTTTTGTGTCTTTTGGGTAGATACCTAGGAGCTTAGGATAATTTTTATAAAAAGTGAATAAAATACAAGATATTCCTGATGAATTGTTGAGATTTGTGAAGAAAGGCAATAGGAAAGCAATACCCAGAAATAGATGCATAATATCTCATGTAACAAAACTTATATATTACATACAGTTACTTAAATATTATAAATGTGTGCTAAGTAGACATAGAAAAATACAAGATTATACTGGATCCCCAGGTTAAGCATGTGCTATGGTTTACAGAGGTACAGAACAGTATAAGATAAAGGAGGAGGGAAAACTCAACTGAGATGATAGAGAGAAAAGAGAGGGAGAGAGGTAGGGAAAGAGAGAGGGAGAAAGGGAGGGAGGGAGGAAGGGAGAAAAGAAGGAAGGAAGGAAGAAAATAGATATGCAGACAGTAAATAGGGTTAGGAATATATATTATATAGATAGATATCACTCATATACAGAATATACACCTAAATATATAGTGTTTATGTATATATAGTGAGATAGAGTGAACTCACTAAATTGTGATCAGCATGTGTGTATGGTCAAATGTATGGATTATGTAATGTTATACTGGGTGGGATAGCTGTAGAGCACAATCCCCAAGAGAATATTTCACATGAATGGTTATATAATGCAGCCATATTTCATTTGATTGTGCATATGTAAAAATAACACTTTAAAGATAACTAGAAAAGATAAAATAAGGGCTATTATTTCCATAATAAAAAAAAATCCAATCAAATCTTAGTGGGGAGAGACTCCTAGTGGCAAGTACTTATTTCTTACCTAACAGTGAAGTATTTAAAAATTTGTCTCCTGTATTGGATTATCTTAAAGATTTTCCTTTTCTAAATTTAGTTTCTATATAGAAGTACAATGCAACGTCTCTATTTTCTTCATAGTGCAATGGTTAATTTGGATTTAAGATTGGGTTCAAGTTAAATTATATAAATCAGTAACAAATTATTTTAGAGAAATCATAACATGGTAATAGCCTTTTTTCATAAAAAGTAAAAAATACTGTTACATGATTACATGTAGATTATATTTTGCATACATTATATGAAGTAATCTGTTAAAAAGAACTATTAGAATTAGTCTAGTCAACTAATATATGTCGATTTCCTGATGCCTTGACCACTTCTCCCTTCTTTTACCTCTGTGGTAGGTTTGAATGAATAGGGCAAAGTGGTAAGAGTGTGGCAAGTGCAATAAGGTGGCATGACCCCAGTAGTGGAGAAGTCAGAAGATTTGTTGCTTTTATGCCACAGACAGCTAATACACAGAGGTGACTCAGAATCCTATTTTTCTTCTATGATTCAGGCATGTTGTTGTTGCTGTGCTTCTCTGAAGGGCCTTCTCTGAAGGGCTAACCTTGCCTGCTTGCTTTCTTTGGTCTTATGCAGACCTGCCACATCTTAATAGCCTCATAGAGGGAACATTGAAGGCAGGAACTGCACTGTGGGCTAATTGTCCCTTTTCCTGTCCAGTGACAGAGAATTCCTCTTTTCCCAAGCTGGTAATGGTTGACCTGTTCATCACATCGGCCCAAAAGAATAGACACATAGCTGGCAGTGACAGAGAGTTGATAACAATCTGAATGTCAAAGAAACATAGCATGAGCAAGGAAGCCACCAAAGAAACAGCATAACACACTTACGGGAACAGGGTGAGCCCCATAAAAGGTCTATCCGATCATATAGAACAAGATATCCTCTTAGAGGAAGAAGCATAAACAAAAAAGAATTTTAAAAACTTTTAAAGAGATGACATTAGAGCACAAAAATAGACTATTGGAAAAAATTATCTATAGGTAATTTAATAAATGCAATGTATTTACTAAAGGTCATTAAAATTTTAATATATAATCATTTCATGAAAAACATACAACTGTTACATAATATGTAATAAAAATTTTAAGAGGCAAACAAAAAATAAGATGGTCACAGTTTTTTCTTCACTTTTCTTGACATTTATGCTGAAATTTACAGTCTAAGAACCAAACGTTGACAAACATTGAAGCAAGAGAAGTTAGAGTACTGGAAAAGTTAATACCAAGGCTGACTTTTGGGACTCAATTCTCATTAAGAGAAACTTCATTAAAAAACAAAACAAACAAAAAAGTCCCACATACGAAAAGTTTTAAGACAAATAAAGTGGAAAAAATGGAAATAACAGATTTCACCACTCCAACTAATTGTTATATTTTTTTTTCCAAAAGTGAGGACACAGTACAAGAAATTTGATATGAAATCCTGTTATCAGAGCTGGCAAGATTCTATTACTTTTAAAATCAATAGGGTAAACCTGAAGCCTATGTGTACACCAGACACTTCTCCCAGGAGGACATGTAGGTTAACAGCAGGCACAAGAGAGATGATGATCATCTCTTATTATTAGGGAAATACAGATCAAAACAACAAGGAGATATCACCTCACATCTGTGAGAATGGCTGTTATCCCAAAGACAAGAAACAGGAGTCAGAGAGGTTATGAAGAGAAGGGAACACCTGTATATAGTTGATAGGAATTCAGATTGGTGCAGGCATGGTGGAAGCAGTAAAGAGATTCATCAAAAAATTTACACATGATCCTATTAACCCAATTCTGGGTTTTTAAAGAGCTGATGCACGGCCATGTGTATTACCCTTATGAAGTATTAATTTAAATAGTTAAGAACTAGCAATAACCAGAATGCCTACCAACTGACAAATGGATAATGAAAAAAAAAAGTATGAATGAAATGTACACGTATTGATGAATATATACATAAATCAAAACACTACTTAGGAGTGTGTAGATACTTATATATACACAATATATATGCAATAAAATGGATGGACCCAGAAGGGATTTGGCTTAGTGAAATAAGTCAGATGGAAAAAGACAAAGAGCGTATGATTCCTTTCCTGTGTAATATATTGAAAAACCAAATAAACAAATGAACTAAATACAACAAATTGATGTTTAGACTATAAGATCAAAGTAGTGGTTGGTTATCAGACAATAAGGTAATGAGGGTAGTTAAATTGAGTAAGAAAGATAAATTATGTGGTTAAGGTAGAATTGGATATATAATATGCATAACTGTTTATACTGATGCATACCTGTAACTTATATAATGTTATAATGCAATGTTATTTCAATAAGCAATTGCTAAAAGTAGGGCCCTCCCTGATGGGACAGCGGGTTAAAGCACAGCACTAAAAGCTAAAGCCACTTCCACATGAATTCATCCCAGCCTGCCCCAGAGGTGATCCACATGGCATGGCAGACCTCTCCTGACCGCCCGCTGCTCCCCTCAGCAGTATACTTCCTCAGTTGGCCTGTTCTGCTCCCCACTCTGTCTCTGCAGAATCCTCTCACCACCCCTGCACCTCCGGCCTGCACCCCAGTTCTGTATGAATAAATAAAAACATCTTTAAAAAAAAGTTAATGAATATGTTGGTTCCTTCTAGACTTGTGACTTTGTAACATAAAAATACCAACTCTATCTATTATATATAATGCATATAATCTATACAAATATCAAATCATTATCTTGCACAACTGAAACTAATATGCTACATGTCATTATTCATCAACTAAAAATAAATAAAAGCAGCCCCATCTTGCTCCAAAGCTGAAGCCAGTGTACAAATACCTGTGAACATAAACTGATCATTATTTCATTGTACGTGCTTTCTCCTCCCCAAAGACTATGACTTCATTTAGCAAAAGTATTATATTTTTATATTCACCATAGCACTCAACAAAGCTTTCACATATATGAAGTCAAAATAAATACTATCTGGTATAGTGAAAGAAAGAACTGGTCTTTTAGGGGTAAACTTAATGTAGTATATACACATGTTGGTTCTCAATGATGCATATCTGAAACATAGTGGTAAGCAATTTTTCTGAAAGTTTAAAAATTAAATTATACTAAATTTTTAAAAATCATGTTCTTTTTTAGACATGGAAACAACCCAAATGCCCAAAAGTAGATAGATTAAAAAGATGTGGTACACATACACAATGGAATATTACTCAGCAACCAAAAAAAAAGAAAATAAACACATGCCTTTTGCAGCAACATGGATGGAGCTGGAGAAGATCATGCGTAGTGAAATAAGCCAGAAAGAAAAGAAAAATACTGGATGGTTTCACTCCTAGCAGGAGTATAAAGGACCAGAGGAGAAAATAATAATAATAATAATAATGAACAACTATATACCAGAGACATTTTATGGGGATGGACTGGGGAATGGGATAAAAAATGGTGGGGGGAGAGAAGTGAACTGGACTGTAGTTATGGCACCCGGCTGATTTGGTGATGGGAAGCCCACGGGGATTACAACTGAAATGGAAAAAGGAACAAAGTGATGTAAAAATATACTATTACATTATTACATTATTTAAAAAAAAACTTTAAAAAAATCATGTATTTTTTTTTAAGATTTATTTATGCATATAGAACTGGGGTACAAGCCAGAGGCATGGGGCCGTCAGGGCTTCACCAGAGACAAAGTAGGAAGCAGAACAGGTAGAGAACAGGCAGATCAATGAAGTACACTGCTGAGGGGAGCAGTGGGCGGGTTGGGTCAGGAGAGGTCTGCTGCACCATGTGGGTCACCTGGGGTGGAGGGGATCGAACTCTCACTGAAGCAGCTGTGGCTTGCCCTTCCTAACCCATTGTGCCACCAGGGCAGGTCCTTCATGTCCCCCCACTGCATGACAGCCCTGCTTCCTTCAGTCACTCATCACATTTACTGTTTATATCACATAAGGGATTCTGTGCCACTTGAAGATTTACAATATATTGTCATGTTATAGGTTCTAATACATCATGTACAAAATAAGTGTATTTAATCATAGATGACTTGATATTGGGTATTTTTGTTTTAGAAAAAATGTTGACTCTAAGGCATAAAAATAGATATAAAAGATTAATTACTTTAGTAAAAAGTATGTGTTTGATGGTAGATTCCATTAGTATTTTAGCACTGTTTATAATAAAGCATAATATCTATCGAACCTAAATCACAAAGCCTTAGGGTTTGAGAAACAGAAGAGGTGGACAATGAGGTCACACCACCACTTATAATTTCAATAGTAAGTGAATGAAGCAGCGTGTCCCCTCTGGTGTGAAAAATATCTATTTATTGTCTGTTAATATTTATTTTTTAAAGCCCCAACATCATAAATCAAAAAGCCCAATGTTAATGTTCCCTAATCCTTAACTTTTGACAGGTTTACCTAAGGCTTTTTGTATTTAAAAGGATCTTCGAAGATATTTATTTGTAAAAGTCCTGCCTTCTTTCATGCTAGATTACCAGTGAGGTGGAATACAGTCATAGTCGGTATTTAGGCCAGAAAAAATGATCAGGCGTACTGATTGCCAGCTTCTTGGGTACAGTTAAGAGTTTAAGCCGAGATATGCACTTCTCTTACAAGGTGGATTCTAGAATGTCTGTTGATTGCTGGAAAATGCCATCACAGATCAAGAGGCTCACAATCAGATAAAGAACTACTTCACAGCATTGGCTGTAAATTATTTGTGGCAGAGATACTATAGGATTTTGGAAACAATGTCTCTAGCCTCTAACCATAGGTGAGCTTTGCTGATGAGGTTCTGTTTATATTATCAGGGTCACACACACTGTCATTTAGAGTCATCAAATCTGTGATTTTTTGAGAGCTCATGAGTAAAACCATTTATGAAGTGTGACTTCCTCAAAGATGTGATTCTTTCTTGTGTATTGTATTTGTCCTTGTAGTCTTGAATGAAGATTTTTTCTGATTGAAAGAGCTTTGCATTGGTAAGTGATTACAACTCTTCAGAATAAAAACTGCTGCTCTCAGGAAAATAATGTCATAGGAGCACTGTTATAAATGTAGAAAAGATTTATCATGAAGTGTTAACAACATAGCCACAGCAAAATTACCCCCTCAGTATGTGTTAAACGAAGGTTGAAATAAAAGACTGCCTAAGTCTCACAAATTGCAGAACTCTTGAAATGACTGTAAAAGTTTCTTTTCACAGAAAACATCTGTAGTAACTGTCTAAGTATTCTCAACCGTCATCATTCTTTAAGGGGCTTGGGAGAGTATGGGTGGATGAAATCAATTAACAGGCCATTACTTCAACTGACAGAGATGGTTGACATATCAGTGTGTAAAATAATAGCAGCTACTTTGTACTGAAAGTCAGGTACTTTATAAATACTACTGACAAATCTCAGAGCAATCTGCCCAGATCACAGAGCTAACAAGCCACTGAGTCAAATACAAATGCAAGGTCAGTTGAAATCCTATTTACATACTTCCAGGTCAGTGGGTTTCTCTAGAAACTACCAGGAGGAGGATCAAGCAGAGTTGATAACAGGTGGGAGGTAAGGTAGTGAGACTAGGCGAGAAATGAGAAAGATGGACTTGAGGTAGAGACATGTGAGAATGACAAGACTTGGTTATTTATTGTTGTTAAAAATTAGCCATTTGTGGCTCCTGGCTACCTTAGAACTGGAACACCTCAGTAGAACTTCTGACCCAGTCTTTCCTTTGTGGTGTAAGGGAATTTTCATGGGTCCTAGTCTTTCCTTTGTGGTGCACAGAAATTTTATGGGTATCTCCCATTTATTTCCTTTGGACCTCCAAAAAGTTGACAATGAAAAAAATTAGCAAAGACATATTTAATTTTGTAGAGATAAATGGAACCTAGTGAATGGCTAGCACAGTTAAATTTATATAGTTTTTAGACTAAGATGCAGTAAATCTGTGAAGAATTTTACAACAAATACATTCTTCATTCTTCAAGTTTTGGTTTGGACAACTCATTTATTGAGCTAAGCAGTACTTGTTTACATTATCTTCAGGTCCCTATTTCTGATGTTAAGGATATCTATATCTGTGAAGGCTTTTCTTGGCACAAATGGGTTAATGATCTGGTGCCAACAGACCTTCTAGAAATTCCTGTAGATTTCAGTTATTTTTCTTTTCTTTAATGATATTAAAAGTGCTATTATATGTGTGCGCATACACATATGTATACCCCTATTTCAAAACAATTGTCAAAGCAGAAATTGTAACTTTAAGTTACTGTGACTTCTACATAGTAGGAAGAAACTTATGTTTTTTTGATTTTTTATTTCTTTACCTAAACTTATGATGGGGCACTAACTCATTTCTAGGGGTAAAACATGCTGTGTAGATGCAATTTTCCCATAAATTTCATATATATGGGAGAGAAAGTCCATGGCCCTTTGCAATTAAGAACAGTCCAGATAAAGGCAAAATTTTGCAATATTGTCATAAAGACATCCAGGAGAAAGAGTCAATTATGACTGGGAAAAGCTTTTACTGAGTAGAAAAATAGACATGCTGGGAAATGTGGAGTCTCCATTGTTGAAATTTCTTCTTTTCTGTCAAACCAAAGGTAAAAGAAAGATAGTTTTGAAAGAATCACAAAATCCTCTGAGAGAATTACTTCAACAACTAAATAGGGAGAGTTTGAGATAACAGACAGCTACCATGTTGAAAAAGGCTCCTGAGGGTTGTTCATCTTTGAGAGTGTGAAACTGTATTTTTACACAGCAAATTGACACCTGAAGCAGCATTGGTGAAAAATTAGTGTTTCAGTTTTTAAAGCTTTAGGAGAAAGGAAAGGATAAAGGATAAGAAGAGTTAACAGTAAGACAGAAAATGAAGTCAATTGATTTTAATATACCCAGTGTGTACATTTTGCCACACTTACTTATCCTGCTCATATTATACTGCAAAATTTTAATTAAAACTTTCAGAAAACACACACACACACACACACACACACTAAATGGAAAGTCTTCTCAGGCAGGGGCTATCTCCAGACATCTTTTTAACTCTCTGTTCATAGAAATTCCACAGGAAGTATGAAATGAATGGGGAGAGAAATCTATATTTTTTAACTAAACCACTCTTCTGGGAAGTTTATCTATTAGAACTTGAAAGACAAAACCTAGGGCCCAGGGTCAAACTCATGCACTCCTGGAGCATGTACTTGCAAATGTGACACAATAGGTGGAAGGGTGTCCAACTGGAGAATATGTTTTACCAAAGATTCAAATTCATTTTAGGTTCATACCATTTTAGGTTCATTCTAAGGTTCTAATTTGAAGAAAGATCCTTGGTGAAATTGATTGATTACTGAATTTTGGGAGCTGTGAATCCTTTTGATGATAATATCATATGTTGATTATTAGGTTGAGTTTATTGTATTGTAACTTTCAGTACTCATTTGTTTTGATTATGCATGTGAAAGGAAAACAATTCCTGCTACTCTCTTAATAGATCAATTCAGTGTTGTTGGAATTTAGCAAATGTTACTATAGTTAATATAAATGCATTTCTTTACTTTAAAGATGAAAAAATAGACATATAGCAGTAAAGTAACTTTCCTAAATTCACATGGCTGCTAAGCTACTCAAGTTGATTTTTTGATCCTAGTCTGTCTTCTCTATTTTTACCAAGTAAAAGCAGAAGATAGCTTGTTGGAGGTGTATGAGGAAAAAGCAGCTCATGAATTAATGGCAAATTCCAGTCTCTAAAGTGACAGCAAATTTAATTTTAATTTTACTTTGTTCTTGTACTCTGTAGTGATAGTAATGTACAATTTTTATTCACTCCTAAAAAAAAGCTTTACAAGTGTTTTTAATTCAAATTCTCCCATGAAGAAACAAAGAAAAAAATCTTTTACCCTGGATATTAAAGTAAAAAGAAAAGTAAAACCTACAAGACAAAAACTAACTATACTGTAGTTTTTTTTTTCAAAGTGACCCAGTAAGAAAGCAGTATGAAAAAAGGTGGAACACAATGACTAGTGCTTTATAATTAAATGTTCTAAATACAAGCGACTACTTCTATCCTTGAAATAATTGGGTTGTTTTATTCTTAAATTTCATTTTTAGTGTTTTGAAGTACAAATCGAAAATAAGATATCGAAGCAAAAAAAAAAGTGATTTACATAACAAGAGTTTTCTTCAATGTCAGAAATATTTACTATCTAAGGTTTCTTATGCTCTGAACATTCTTCATACAGTTCAATGCTTGTATTTGAATCAGTAGTTACTAAACCCAAAGGTTAAAGAACAGGAATATTTTTTAAATATAAAGTATTTGGAATCCTAAGAAACACTATTAAGTAAAGGAAAGCACCTTAGAAATGACAACTGTCATAGCTTATATTGAGTTTACCACCTAACAGGGACTCTGGTTTGCACTTCATATTAATACAGCGCCTCCAATAGTTTCATAGATAATAGTATTATTATCCTAATGTTACCAATGAGGAAGCTGTAACAGAAAAAAACACTAGCACTCACAATTTCCTACCTTGGAGTCACTTAAAATTCTCTTTGGCTAATGGAAACCATGATGTCTGAGACTTCTCCAACTGGGCTTCATGTGAGAAGATATGAAACAATGGGATCCCTCTCAAATTGTTTGGGATCATTGCACATTCTATTATTTCTCTTGGTCACTCACTACTTCCTATATTGTCTGAATTCCTTTACAAGTAATATCACTTTTAAACTCAGAATAAAAGCTAAGTTTTACCATTAAAATAAAAACTTGCTAGGGCAGTAGAGCTAAAAAGACACTTCTCCAAAGAGGAAATGCAGATGGCCAACAGGCATATGAATAAATGTTCAACATCACTCGTAATAAGGGAGATGCAAATTAAAACCACAATGAGATACCACCTCACCCCAGTGAGAATGGCACATCTTCAAACAACTAGCAACAACAAATGTTGGCGAGGATGTGGAGAAAAAGGAACTCTCCTGCATTGCTGGTGGGAATGCAAACTAGTACAACCACTATGGAAAACTGTTTGGAGGTTCCTCAAACTGCTAATAAACATGGAGCTTCCCTATGACCCAGCAATCCCACTCCTAGGTATCTACCCAAAAGACACAAAAACAGATTGAAAAAGATACTGTACCCCCATGTTTATTGCTGCTTTATTTACAATTGGAAAAACATGGAAGCAGCCCAAATGCCCAAAAGTAGATGACTGGATTAGAAAGATGTGGTACATATATACAATGGAATATTACTCAGCAACCAAAAAAGAGAAACACATGTCTTTTGCAGCAACTTGGATGGAGCTGGAAAAGATCATGCTGAGTGAGATAAGCCAGAAAGAGAAAGAAAAATACCGGATGGTTTCACTCATAGCAGGAGTATAATGGACCAGGCGAGAAAATAACAAAAATAATGAACAACCATGGACCAGAGACATTCTGTGGGGGTGGAGTGGGGAATGGGACCAAAAACGGTGGGGGGAAGGGAGGGAAATGCACGGGACTATAGTGGTGGCACAGGGGTGATTTGGTGATGGGAAACCCGTGGGGATTACAATTGAGATGAAAAAAAAATGTGCAAAATGATGTAAAAATAAACTTTTTAATAAAAAAAGATACTGAAAAAAAAAACTTGCTAAAAGCACTTGAAAAAGTTGATTTTCCTATAATTTCTTATTTTCTATAAAATTAGTTACCTTCTTTGTGGAAAACTACTTTAAGCAAAATGTCAGAGTAGTCCCACAGGAGTTGTAAATTACAGTTAGGAAGCCATGTCCAAGCAAGTTTTAGTTTAATCCAAGTGAATTAATTTAAGAATTATAAAAAGTAAGTATACATATATGGCAGAAACCTTATGCTGTGTAAAACAAAATCCCCTGGAATAGTCACCATTCTGAAATGGGATACAATTTCAAGGTCTCACTTATTTAATATTTTTAAGTATCATTAAATTGTTTTCCACATTCTGCTAGTAACGTAACTGATTTACAGATCAGGTGGCAAGTCACATCAAAATGTTTACTGGTGTTGCTACAAAATTTAGATTTGACAAGTGAAAATGTTTTTCAAATTAGTTTGTAATTAATAGAATTTACAATTCCTCATTCTACTTGGGAAAATGAAAGTTGATGCCAATTGGTGGATCCCTTCTTTATCTAAGGGTTGAACTGAATTTTGAGTGGGATTTCGGGTTAAAGAACTAGATGCTGGTAAGACTGCTCCTCCATTACTAGTGCCACTCACTTCTTAGGCAGCTTGCTCCCCAGTAACAGAGGTACTGAGGGTTTCCTACAGCTACTTCCTTGCTACTAAAGCTTTTATAGACTAAACAGAAACCTTTTTCTTTCTGCTTGGACAATGTATTGCTTGTAATTACATTAGTATTTGCTTATCTCAAGAGTTTTAGGCCTTCTCAAACCTTAATATAACTCTTAGCTTCACTGCGTTCTATAGTATCTCTTCTATAGTATTTGTTGGGGAAAAAAGCTATTTTTTAAATTTATTTGCTTCCTGGCTTCTTTTGAGATACGCTCCATGTTTTCATTTATACATATAATTCATAGCAGCTTTTGATATATACTAGACAAATATGTATTCAATTTGATGATTTATTAAATCTCTCCTTACAGGTTTTTAGAAGATTATAGTTTTGCCACTATTTGAATAATCGAATACATCAGGAGTAAACTTATCTTTCCCTTATTCTTTTACTGGGCAGAACAGTCTTCCTTACATCCATGAGCTCTTGTTGATGTGTGCATATAAATATTTACACACACAAATATTTGGGGTCTTCAAAATGGAACTGACGTTAACATGAACATTAGATAGTATTAGAATAGGGTCAAGAACAGTTTTTGGTGCATGGTAGAGACAACAGTTGGATAGTCATGGAATGAACTTTGTACAAGTTAAAAAAAAATCACTTGATAGATACTTTATATCAGCTCATTGATTTCCTAGCTCTTGATGGAGAAATTAAGCAGCTCTATTTTATATTTTCCAGTATTAACTCATTGCCTGCTCATCTGCAATCAAAAATGTACTTTTATGAACAGAAGACATTGCTTTATACACGTATTTGTCAGAGCTCAACCTTGATTTGAATACCATCTAGCAGCTTCAATGTTGAGCTGAAGCAGGTATGAATCTATGGAGAATCACGCAGAAGGCTATATAACTGACCATCTAGTTTAATTATTCAAAGAGATGTTATCCCTAAACTATTACTTATAATGGACTTTACTCTGAGAATAAACTCATCACATTCCCTGTGAAATGACAATTAGAGATTATTGTGGTTTTAGAAGTGTATCCCAAGAAAATGCTAAGGAGGGAAATACGTGTTCCTCAATAAAACTTCGTAAATCAAAATATGTCTGGAGAGATATAGTTTCTCAGAAGCAAAGAATAGTATAATTTAGATATATAAAAAAAAAAGCCCTGCCAATTAGGATTCACTTACACAAATAATGTGTGTCTAGAACTACCTAGGGCAGCACAATTCAATCTGGGGAATTTGGACCATCTGGTCAAGTGATAGGTGGCTAATGAAAAAGAAAGTTGAGTACTTATTTACGCAAATATCACCAAATGCCTGACATGCCTCTCATAACTACCTATCTCATTTCAACTCCATGTTCAGAGTTCTGAATATGATACCAACAGGTGTGCTATGGTTTAAGATGTGAACATTTCAGTTACAGGAAGCTTTTCCATTGTAACTCAAATCTGAAAAGGTTATTGTTAGTAAGTTTACTCATGTCAGATACATACAATCATAGTTGATATTGATAGTAGTTACTATGAAGGGTCAATCAGCTACAAATTCTTGGAAAAAGCTCTACCAGGATGGAGCTATATTTTTCAAAACTAGAAGACCAGTAGTTGTCAATGCATATTTGCTCGGTAGAATGAATAAATGGAGTACCCACAAAGTTAATTAACCTTGAGACTTCTGAGTTTTCAATGAGATTTTCCCTGAATATCCCATATTGTTTCATTGCATACTTATTTAAATTTTAAAGACATTTATTCATTGTTAACATTCTTTACATAAAAATTCACAATGTATTCCCATCTAAATTTTACTGCCAGAAAAATTGTATCAGGCAAATTATAGTGCTTCCTTTCCTCAAATGTAAAAACTTCATCATCCATCAGTCTTTTTCTCTTAGCTGCCAGGAAATTAAAAGTTGTATTTATGTATAATTGCAACGACTTTTTAACTTTATACAATTTCTCCTTTAAACACCTAATCTATTTTTATCATTACTGTCTCGGTTACATTTTAACACGTTGCTACTTAAAAAGTTTATAAATTTTAAGTATCTATTGACTTCCTATGTAAAAAAAAAAAAAAAAAATACCAAAACTCTATTTCCTTGAGACAGTTGTCCCCTGCTTTCTCCTTCTCCTAGTACTGTATTACTGTTGTAATGAAGTATACTCATTACTTTTACTAACTTTTATATACTCAGACCTTTCTTCTTTGTTCCCCCTACACACAGTATTGATTTTCTTCTCCTGTCCTCCCTTCACGTATTACTACCCTTTTTTCCTTAGGTTTTCTTCTGCCACTCTTCTTTAAACTTTCATCTTTAATCAACTGTCGTTTTTACACTGCTATGGTTGACATTTATATTCAACTGCTTTAATAAATCCATTTTGTTCTAGGGTCCAATTCTAAAATTGTTACTATATATAGCACTCACTGAGGAGCTTAGTAGTGGTATTTTAAAAATTTATTTTCCTGGTGCTCCTGGCTTTTTTTTTTTTTTTAATACAGTATTTGTTTTCTTTTACTTTTGGTATAGCAGCATTGAGAAAGAAGTCATCTCTAGGTCTTTTTTTTGTTAGTACCTTGCTACATGCTTAATAAATTAATCACCTGTATGAAGCTTGTACATAATATGAGGGCATTCGCCTTTATATAAAGTCATCACTTCTGATGATTTCTAATTAGGAATTTTGGAGGAAATATTAAAGGAAATATGTTCACTGGTGGAAATGACAACACTTAGAGCAGCTTCAAGAAATCTGAAGTCATTCCATATTTCTAGGAGGGGAGGAAGTTTACTTAGAATAAAAGTAAACCTCTAAATAGGCAAAAGAAAAATTTTAGAATCTAAGGAAAAAAATGTTAAAAAAATATGACTAGAAAATAAAAGGCTGAGGTTGGTCTGATTAAAACAAAACACATCACTCTCAGAAGTAATACAGTATATGTTCTTTTCACTACAAATATGACAGTGCTTCTAAACATCTAGATATCAAAACTCAAAAATAGATCATGTATGTGTATATTTACATATAAAGCATATCCCTTAATCAAACACGGTTTATATAGGGTTAGAGCACATATAAAGACTTACAAACTAGCAAATTTACTAGTCAACTGAGTGCCTTCCACATACAAAGAACTATTCTAGGTACTAGTATAAAGCTGAAAAACCAGATGTGTATTCAAGGATTTGCAATCTGTAAGAGTCAGACATGAGATCAATAAATCATAACGTATTGTAGAAGATATTATGTGAGTAGGGAAAAACCAGAAAGGGAAAGCAGAGGTGATAATGTTAAAGCTGAGATTTGGAAGATAAATATTTCCTTAGAAACAAAAGGAAGGGAAGGTTGTCACAGAAGCAAGAGTTCAACAGATTGATGATGTGAGTAATCAGAACCATTTGCATAGTAGTATTTGTTCATTTGGCTTATATAAATGACCTGAGGATGGCAGACAAGCTAGACAATCAGGTATGAAACATGCCAGGAAGATTTTGATGTTATTTGACAGCTTTTGGATCTCATTCTAAAATAACTGAAAATTTTTCACAGAAAAGAAATGAAATAATTTGACTGCATCTAAATTACCCAGGACAGGTTGAAAGAAGATGGAACTTGGCAGGAAGTTCAGTGAGGAAGGTCAAATTTCATGTGTCTTAGTATGCTTGGGTTGCCATAACAAAACACCATAGACTGAGTAGTTCAAACAACGAAAATTTATTTTCTCATATTTTTGGAGCTAGAAACGCAAGATCAAGATACCAGCAGGGTTGGATTCCCTAGAGGCCCTTCTTGGATTACAGATGATTTCCTTCTCGTCATGTCCTTAAAAAACCCCTTTTCTCCATGAGTACATATCTCTAAAGTTTCTTCCTCTTCTTGTAAAGGTAACAGCCATACTGGATTGGGACATCACCCAATGGCCTCATTTTACCTTAATCACTTCTTTAAAGACCCGATATCCAAGTACAGTCATATTCTCAGGTACGGGGGTTCAGAACTTCAACATAAGAATTTGGAGGGGACACAGTGACTAGCAGTAAGAAAGAAGAAGGGGAGAGCAAAGAAACTAATTGGGAAGCATAAATAAACATGACTTATTAGTTGCTGATTTAAGTATGCACAGGAAAAATCAAGGTAGGCCTCATTTTTAACGTAGGTAACCAGGTATGTACTGATACCATCTGTGTGTGGGGGGAAACCAGGAGAAATTTTGGTATCCCCAGAAAAATGAGAAATTCAATCTTCATGATGCAACTGACAAAGTAATTTCTAGTTAGTAGGTAAGTAAAAATTTGGAGTTTATCAGCTGGAAGTCAAGGTTATATAAGATTGATGACCAGAAAGAAAATGTAAAACAAAGGCAAAAGGGAATGAAATCCTCGTGAATAACATTAAAATGTGTGCAGAAGCCAAACACAAAGGCTGTGAAGGCATATCTAGAGAGACAGAATCAAGAGAGCAGTGGCACAAAAATTAAAAGAGGGAAGAATTAAGTGGGAGATGGCTGTTAATTCCTAATTCTTTTTCAGAAACAATGGTATTTTGCTTTTTATAAGTTCTATTTTACTTATATCAGTATACTAGCGTATCATTTCTGATGATATAAGAATGTCCTCAAAATAACCTGCTGATGTTATATGGCTTTGCATATGCCTTTTGCAAATTCCAAACCTTTAGAATGAAAAGATCATATAGCTAAAATATGAAGTCATGTATCTTAATGATGGGTTATTGTTAACTATTCTTACAATAACCCAACATAAGTTGTAATACAAATGTTGAGATTAGACACATACAATAAGACCTATGCCTTTAATATTAGAGAGGTCTAAGACAATGGATTAATTTCAGAACAATGTAATGAATCTTGAAATGCCATTGTCTTAGGGAACTACATAATTTGAAATACATTTATAAAATCTATTTGAATGACAATAAGGATTTCATGTAGAAAATAAAAAACAAGTTGTATAGGAGTAGCATTTATTTTTCAGTGATATTGTGAATATTATCTTAAGACAATCAGATACAGACACAGTATAATTCCACATTACTCTAGAGACTCAAAGGCACAGATACGAGTTATTTATGTTTTAAAAAACTGACAAATGGAATATTAATTCTGGAAGACATTTAATCAATTCAACACTATTATACATTAGAGAAAACAAACATTCACAAACATCTCCTCACAAAGCTGGTAGTTTTGTATTTACATAGTATTATTTTAGCAATTTTAAATGCTTATCTATGATACAATACTGTTACTTCAGAAAACATACATAAAAATATAGTTTTTTAATGATCATGCTCCCATTTTTAATGAAAGCTAGTTGGTTTGTCCTAATTTAACACATTAAAAATGTTTAACAGATATTCAGTCAGACTTGAAAAACCTTTAGAAAGGCTGTCAAACAGAATAGACAGAGGGTTCATCATCACTTATGTCTGAATCATCTTCATCTACTCCTTCAATGACTGATTTCTTCCCTTTACAACAGGATACAATTAATCCAATTAAGAATACCTATAAATTTAAAAGCCATATGTTACTTCTCCAATCTGAAATCATTAGCAATGCATTTTAATTTCAATGATATTGCTGCTATAATACATATGGACCACTAAGAGTCACGTCAAATGTGGAAAACCTGTACTTACCCCAAGAAAGGCCCAGTTACCAAAATAGTATGCAGCATTAAAGAACCAGAACTTGTGAAGAAACAGGTATGTACGGGTAACAGTGCATTGATCTATAAAAGCAAATAAAGGACTATGGTGAGACAGTTTCTCTCTTAAAATGGACCACAAATACTCGTCTCAATGGAAAAGAACTTATCTCAAAGGAATTTAACCAAAGCAAATAGCCAAAGTCATGGAATTAGTGTTGGAGATGAGATTGAAATCTGTGTCTGTTACTAAAACACACAATTTTAAACACTTAATGACCAAAAAATATGGCATAATTCATTTAAAAAAAGCATGCCAGCAACAAAATTCTGGCTCTTAAACATAAAAAAGAAAAAACCCACATAGTTAATTCAAGTTATTAAATGTTGAATTTTAACCCATAATGCCAAATATGTCCTAAAACAAGGGTAAGTCTGCTGATGAACATTACCCAAAAAAAAAAAAAAAAAAAGTCATCCTATATGGTGAGTATTAAGATGTAATTAGGACCCAATTTTTAGGACTGCAACAACTTCAGTTTTTTTTTTTGTAAGACTGCTACTGAAAACCTAAATGCTACTTCTAAGGACACACTCTTCAATAAACGGTGCTGAGAAAAATGGGGCAGCCAGATGCATAAGAATGAAACTAAACCACTATCTACTGTTCCCCCTCTCCTCACCCCCACCAAAAAAAAAAAAAACTAACTTAAAAAATACTAAGAAAGGACAAAAGCATGAAACTTCTACAGGAAAATCAAGTTGACAAGTGCTTCTTAGTAATGATATTTGGATTTGACAGTTAAAAGCAATGGCAACAAAAAGCAAAACTAGACAAGTGGGAGACACATCACAATAAAGAGCTACTGCAAAAGAAATTATTAACAAAAAGGCAAAAAAGGCAGCATAATAAAGACTTGGCATTAATATTAACTATAGATACAAGAATTCATGCAACTCAATATGAATAGAATTTTTCCGAAGACACAGAGATGATCAACAGGTACATAAAAAGGTACTCAACATTACAAATTATCAGGGAAATGCAAATCAATGATAAATGATTTCATTTTTTAGAAAGGCTACTATCAAAAAGGTAAGAAATAAAAAATGTTGGTGATTACGTAAAGAAAAGGGAACCCTAGTGCACTGCACTGTAGTTGGGAAGGTAAAATAGTACAGTTACTATGGAAAACAATATGGAGGTTCCTCAAGAAATTAAAAATAGGGGCCTCCATGGTGGCCTAGAGGTTAAGTCTCATTACTGTCATTGCTCAGCTTGAGTTCAATTCTTAGCCTTTGTTGCCCCTTGCTCCTCTCAACAGTGTATTTCAGTAGATCTTCCTGGTTTTTTTGTTTGTTTGTTTTAAAGGTTTATTTATTTGTTCATACAGAGCTGCAGTATAAGCCAGAGGCTCAGGGACAGCGAGAGGCTTCAGCAGACACAGAGTGGGGAGCAGAACAGGCAGATCTACGAAGTACACTGCTGAGGGGAGCAGCAGGTGGGTCAGGAGAGGTCTGCCACACCATGTGGTCACCTCCGGGGCAGGTGGGAATCGAACTCATGCACAAGTGGCTTTAGCTTCTCAGTGCTGTGCTTTAACCCGCTGCGCCACCAGGGAGGGCCAGATCTTCCTGTTTTACCCTACTCTGCCTCTGGTGATCCTCTCACCAATCATATCTCTGGCATATACCCCAGTTCTTCAACATGATTGATTATGCTAGCTTCTGATAAGAGTCTAACTATATGGAGTCCAGGCTAAAAAAGAGCACTGAGGAGATGCTTGTACTAAAATATTAATTTTATAGACTTAAAAAGAAAATTATAATTTGTATTTAGCTCTGATTACATTTACGTTTAAGGCATTTCCAAGGTGCCAACATATGTATTGCTCCTTTCAGAAAAGAATGTTCCTAATTTTACTTGTACTACTAACTGGTCAAATAAAACTTATAAAAGGGATTTAAAAGTCAGATATTAGTATAGAGTGGGAGAAAAAAAATTAAACCATACCAGTGAAACCTAAATTAACATATCTACTGTTCAATAGTCTTAATTTTCCAAGGATAGTCAAATAAGAAATAACAGTTTAGTACTTCTTTCTCTTTTCATACAACAAAGTTACTTTAGATATATATTAAAAAATATTAGAGACTGAAAGTCAAAACTTAGTTCGAGAGTTTGCTACTTATATATTATAGGGTGAGTCAATTCAGTTTTCTGAAAATGATGCTAAGATAATACCTGCTTATGATGGTAGCGATGGGGTAGTTCGAGGATTAAAATTAGAGAGAATCTACATGTGATTAAAAAAAGAGAAGACTGATACACAGGGTAGATTAACAAACGTAAGAATCTATCAACAACTGGCTAAAAAGCTTCACAAATTATTTAGGTTGGCTTTCGTGGGACTCTAGACAACTTAGAAAACTCATAACTAATTAAACTCACTATACTATCTCTTAGTTAAACTTTTATCAACACAAGTTAAAATGTCACCTAGAAAAATAATTTCAGCATCAAGGCAGACTTTCTGGACCTCATGCAAAACCCAAGAAAAATGATGCCCTGACCAATACTTAATTTTCTGGTCTGCATGGCAACTCACTTGATAGTAGACTCAATATATCAGGTTATCTCAGCCAGATGATACCAACCAGTAAGATCAATGAAGTTCTGATTCTATGCCTACCTAAAAATGAGTGACTATAAATTTGGTTTTCCATACTTATTCCTTCCCTCTGAAGAGAATTCACTAACCCTGACCTTTAAGTGCTTAACAGTTACACTTTGTATGATACATAATAAACTGACTCTAAGGATATTATGCTAAGTGAAAAAAGTCAGAGAAAGAGAAATTGTAATATCACATAGAGTCTAAAACATAAACTCACAGATAACAGAGAACATACTGGTAGCTGTTATAGACTAGGGAGTAGTGACAGCAAAGTGGTAAGGGAGGTAAAAAGTTGCAAGATAACCTTTATGAAATATGTCAGGGGGTGTAATACACATTACATGTACAGTATTACATTATTAATAATGTACTGTATAAATTACTAAGAGTAGATCATAAAAGTTCTCATCACAAAAAAGGAAATTTTTTTAAAACGAATGTACTGTATAAATTACTAAGAGTAGATCATAAAAGTTCTCATCACAAAAAAGGAAATTTTTTTAAAACCATGTACGGTGGCCCTCCCTGGTGGCACAGTGGGTTAAAGCACAACAGTGAGAATCTAAAGCTGCTGCCGCATGAGTTCAATTCCCGCCTGCCCCGGAGGTGACCACATGGTGTAGCAGACCTCTCCAGACATCTCCCGCCCCCTGCTCCCCTCAGCGGTGTACTTCATCGATCTGCCTGTTCTGTTCCCCACTCTATCTCTGGTGAAGCCTCTCACCGACCCTGAGCCTCTGGCCTGTACCCCAGTTCTGTATGCACAAATGAATAAATCTTTAAAAAAAAAATGTATGGTGATAGATGTTAACTAGACTTATTGTGGTTAACCATTTGACAACGGATACAAATACTGTATATTTGTATACACTTGAAACTAAAATAATGTTATATATTAAGTACACTAAAATAATAATAATAATAAATGTTGTGTTTTAAAAGCTTCCATCTGGCTTATATATTAGTCTCGTCTGGCTTATATATTAGTCTCGTCTCTGTTATGAAGCCGACAAAGGTATACAAGCAGTACTAAGATAATAATTTTATCATATCACTCTAACTTAAAAGGATTTATATAGCTGATAGATACAATTAAGTTAAATAAAGTTATCAACACAAAATTATTTGTCAACTAAAAGATCATACACATGTAGTAGTTAACAATGAACAACTATTTAACTATTGGGAATAAAAGGTTTCTAATTCAAGATGATAGTCTAGGGATATTTATTTAGTATTATTATTAGTATTACTATAGTATAGGAGTATAGTACAGTACAGGATTATAATATAGTATAGTGTAGTATAGTATAGGAAAGGAATATATTATTAGTATAGGAATATAACATAGTATACTATAGGAATATAGTATAGTATACTATAGTATAGGAATATAGTAAAGTATAGGAAAAAGAGGAACAAACTTCTAACAGCAAGATGAATGGGAGAAATACATTCATGTATGTGATAATGCACCATAATTTGCAAGCTAGAAACCCATATATACAAGGTCCTCAGTGATAAAACTGGATGACTTTTGTAGTAAGCTTAATGCAGTGTATCCACATGATGCCTGTTAATGATACACACCTGAAACACATCATTTATAATGCAAAATGACTTCAATAAATGAAGTAAGATAGAATGACCAAGATAATATCTTAAAAAATAAAGCAAGTCCTGGTTCAGGAAATCTGCTATCTTTATCCTATTTATGGCTCCCTCCACCATAGCAACTATGCAAAGAATAAGTTATCTAGTAGGAGTGAGTATGTTCTGTGCATATGCCAAAAGAATTAGTAGAAAAAAAAAGATAAATGTCTCTAGTGAATGATGATTTATCTCTCATTTATTTTAAAATATAATTTTCAGATAAAAAATACACCAGTTACAAGAATTCCCAAAGATTTCCTGATTTTTGAAATTTAAATACAAATTAACATAACATTGAGTGGAACATCTTCTTTATCTGTCATTTAGTTGTGAAAAAGAACAATGAGAATAAGGTAGCTGAGAAACAAAGAGCATGTTATATGCAACAAAATTCAGGATAAAGTTTGAAGTTTAAACTGAATACATAACCAAGAATTTAGATCAAAACAGTAACAGAAAATATGAAATATGAGACAGATGGCCAACTGAAGATATCCAGCAACTGATGAACAAGAATTCTCAAAAGTGAAAATGAAGAAAAGAGAAACTAAGTTAGCTTCAAAAGAAAAACTGTCTGACAATAGATTTCTATCAATTAAAAATGAACAATAGATGACACATGCCTTTAAAGTTCTAAAAGAATTTATGTAGATTCCCATACACAATTAAACTATATTGTGTGTAACATATATTACTTTGAAACATTTTTCAAACAGAAAAAGGGAATAAATGAAATAAGATGGTTTTATTTTATAAATATTGTTTAAAGGAAGCAGAAAAAAATACATATATTTTCCTATACCCAAGGAGCTTATGTTCCCATAAAAATATTAAAAAGATAAAATACATGAGTATGGTAATGCCATAAAAAGCATAAATGCTATACTAGCTCAAAGAAATACAAAAGATTTAGAGGTTTTAAATAAAGAGGATCAGGTTTGAAACAAAATTAATATAAGAAGGTTGTATTCTGACTGATAAAAATGGGAGGATGAGGTAGAAAACAGGCTAACATTGTTTGCTTTCTTCCTTAACCATAATGCTCTACACCACCAACACATTACCACTATATATGAGATTCTAGTCACAGAGAAACCTTGTAAGAAAATGTGCAATGATCAACTGTGGAATTCAGAAGTTAAATTACCCTATTAGTTCTCTTCTTAAGAAGGAAACCAAGATCAAAACAGTTACATAGGCCCAAACAAAAAAACAAGAAGCATGATCTTAATAATAGGTACAGATACACTTTAGCAATATTCTGATATTAAAGGTAGAATATGAAATATTAAGCAACTATTTGCTGATTTAAATTCTAAAAAATCATAAGCAAAATACCTGACTCTGTTTCTCTCATACGCTAGAGAAACTGTTCAGCAAATCAAATGGCACTACAGTCAAAATATTTCCAGAAACAGACCTCTTCCTGCCACTTCCACTACCACCTTAATCTCTCCCTTGTATTACTGCAGAAAACTCCTCGCTGATGACCTGCTTTTACGGTGTTTCATTAGTATCTATCTTAGGAGCTAGCAAACTATGACCCAGAGGACAAATTTAGCTTGCAACTTGTTTTTGTCAAGTTTTATTAGATCATGGCTACACTCTCAATGTTGTATTGTCTATGGCAGCTTTTCTGCTGCAATGGCAGAGCTGAACAATGTGAAATACTGTAAATCCCACAAAGCTAAAAATATTTGCTGTCTGGTACTTTTTAGAAAAAGTTTGCCAAATTGTAGTCTGCATTCAGAGTGATTATTTGAGAACATCAACGGCGCAATTCTGCTCACAATCTTCCAAATACTTTCATGTGAAAAGTTAGTCAAAGTTCTAAAACGTGCTGTTACTCTATCTCCTCTAGCTTAAGCCCAACTCTGTACTTGCTGTCCTTTAATTTAATGTGGAATGCCCTTGCCCAGATATGTTTGTTCCTCACATCCTTAAAATTCTTTGGCTCCAGATTTATAGACCATAAAAAAACCACACAATTTTTTTTAAAGGCCACTGCCTATGTATTTGAGGAGATTGAGAAACAGAATGACAAAATATTTTCCTAAATTAGAATTATTACTTACAAAATTCCAGAAAGTTAAGCTAAATTAGTTTCACTTACTTTGGAGTAGGAGATATTAAACTGATAGTCATATTCAAACCTGCCCATTCCATCAAAATAAGAAAAAGTCTGGTATCATTTTCACTTCAAATTATATCTATGGATCATCCAATTGGGTATGTAAAAACCACAGGAGATAACAAATATTCCATCACACTAAATATTAGTGTCCCGTTTCAATTTTGACCCACAATGTTTAGTTTCTTTTTTTTAAAGATTTATTTATTTATGCATATAGAACTGGGGTACAGCCATTGGTGCAGGGGCGGTGAAAGGCTTCACCAGAGACAGAGAGGGGAGCAGAAAAGGCCGACTGATGAAGTACACTGCTGAGGGGAGCAGTGGGCGGGTCAAGAGAGGTCTGCCTCATCATGTGGTCACCTCCTGGTCCAGGGATCGAACTCATGTTGAAGTGGCTTTAGCTTCTTAGTCCTGTGCTTTAACCCTCTAAGCCACCAGGGAGGGCCTAAGGTTCAGTTTCTAATGCAACTCCTTAACCATTCACATTTTCAGTCTGTTAAAACTGATACACCTTAAAATGAGCATTGCATCCATTAACTGTATAAATCAAGTCAAACAGCAAGTGTCAACCAGTGTTGTAACTCCTTAAATAACATTGTTTTTTAAACAGAAGTAAACTTTGCTGCAAAACTCATTTTTCTTTAAGGCCAAATTATGAGCTAGTAAATTAAAAAAAAAAATGACCTGAATCCATTGTTAATGATGATATAAATGCTTTAGAAATACTGTTTAGTTACCTAGATTTCTAAATAAATTTCCTGGAAACTCAGAAGTTCAAGTATTTAAAAAAAAAAAAAAAAAAAAACTCCATATTCTGAGAAAAAGGTGATACCAAGAATTTAAGAACTGAAATTTTTCAAAACCTCGATAAATACCCTTTCCACTCTCAATTTTCAACAAATTAGAAGGAAAAAAAGGCTTCTCTACTTAGCAGGATTCCACTACCTTGTTTCTCATTGTCTTCACCCTTAAAAAGGTTTTCTCTTTAATTACAGAGTAAGAGTTGTATTAGACAATAAAAGTAACATTTACTTTTAGAGTTTATTATAAATTTCAATTCCTTGATCACAGCTAGATATTGGACTTCATTTACGCACAAAACACTTGCTCTCCCTCAATTTACAAACGAAGGCAACAAGATATTAAGAATACATTCATTTGCATAAAAACTCAAAAATCAAACTAATAGTAATCTCCTGAATGCATTTTAGAATGATTGAGTATTAAAAATTAGATTTGTGGGCCCTCCCTGGTGGCGCAGCGGGTTAAGTTGGTAAACAAGTTTTATTTACATGGCAATGCATTTTGATATACTTCTCGATGATGGGATAGTTTATTCCAGAACTTAACATTCAACTTTCTAAAGTATCATACAAATTTTAACTCCTTTAATTTCTCTAAAATAGTTAAAAATAACTATCTTTTATGGGCCCTCCTTGGTGGCGCAGCGGGTAAAAGCACAGCACTAAGAAGCTTAAGTCACTTCTGCATGAATTCGATCCCCGCCTGCCCTGGAGGAGATCCACATGGCGTGGCAGACCTCTCCTGACCCACCTGCTGCTCCCCTCAGCAGTGTACTTCGTCAATCTGCCTGTTCTGCTCCCCACTCTGTCCCTGGTGAATCCTTTCACCCTCCGCATCTCTGGCCTACTCCAGTTCTGTATGAATAAATAAATCCTTAAAACAAACAAACAAACAAAAAAAACTATCTTTAAACCTTTGTACTTCCTATATATTTTATAGTTTTTCTTTGGTTTTCAATTTAAAGTCTGCTAAGTATTTTGTAATTCATGTAGTTTAACACATCAGTTTCTATTTTAGCATCATCTGTTAACTTGAGTCATCTTAACCATTTATCCCGGTAAAATTATAAACTCAAGTTAAAATTTAAAGCTATAGCTCAAGACTAAGTTATTTTAACAAATACAGTTCATAAGAATAGCCCCCCAAAATCACCAATCTTTATTTATTCAAATCATTCCATTTTCATTATGTTCAAATAAAAAAACACAAGTTTACATAAAGAAAAAAATAATTAGAACATAATAAATTTAAAAATTAAAGACTTTAGATTCATGAATTTTTTTAAAATGATGCTTAGGAAACATCTTATTTCATGTCTTCCATATTCTCCAAATAGTTAATGTTCCTGCCATAATTTATTGTTACTGTAACATGTCAATTAAATGTCTTCATACACTGTTAATGCAGATTCCTTTCTCGGCTTGAACTACCCTATAGTTTTTTTGTTTGTTTGTTCATCTAGATTTAATTTCTGCTGTAGGACCCAGAAGAAATGTTACACTCCCCGAATTGGGCAGAATACAATCATTATTCCCTTTTACCTTCCCATAGCATTTTGCTATTGCTTGCTGTTAACTTTTCTTCCTATTACAATTATTTACTTTTATATCTAGTTCCAGTAGGCTGTTTGCTTTTTGAAGGTAGTAAGTCTATATGTGTTTCTGCAGACACTTCCTTTACCCATGATATTTCTCACAATGCTAAAATGCTAATTCACTCTATAAGAGATTTTAAGCATAAAGTATCTAAACTATTTTTAGATGACTTTCGAATGCTAAACATCATAACACTTACACTAGCAATATTTTCTATATGTTTAATAGACACCACATCAGATCACATATAAACAAAATTTTAAGAAAATAAATCTCTACAATGTACTACTTATCATTGGTAAGAAAATACGTATTTTTAGAAATTACTACTTCAACATCATTCCAGGGAGTTTCTATTTTCCTTAGAAACAATTTTATAAGTAACATAGCAAATTAAATTTTTTGTATGTAAATCTTAAAATACTGTCACTTTGCCATAAACATACGACATAAGGTGACATCAAGTGCCTTATTAAGTATTTCTAGTACAGGACCTCTATTCTAGTCAAGTAACCCCACTAAAATGTCACAAATAATGTGGTAATTTTTTCCTCTGCATGGTAAGATTTCCTAGTTTGTGTTTAAATGAAGACTGCTATATCAACCTGTCATCAAACCTCCTATTCCATCTCTACCCCTGTGTGTTGCATCTCAAGCTCTATTCCATTTCATCTTTCACTGCCATTTTTATTTAAAGCATTTCTCTTTAAACTAAAAAAAATCTACTGCCATTTTTTTTTTTTTTTTTTTTGCATTTTAAAATACTAGGAAAAAGAGAAAGGAAAACAAAAGAGGGACCCAGACAGACCCAGATGGGCAGAAAGTAGCTTCTGAAGGGGCAGATTTGGTAAAATGGATGCCTGCTTAGATAAAGGCAGTCAGTCTTGGGACAAGAACTGCTGGTAAAACTTCCTTTACCAGTATAACATAAATCTTGAAATTATTTTTAATTAACTAAATTATTTTGTTTAGTTTTTCTGCTAAGGTTTTAATACTTCTCTAATATCAGCAAAACAGAATCATTGCCCACTTAGTTTAAAAGTCAGTCACAAATGAATTCAACAGCAATTTTTCAGTCAATTTTTGCTTTCCTAATAATGATAATCCAAAGCATTTCAACTACCACATTGTTAGTGGTGTGTGTATGTGTACATTTCAAAGTAAGGATTCTGAGACTAAAATCATTGCAAAAATAGAATTGGAAAATTAAGTCATTTATTTATATTAATACAATTTTACTATTATTTCTTCAGTAAAAAAAAATCATTACCATCACGATATTTGTTTCCCCATCTCATCTTTTAATTTTGTTCTTTTCTCCCAGTTGTAGTTTGCTCCCTTGACTCCCTACACATCATGGAATTTCTGGTTGGTCCCTTTATTTTCTAATTCTCAAATGGACTTCCACTCTCCATCCTGTTTCAATCCTTCAATCCACCTTAACCAGAAAACCCCAAGACCTCCTGAAGAATAATCACACCAACTGCACTAATTTGTCTAACAAATTAGTTTATCAGCAAACTGATAATTTTGTTTCTAACCCAATACATCTTTTTTTTTTTAGATTTATTTATTTGTACATACAGAACTGGGGTACAGGCCAGAGGCTCAGGGGTGGTGAGAGGTTTCACCAGAATCAGAGTGGGGAGCAGAACAGGCAGATCTACAAAGTACACTGCTGAGGGGAGCAGTGGGCGGATCAGGGGAGGTCTGCCCACGCCATGTGGTCTCCTCCGGGGCAGGAGGGAATCAAACTCATGCAGAAGTGGCTTTAGCTTCTCAGTGCAGTTCTTCAACCTGCTGCGCCACCAGGGAGGGCCAATACATCTTTTTTAATCATTACCGTCTTTTGCAGCGAAATCCCTCTTTTGCTTACTTTCATGACCAAATGAAAACTGTTCATCGTTTCTTCAATTTTATGCCCTATGACCCACTCATTTATTAGCATTTTACCTGAGTTTATAATTAACAGCAAATACAGTTATACAGATATGCCAACTGCCTACCCACCATAACCAAGAAATTATAATTTAAGTCCATACATTATGTGACCTTCCCAACTAGAGGATATAGTAACTCCCATTCCAAATCTAAATATTCTTTAGGTGATGTATTTAATATCATTTTATCCAAAACAGAATGACAATGGCCCATCATCCCTATTTTCTGGTATTTCTGCTCATCCTCTTCTGCTCGCATAGTTCCATCAGCCTTCAAGTATCTCCCAATTAAAGGGAAAAATTTCTCTGAACCTACACACCTTCTCCAGATTTTATGCAGTTTTTCTCAATCACTATTAAGAACTTCTATGAAGACTAATGTAAATTATTTCACTGCTTTATATCCCTTTTGATTCATGAAATTTAATTTTATCTCCAACATTAACATTTTTCACACTTCTTTTCTGTCTTCTCTGTACCTTCCTTATCTGCTTGTTCTTAGATTAATGGCAGAGTTCTAGTCTCCATGCTCTTCTCATTCTCTATCCTGAGTTCCTTTCATATATTTCCAACTGCCCATGAAATCTTGATGTGGTCATTGAGACATGTCAAATAAACTAATCATTTGTTATAATTTTCTCTAACCTTAATATGAATTTTAATCTCACCTTGTAGATAAAAATTTACCAAATTATTCAGTAACTGGAGGATCATGCTAGAAACTTCTGTTTCTTTCACTATTGCTCTAGAGCTAATCAATCAAAAATTCTCTCCATTTACTCCTTAATCTTTTTCTTCCTATACTCATAACCCATTAGTTCAAGCTTTAACCATATTCTTTGGATTACTATAAATAGGTTCCCTAGTAAATCCTCCAAATCCATTTCTATTCTAGGGTCTCAATTTCTTGAATCTTTTGTCTATCTATAACTATCATAATAATTTATTGAAAATATGTCAGATTACATTTCCACTTTTTTTTAATTATTATTATAACAGTTTTGTACATTTTTTCCCCATCTCAATTGTAATCCCCATGGGTTTCCCATCACCAAGTCACCCGTGCGCCATCACCATAATCCCGTGCACTTCCCCCCGTTTTTTATCCCATTCCCCACTCCACCCCCACAAAATGTCTCTGGTATATGGCTGTTCATTATTCTTGTTATTTTCTCTCCTGGTCCATTATACTCCTGCTATGAGTGAAACCATCCAATATTTTTCTTTCTCTTTCTGGCTTATCTCACATGATCTTTTCCAGCTCCATCCAAGTTGTTGCGAAAGATATTTTTTTTCCACTTTCTTATTTAAACTTTTCAGTAGCTTTTCAGTCACTTTCCAAGGCCTTTTATGATTCTAACTCAACAATCTCATTTCTTCCCTTCCTCCAAATTCTTTTTTTTAAGATTTATTTCTTCATACAGAATTGGGATACAGGCCAGAGATGCGGAGGGTGAGAGGATTCACCAGAGACAGAGCAGGGATCAGAACAGGCAGATCGATGAAGTACACTGCTGAGGGGAGCAGCGGATGGGTCAGGAGAGGTCTGCCACGCCATGTGGATCTCCTCCGGGGCAGGTGGGAATTAAACTCATGTGGAAGTAGCTTAAGATTCTTAGTGCTGTGCTTTAACCCGCTGCGCGACCAGGGAAGGCTCCCTCCAAACAAACAGTAACATTAACAATACTTTAAATTTATTACACATATATGTTCATGTGGTTTAAGATAATTTTACTTGTGCATGTGGTTCTCCTCTCCAGAACAGACTTTGAAGCACACAGCAATTAAATTTTTCTACTATCTTGAAGTGCAACCTGACAAACACTTCTTTTGACTACCGCTCCACAATCATCTCCTCCAGATAAACTTAATTACTCCTTCCACCAGGCTATACTGTTACTATTTTTGATCCTGCTTTAAAAGCTCAGAATTTTGCCATTGTTCATAATGGTACTAATGTATGACTTATGAAAAAATATAGGGGCCTTCCTGGTGATGCAAGGGGCTCAAGTGCGGCACTATGAAGCTATATACAACCATCGCAGCATGACCTCTCTTGTCCTGCCCCCTGTTCATTGCTCCCCTCAGCACTGTATTTCAGTCAATCTGTTCTGGCCCACAATCTGCCTCTGTTGAATCCTCTCACATCCCCTTCTCCCCCCACCTCTGGCCTGCACCCCAGTTCTCGATGATAAAAATAAAATCTTTTAAAAAAGAGAGAAATATATTACATTTAACATATATTACCCTAAAAAAAAGCATTTAATGAAGGCAAACAGGGAAAATATTGCAAATTCTGAAACAATGAATCTGAAATTCTTACTCAAGAAAAATGCTGTAATATTCAAAAGATAAAAACACCTAAATGCACAAAAAACAACAAAAAAAGATTTTCTAAAATAACACAGAAATTAAAAGCAGAATCACAGCTTTTGTAAGAATACACATAAAATACTTAGTACAGAGTCTGGAACAAAACTGTTACTGTTATCTGAAATTACTAGACTTGGAGTGGACTAAAAGAATCTAGGTCATAGTTACTTTCGGTTTTAATCCTAAGAAATTCAGATTCCATCAAAACTCCCAAATTTTTCAAGAATAAACAAAAGACAATTAAAAGTTAATTCTTATTAGGTTATTAAGCTTGGTAAACAATAACTACCATTTGTTATTTCATGAGTAACTAATTTATATAGTTTTTCTGTACCCTAGTAGAAATTATATCAAGAATTTCTGTTGAGGAGACTTAACAATTTCTTTTTTTTTTTTTTTTT
>NW_004567102.1:26002130-26011991 GCF_000260355.1 Condylura cristata
GAGTTCATTGTAGTAAAAGATAAAATTTTAAAAAGTAAAAAAAAAAAAATGATGTAGAGTTCTAATAGTGTAATCTAAAAAGGGGAAGTTCCATGTTTCTTGCCACATCTAATGAAGGGTGGAGCTGAGTAGTTACAGAAGCCTAAAATGGACTCTGGAGAAAAGATTTAGTAGATGCACAGAGATCAGAGGAATAAAAAAAGAAACCACACATGCAAGGCTTTGGACTTGAACCATGGTAATGAGGGATATAGGAGATAATGGGAAAAGACATGGGTGAGACGTGGAGAAGTTCCTTTTACTGTATAGTAAAGTACAGAAAACCACTTTGATTTTTTAGTAGCCTATAAAAATGTTTATTGACTGTCCAACTTTCTATTGAATAGAAAAACTTTGTAATTGCTTATTGAAAAATTCAGAGTTGTCAAACTAAATTTCTTAATAAAAAATGAATTTGTAAAGAACATGTAAAGAAAGCAATGCAGAAAAGTGTTTTGGATAATGACTGGGACTTTTTAAAGAAAAATACAAAATCAAACTTAAAATTTTGCTTTGTTTTTACAAATTCCCATCCATCCATAAATCAAGCTGATAATATCAAAGTTGCCCTTAAGGTCACCATGGCCATTAGGGAACTCTCTTTAGTTTCTAAAACATGACTTTTGCACACAAAATTTAAAACTGTGGACTTAATAGTGAGCTTTTTAATGGTCAATAAACAGCAGAATGTAAAGTAAGAGATCTCAGTCTATTTCTTATCTCCCTCATAAGTCATTACTTATTACTCTTGTATTCTACATAGATGACTAATAAAGTGGAATGAACTATTCTTTTGCTCTTTCCTTTTGGGGAACTAGACTTGGTCTTAATATGGGTGAAAAGAAACAATGACTTTAAGGTCCACTACCAACCATCTGAGAAATTATCTCAGACATTTTTTCAAAATAACCATTTGTCTTCACTAACGGTCTTAGTCTTGGTTTCTAAAAAATATTAACAGTAATTGAATGAAACACTTTCTACCATATAAGAAATTTAGTTTCCACCTTGTGTAGGAAATTTTTTTCCTAATAAAGAAGTATACTAAAGGAAACAATTGTAGTTGAATGGGCATATCAAGCTGTCTCCATAAAGGCTACAACTCAAGTTCTTCAAGGAATGAGGCTTTCTCTTACAAAAGGAATCTTTACAATGGGTATGGATTTTGAGAATTAATACCTACATCAGTCTTTACAACTTATTTATTCAAAATATCACTATCTTTAAAATGTCAGAAAAATCAAATGTTAAATTTCAGACTTACCTCTATTAAATAATTTTGGCTTCCATACATAACATATTGGGGAGCAAGGCTATATATCATATATGAAGTATGAAGGACAATAAGCAGAAGTATCATGCAGAGAAATAATAGTGCCTGGGGCCTGGTTCTACCTCTTCTGATTTTATATAACTGGAAAAAAGAAAAGTGATATTATTTCAGAAATATGTTTTATTTTTAACAGTCTAAGTCCTGCTTCTGTGGTAGGGGAATCACTAGTCCATCAACCATTTATTACAAAATAAATACTAAAATTTGTAAGCATCAAATAATTTTAAGAGTGACAAACAGAATAATTTTCTTGTAAAGCTTTTATATGTAGAATTATGTTTATTTGAATATCAAGGTAAAGCATCTATATCCAAAGAATTTAATTAATGATCCATTAAAAACACGAAACTTAGGTAAAATATTAGCATTCACATAGTCTGGTTTTCAGGTACATTTTCTAAGCTTAACAAGTAATAGCATCTCTTGGAAGTTCACAAAGCTAAGAACTATGAACTACTTATAATCAGTAATATTTGTTCACAAAGCTAAGAACTATGAACTACTTATAATCAGTAATATTTGTAGGTTTCTGTAAAAATTACTGCACAAGAACAGACATGACACATGCTTATAAAACGCCTATTAAAAACTCATGACATCAAAAAAAATAAAAACTCATGACATCCTCATAGACATGGCTATAAAATTTAGTTTATAATAATGTATGATAATATGACTATAGATAATTTCCTATCTTCCATATTAGGAAGTAACTCAAAATATATAGATACAACTACAAGGAACCAGGTGACTTTCTATTTTATATCAATGGCACGGCAGACTTTTATTTTAGCAACTAACATATCACCTCCATATTTTATTACTAGATTATTTATTTACAGTATAGAGTAACACAGCCAATTCCATATGGGATTTCTCAGCTTCCTAATAGTAGTTAACTGTGATATAGTTTTAAACACTGACTAGAAATAAGAAGTCTGCTGGAGATTTCTGGGAAAGTCTTGTTTTATTGTTATAGGTGTCACTGATTCCTCCTATCTACCTTTATCTTTACGGAACATATACAGGATAAAAGGAACTGTAACAGTCATATTACAACCATGAAGGAAAAGCTAAGAGGATTATAGAGATAGTGGTTTGACATTTTGAGTTACTGAAGCAAGGCTACATTTTAAAATCGTCCATAGCAAGAAATCTTTCATATCAAGCCAGAATTTAATCGGATCTCCTTTTACTCACAGCTAAAAGTAGTCTCTCTACCTGATACAGCTCATTTAAAAATTCTAAATTTATATCAAAACGAGTATAAGAAAAACAGTATTCTGTAAGTTAATTACAGCACGATTTTTAAAAAAAGAAGGAAAAAAAACCCTCTTCAATCAGTTAGTAATATTTAACTCCTAATAGTAACAGCCATATTTTCAGCTACAGTTATCCATTTGTGCTTCAATGTGCTTTCATACAGCCAAACTCTTAAGAGAAATAATATAACTTTTATACCAGGATTATTCAACCTTGGCACCATTGACATTTGAACTAGATTTAAGTCTTTGTTGTGTGTAGGTATCCTGTGAAATAAGAAATTTATCTACACCCAGAGAATCTATGATGACAGTAGTATGTGCTTGTTATATCAACTGGAAATGTCTCCATATGCTAACAAATGTAGCTCCAGGCAATGTTGCCCTTAAGAATGGTTAGCTATTTGTTGATTGGACTGTTTGTTTTGTTGAGTTGTAGCGCAACCAAATAAGGGACTAGGAAAAAAATAATTATAAGAAATTAAAAAACAAAATTACAGGCAGCTATTAATCAAAGATGCTCTGCAGGGGAAGGGGAGGTACAGGGATCAAAACTGGGAAGGAAATGTGTTCTAATACAAGGGACTGTGGTGATGGTGCATTGATGAATTGGTGGTGGAACTTAGCAGGAACTACTCCTCAAATAAGAAAATACACATTGTACAAAAAGGAAGAATTATGTAAAATATATATGACTAAAAAAAAAATTAAAAAGAACCATAACCTAGTCAATAAGATCTTTTATATCAACATAAAATGTAAAAGTTAACATTTCCACTATTTTAATATTTAAAACTTCTATATTGTAAATCCAAGATAATTCATAATAGAGAATAACACAAGCTGATAAAAATATTTTATATATACTCACTCTAATCCAAAAGAACCATATGCCAATATTTCGAATTCCAGCCATTGAAGTAAAAATAAAGTACATAATAATAATTGTTATAAGAATATAATCAAGAGGAAAAACCTAAAAAGAAAAAATTTAATACACAATCAGTAGGAAATCTAGAAATCATAACATTAAGAGGAATTTTATTTCTCACATTTGGCAAATGTTAAAATATTAACCCCAGTGGAGATTAGTTTATATGATACCAAAAAATAAAATAAAATAAAATCCTCCAGAAAAGGATTACCAAACTTACCAAATTGCTTAGTATTATCATAAGAAAAATTCTGTAACTAAAAGTTACATTTACATGTAGATTTAAAAACTTCATTAAAAACAACAAACAGAACTTCTCAGAAAATTTCACTTGAAGTTTAAGTTTAAATTAAGTTTAAACTTTAGTTTAAATTAAGTTTATAAATTAAGTTTATAATGTATGCATTCAGTTATATGTCAATAATAATCCTTAAAGTAACAGCTCAATATAGATGTTATATATATGACAAATCAATTGAGCATATATTGCCAAGTATTAATAATTTAGAAACATCATAATTTAAAAGTCTGAAAATGTTTGTTAAAGTCTAAAATTGTTGGGGTCTAAAATGACTGATGTTTGCTTACTGTTTGTAGTAGAGGTAAAAGCATGTTCAGTGGATTACTCATATTAGCTCCAAAAATTATGAAACCAGAATATATTCCAGCTGAATGAAGAGCTTTATCCAAACTAAAAGGAAAAATTATAAAGAGTGAATTTATATATTATACTAACACATTTTCACAATTAAAAGAATATTACCATAATAAAAGCATGCAAATTCAATTCAGTCAAAGAAAACCATGGATAACACATTAAATTGCATTAAAATATCTTACAGATATTATTCAATTAAGATACAGTAAATATATACTGTCTATTTCTGGACCTTTAGAGTAGTTCTTTAAGTTAAATACTTCACTTGAAGCAAAACATCAGCTCAAGATGAATCAGTTACACTAACAGTACTCAGCATGGAAAATGTATAATATCACAGGATTTGTATAAAGTGATCCAGAAAATGTGTCCACTATAGTATACTTACTTTGACAGGAAGAGAGAAATTACAAACAACAATGCAACTAAGATGAAAAATATCCCCCAAATGATCTAAAAGCAAAAAATAAATAAATTAATTAATTAATTACACTATAGCTCTAAAAGTTGATGCTAAAAGCATAAAATCATCATGCTTGTTATAAGTTGTAGCATACAACAATAAGCTAACTGCAACAATATGATATGCATTTTAATTTAGTATATAATCCTAGACATCTTTCAATGAAATAGTCTAATAATTTAGACAAGAACATACATGGGAAAGAGACAAAGCATTTTAAAATCTCCATCAGTAAGTAAACAAATGAAATTCTTTTTAAGTTAATAAGGTCAAATAAAAGATTTATATTTCCCCAAATAAAACCGCAGAGTTCTCTGAAAAGTACAATAATATTAATACACACAGAAAAATCAAAATGAAAAACTTACCACATTATGTCAATCTATTGTTAAAGCAGGGAACTTGGAACATTTTCCCATAGAAGTATTAATGCTTGTTGGGAACAGACTACTATAACCTGATGAATTTCAGCATTAAATATATAAACATAAAAATTATATCACAGTAAAGAAAAATCTACAAAACAGAATATTCTTAAAATAGAGTAATAAAAGCACTTAAGAAACTGTCACGTAAAATAGTAACTCAGGCAAAACAAGTTAAGCATTTTTACTGGTGTAAAATACTTCCTTATACTATATAAACTCTGTGTCACAGATGGTAAAAATTGAGCAAAAAAAATATTACTGGAACTGGGTTGTTAAGACATAAAATTTTAGAGTAAGAATAGAGTGAAATTTATGTTAGCAATAACCTAGGCTCCTTTTTCCTTGCCTAAGTTCCAGGGACAATCAGGGTGAAGAGTCTACAGTCAAAACCAAAAAGAGGAGTCCTATTAGGCACAATTAAGTGTTTTCAGCCTCTACTTTGACTAGAATTAACAGAAACAGATAACATTAAATATGTTAAGGAAATATCAAAAAAATGCCTGAGTAAATTTAAGAATTATGAGGATAAAAGAAGTAAAATAAGAACACGTTATCCTACCCAGAAAAGGAAATGAATTTTAAAATACAATTTAGAATTAATTTTATTCATTTTAACATTTATATATGTGTGTGTATGTATATAACATCATTTTTTATCTAATATTTTTGTGTCCTATGGGTAGACAGAAGTGGAATTGCTAGGTCATATGTGAGAATGAATTTCAAAATAATTATGTTCTAGGGAATTCTTCAGATCTGAGAAAAATTCTTTGCAACTCACCTGGAAGAGAAAGGTTGGCAAATTAACAAAAGGCAGTAGTCATTTACTTGTAATAGAAACCATGGTATGTATCTATTTTGCATACTGAACGTTCATATGAGAATTCAATTATTAAAAAAGGCTTTATGCTAGGTTTTTTGGAAATGACTTCTTTAAGGTAGTAAATATTTGTTAGTAAAGGAAATAAGGAGTTTATACACTACTTTTCTACTAGATTTAAGTACCCTGTCAAGTGAAAGGCTATATTCTTATACCAAAGATTCACAAACAAAACACTATTTTGTAATAGCTTTATAATTAAAAAAAATGGCTTATCACAAAGGTAGTAAAACTGTCAGGTATCAATCAGTAAGTAGTAGAGGAACATGACATAGAAGATGCAGGTTCCCTTTCCTTGATGTCCACTTTGGGACAAAAAAGAAATATTCCTTTGCTATCTTCCTAATCTGTTGATATTAATGACCCAAAGTTGGACTGTTTAATTATAGCAACTTAACGAAATATAGAATAGATATAAGAAGGATATTCACAAGTATTATTTTTTTATTTGTTTAAATTCATTAGCAACAAGAACTAATACACTGACTTTAGGAAATCAAGGCTTTAAATATTAGTTGCTTCTACGTGGATACCAGTTCCACATTAAGTAAATTTCCTTCCTCTTCCATTTCAGCACGTTTGATCCTTTTTACTACATCTTTTTTTCTTTCTCCTGGTTGCATTCCTATCTTTCTTTAATGCTTTTTATTAATTTCTTTTGGGGGGGGCAGTGTTTGAATTAAGGAATTTTTAAGTTATCCCCTTATTTCAGTTTTTATTTTTCTAGTTTTATTGAGGTAGAGGTAAAATTGACAAAAAGTAAGTATAAAATGAAAATTGCATGTTTAAGGTGTACAACTTGATACTCTGATACACATACATACTATGGAATAATTACTACAACCAAGATAATTAGCATATCTAATACCTCACAGTCAGCATTTTCTTTGTGGATATGCATACACTAAGAACACTTAAGATACAGCCTCATAACAAATTTCCAATATACTGTTCTTTGATTAGCATATCAACTATATATACAGTTTATACAAGTTCTAAATATGTGAGAATAGGGAGATATTTTTTAACAAGGATAATATTTTCTATTTGGAATGATGAAAAAGGTCTAGAAATAGTGGTGATGAATAATTAAAGTAGTAAATTTCAAGTTATGTATTTTTACCACAATAAAAAAAGTCTGAAAAAAAAGTGTGATATAATTGTGGACATAAACTCATAAATTTCTATGTAAACACCAATATATCTTGGTGTTTACATAAAAAAGTATGCGTGTGTGTGTGTGTGTGTGTGTGTGGACACAATTACCCAGGTCAACTGATTTGTACAGGCTTAGAGTCTCCTTCTGTCAAGGGAGAGTTTAATCAAGTATTTAATGAACATTACATTGTATGTTTAGAAATGGATCTTTTGTTATATATAAATGCTATTTGAAGAAGTCATTAACTTATTCTAATTAGATGCTGATTTTTATAAGTGTATTCAACACAAAACTAATTTTCTCCCTTGAGTTCAACAGTGCTATTTAAGAAGTCAAAAACTCCTATAATATAAATCTATAACAATAGAAGCTGTCTACATCAAAAGACACATACTTCATTAAATCATTAATTCCCATAAAAATGAAGATATTACTCCACTGAAAGGATCAGAAATTTGAGGTTCAGAAAGGAAAAGCAACAAAACATTACATAGCTGGTAAAGATAAGTACAAGGACTCAAAAACCACATACACGTGTGTAAGAAATATGTAAGAATTAAGTTCATGCTCTGAACTCTCACACTTATGAAATGAGGTATGCCTATCCTAGAGTATGCAGAGCTGTGTGAAATCATAAGATCAATAGGCATCTTCATGGTAACCTACTTTATGAAGAAAATAGAATTTTCTTGTAAAAAAAAAACACTGTAGAATTTTAAACTTTTACATTTGTAAAACTTCATAATAAAAAGAAGCATGGATTATAGCATAAAGAAAAACTCAATACTATCACAAAATTTTGAAACAGAATATAACTTCTAAGAAATTCACTTTCAGCATAGACTGGAAAGTGCAGAGTATAAGTGGAGCTGATTTCTTACAGTAGGACAACTAGGATATTAGTGTTTAAAAAGCACTAATAGGCCCTCCCTGGTGGCGCAATGGGTTAAAGCACTGCACTAAGAAGCTTAAGCCACTTCCACATGAGTGCAATTGATCCCTCCCTGCCTGTGCCAGAGGAGATCCACATGGCTCAGATCCACATGGCGTGGCAGACCTCTCCTGACCAGCCCGCTGCTCCCCTCAGCAGTGTACTTCATCGATCTGCCTGTTCTGATCCCCACTCTGTTCCTGGTGAATCTTCTCACCCTCTGTATCTCTGGTCTGTATCCCAGTTCTGTATAAATAAATCTTTTTAAAAACAAAACAAAACAAAACAAAGCACTAATAGCATCTGACTTCCTAAGTCTAAATTATAACTACATGTGAAACCTTGATGAATAAAAATTTTCACATTTCATTTGAGCACACAAAAAAGTTTACCCTTCTCATCCATACTAAATTGTCAATTATCTAACAATAAGCTTGTATCCACAATTTTTTTCTTCATGAAAGCTTATTATTAATTATTCTTAACTAATTATTCCTATTATTCTTCTAATTTAGGACCAGACAATTGGAGGATAGATAAAAATTCAGAACATTAGTTAGGAATGACACATTTACATACCAAAAAAATGGTAAACTAATCGTAATGGAGGTTTCAGTTACTCAATGAGGGGGTGGGGGCGGGGAAGCAATTATAAAACTTCTGTTTGAAAGGAAGTAGTAAAACTGCCCTTTAGCAGTACCTTTTTATGACCCTGAACATAAAAATTCCTTAGGAATCTACATCAAAAAACTAGTAACATTAATAATTTATCCAGGTGTTTAAGACAAGGTCATGTACAGAAGAAATTTCTACATACTAGCTAGAAATTGAGAATTGAAATTAAACAAAATTACTTGCAATAATATAAAGAAATACAGATAAATTATTCAAGCTATTTTAAAATTGCTATAGTAAACACTATAAAACACTGATAAAAATTTTAGATATTATACTAGTGGATTGAAAGATTAAATATTAAATGTTAATTCTCCCTATATTTTTTTACCTATCAATTCAAAATAATACCGATAGGATTTTCAGTGGGTATTTTATGAAACTGTAAATTGATTTTAGAGTTTGCATGGGCATGCAATGCCAAAACAACTTTGTAAAAGGAAAACAAAACCGAAGAACTTATACTACTTTATTTCATTACTGATTACAAAGTTCCAGTAACTATAACACAAGGACACATAGGTCAATGGAATAGAAGAGAAAATCCATAAGTAGACACACACACAGACACACACAATCAATTGTTTGACAAAGTGCAAGGAAATTTAATGAACAAAGGACAGTACTGACAAAAAAATTCTGACTATCCAGATAGAAAATAAAATAAACTTTGATCCTTAAGTCATATCACCCTACAAACTTAAGATGTACCACAGTCCCTCCTTGATGGTGCAATGGGTTAGGACGACTCAGAACTGCAAGCTAACTGCAGCTGCTTCAGTGTGACTTCAATCTCCTCACCCCAGAGGTGACCCACATGGTGCGGCAGACCTCTCCTGTTTCGCCTGCTGCATCCTTCAGCAGTGTACTTCCTTGACATGCCTACTCTGCTCCCTACTCTGTCTCTGGTGAATCCTCTCACTACCCCTGCTCCTATGGCTTGTACCCCATTTCTGTATGCATAAATTTTTTTTTAAATGTACCACAAACCTAAATTTAAGAGCTAAAGTCATAAAACCTATAGGAGAAAACATTTGCTATCGAAAATTAAGATACAATGAAAGACAGTGTTTAAAAAGTAAAAAAAAAAAAAAAAAAG
>NW_004567102.1:26012196-26118223 GCF_000260355.1 Condylura cristata
TGTGCAAAATGATGTAAAAATAAACTTTTTAATAAAAAAAAATTCTTGCAATTCATAGAAACAAAAATCTAATTAAAAAATTTTAAATACACATTTTAGAGAATATACAAATTGTCAATAAGACTAAAGAAGGATGTTCAATGTTATTAGTCACCAGGAAAATGCAAATCAAAACTATGATGAGATACAATTATATATCTATTAGAAGAACTATTACAAACACTATATAAAAATTGACAAGGAAATGAAGCAAGCAATTGGAAATCTCATATTGCTGTGGGAATAAAAAATGATACAACCACTTTGGATGATACTATGACAATATCCTATGAAGTTAAATGTATAGAAACATTATATCCAAGAAGCTTACTCCTGGATATTTACCCAGGAGAAATAAATAAAATGAAAACACCTATCTATTCAAAGATTTATACACAAATGCTCACATCAATATTAAGATCGTTTTGAGGGTAAACAGTTAATGTACTTCCACATTTGCTTTCTAATTAAAAGAGGAAGACAAAACTGCATCACAGCTTAACCTGCAAGATCTTTGATGGAACTCTATGACACTTATTTATTTTAAATTCAGGCAAATCTTCCCTAACTTTCCCGGGTCTGGTTATCGTACTTTCTGAATTACTGCTTGATCACTATTACATACAAAGACCTGGTGTTTAAGCTGGTAGATAAAGGATAGGTATGATATAGAAGTATGGAGCCAACAGCTGAAGTTGCTTTTTTAATCTTAATGCCATATGATAATGGCCATCACTTAACTAGGTACTGTTTAAGTAACTCAGGCCCAAGAATAAAAGGCTGGCAGCAATGATTTCAAAAAAAGATTAAAAAAAAAACAAAAAAAAACAAAGTATCAGTTTCCCATTTCAAATAGTACTTTTATTCATATTCTCAGAAATATCTAACAAAAGAGCAAATTCTATTACTTTCAGTTAGGACTGCTGAGTTCTAATATGGTTCCCAGATCTCTTATTTGTACAAAAGAACAAACTCACAAAATATGCTTGCAGCATCATATTTTATTAAATCTATGCTTTTATTTAAAATTTCCAACTTGCATGAATAAACAAAGCTCAAAAAGGTTACATTTGTTGCACAAACTATGAAATGACAGAGCTCTGATTTAAAATGAGAATATTCTAACTCTAAATTCCATGCTCTTAAACATGTTGTCATGCTCAAAAGGGAAAACTTAATCTCTGAGAGGTACTAATATATACATGGGTGATATATGAGAGCTAACTTTTTAAAATTCCACTTACCTTCAGGGGACGAAGAACGCCACAAAATTTTGTCCAACAGCTGTTTTCAATGAATTCTAAATGCCTCTCTCTTTTCCTAAGTGTCCGTAACCTTTCCTCAAATTGTTTTAAGGCTCGTTTATCCCTTGCTGACAAAGGCCGACCATCTTTGCTCTGCAAATAATGAGACAAAATAAAAGTCGTGTTTTTAACCAAGAAGGTCTTAATAAAGTACCCATCAGATTTAAGTCAGACAACAAAAACTTTTAGGTGGACACACTGCAGGCAAATTTAAATTAAAAAAAAAAAAGACAACTTTTATGTGTCAATACACATGTCAGAACAAAGGTCAGCACCAAAACATGCACATGTGTGCATTAAGACTGAAAGTACACTTATTCTTTGTTTTCCAAGTTATGTGGTAAAGTTATGCGGAAAGAGATGCATATTATTTTAAAGATTTATTTATTTATGCATACAAGAGGCTGGGGTATAAGCCAGAGGTACAGCGGTGAGAGAATTCACCACAGATAGAGTGGAAACAGAACAGGTAGATCTACTGAAATACATTGCTGAGGGGAGCAATGGGCAAGACAAGAAAGGTCTGCTTTGCCATTCGGATAAGCTCCATGGCTTGGATCCAACTTAGGCCACAGTGGTATTAGCATGACAACACTGAGACTTAACCCCTATATCACCAGGGAGGCCCCTAGAGATACATATTTTAAAAACATCTTTTTTTAGGGTAATATATGCCTTTTGCCAATTATTCTTCCTTACCTTCCAACTGCCCTTTATCCCTTATCTCAATGTTTTTGACCCTGTAATTTTCTCTCTGGTCAAGCAACTGTGATAAAGTATATTTGAACTGGTATTTTCAGCACCTAATTCAAATAGCAAAGCGATATAATACCAGCATATGCTATGCAGAGGTTTTTATAACAATTACTAAGAACTGGTACTTTTTGTTTCTAAAAATGTTTGCAAATAAGTCATGTTTTCTTTGCCTATGTTACTGTCAGAAAACTCCCTTCTATTTTTGTTTTATTCTACCCACCATTCCCTTCTATTTTTTTTTTAAAGATTTATTTGTGCACACAAAACTGGGGTACAGGCCAGAGGTGCAGGGACAGTGAAAGGATTCACCAGAGACAGAGTGGGGGGCAGAACAAGTAGACTGACAAAGTACACTGGTGAGGGGAGCAGCGGGCGGGTCAAGAAAGGTCTGCCATTCCATGTGGGTCATCTCTGGCGCCAGGGATCAACTCGTACTGAAGTGGCTTTAGCTTCTTAGTGCTGTGCTTTAACCTCCTGTGCCACCAGTTCAATAAATACTGTATTGAACTATAAATATTATACCACATATACACTTTCTCAAGAACTTTTCTGCCCCTAAATGTCTTCAATTGGGTACAATAATAAGCTCCAATAATAATACAGCCATTAAATACAAAATGGTGAAATAGCATTAATGCTATTATTGGAAGGAACAAGAGAAATATTTACTATGAACTACATTTTGAAAGAATAGAGAGATTAGATATTATAATGTTAATATCCCTATTAAGCTTTCAATATGCCCTTAGCAGATAAACAATATATTGCATAACTGAGAGCAATCTCAAATGGAAATCACAGATATAATGAAGAATATACTCAAATGCCCTTTAATAACATTTTACTCTTATACTAATACCTTTACATAATGGCACTATGATAGTCCTCTGAAAGTAACCATCATTCTCTTCCATATCTTGCTTACTTCTCAGGCTTTATTATGCATAACCACCACCAGGAAGTTTGTTAAAAAAGGTTTTTCTAGACCCTACCCCCAGTAGAATATGATTTAGAGGTCTTGGGTAGCACCCAGAATCTGCAATTCTACCAAATTCCCAGAAGAAGTGCTTTCTATTGGTCAGCAGACTAAATACAGTAGGCAGTTAATTATGTTCCTTTTCTATAAGTCAAGGAAAGGAACAAATTGGGTATTGTCAATTTGTATTCCAAAAAAGGAACCTTTCAGAAAGGTATTTTGTGAAGGGCAGAAGAATAAAATACTCCCCTATAAAAGATGAATTTAGATAATAACATTTCAAGTATGTGGTATGAGAAGGGTTCAGCACTTTATATCATAATTCTTCAGCATTTCTCAAAACTGCCATTCTAATATTAAAAGGATACCAACAAAGAGGTAATTTTATTTCACTGCTGGTTTTTACTATTTCAGGGGGAAAAAAATCAGTACTCATTAAAGGGTCCTCAAATATCAAACTCAAGTTATCTATCTGGTGAGTGCTTCAATACAGTAGGTAACGGCTATCTATTCTGCTTAGCCAATTGACCATAATTATGGTCACAGAAATTTAACACTCATGAGAAAAGCAGTAGTGGACAAATTATCTCATTGGGGGGGGGGGGGTGATGTTTCATAAAGTAGCTAAATACATCTTAGTTTTGAAAAAAAAGTCTAAAATGTGAAAGCTTCCCTTTACATTGTTCAAACCACACTTCTCTTTTCTGTGGTTGTAATATACTGGTTAAGCAAACCAATATTTCTTCTATGTGTCTCATGTATTTATACATGTGCTTATAGTCAATGCATAATGGCTAACATATCTTGAATAACTTTTATACCTAAAACTGATCTGTTCTTTTACATATAATCCCCTGAAATGTTCAGTATAAAACTCTGAAGTGGGTAGCCATGTTATAATCATTTATTAAATGAGCAAAATAAGATCTTTAAATAGTAAATATAAAATGAATAGAGTCAGATTTTGAATTTAGAAAATCTGACTTTTTAAGACACATTCTTCAAGCTCAGTAAATTTACTTCATTCCTTTTCAAAATGATGCCTCAATTTAACAAATGTCTTAATTTTGAACATCTATTTTTTTCTGGGAGTGGAAAGTATTAATAATGTGTAAGATATCATTGTTCACTTGGGTATAGGTGTGTATATAATTCACATTCTTACATGTGAATTATTAAACTTTAATTATTAAAAGGTATGTGTTTGTATTACAGGTTCATGTCACAAGATTCAATTTTCTTTAAAAGTTATATATTCTACAGTTCTCACAGAGTATCCCCAGATTCTCATCAAAACTTGACAAATTAAACTTTTTAAGATTTATAAAGGATTAAGATGACTTGCTCTAAAGAAAGTTTATTCAAGAAATGGTGCTGGGAAAACTGGCGTGCTACGTGCAAAAAAAAAAAAGGCGCTAGATCACTTCTTCGTACCATATACAAAAACCACCTCAAAGTGGATTAAAGAACTAGACATCAGACCTGAAACCATAAAATATCTAGAAGAAAAGGTGGGTGAAACACTACATAACATACATCTCAGTAACATCTTTAAAGATACATCACCCAAAGGAAGGATAGTGAAGGAAAGGATAAATAGCTGGGACTCCATCAAGTTAAAGAGCTCTGTACAGCAAGAGACACTACACAAAATAGACACCCCCACTGATTGGGAGAAAATTTTTACACAATACTAATGATAAAGGACTGATCACAAAGATATACAAAGAGCAGATGAACTCAAAAAATATAAAGTGAACAACCCTGTCAAAAAATGGGCAGAATAGCTAAAAAAGATACTTCTCAAAAGAGGAAATGCAGAAAGCCAGCAGGCATATGAAAAAATGTTCAGCATCACCTGTAATAAGGGAAATGCAAATCAAAACTACAATAAGATACCATCTCCTACCAGTGAGAATGGCACATATTTAGAAAACTAACAACAACAAATTCTGGCAAGGTTGTAGAGAAAGATATTTTCCATACTGCGGGTAAAATGCTAACTGATACAACCACTATGGAAAGCTGTGTGGAGGTTTCTCAAATTGCTAAAAAAGGAGCTTCCATATGATCCAGCAATTCCACTCCTAGGTATCACCCAAAAGACACAAAAACATTAATTCAAAAAGACACCGGCATCCCTATGTTTATTGCTACTGTATTTACAACAGGGAAGATGTGGTATCGACCCAAATGCCCCAAAATAGATAACTGGATCAAGAAGGTGTAGTACATATACACAATGGAATATTACTTAGCAATCAAAAAAGACAATCATTTGCAGCAACAATGGAGCTAGAAAAGATAATGCTTAGTGAAATAAACCAGAAAGGTAAAGAAAAATACTAGATGGTTTCATTCATAGCAGGAGTGCAAGGGATCGGAGGGGCGGGGAGGAGGAATATATATATATATATACACACATATGTATAAAACACATGTTTATATAGTGATTGTAATAAAGCAAAAACAAACATCAACTAACAACTATAAGCCAGAGACATAGGGGAGGAGAAGGACACAGGATTAAAACTGGGGCAGGAAGCACACACTGGACTATGGTGATGGCACACGGGTGAATTGGTGGTAGTAAATTCACAGGGATTACAACGAAGATGAAAAATGTACAAAATGAAGAATGATGTAAAAATATATATATTAAAACAAACTGACTTGTTCTAATTATCGCATTTCTGATTACAAAAATGACCAACCATTCTGATTCCAGCATTGAAAGTTGCTGCCTTGAGAGGAAGCAGTGTTGGGAGTAGTGTGGGATGAGAGAAATTATTCAAAGTCCATGTGATGTGATGAGAAGCTACACCAGAAGTAATGTGTCGATCCCATTAAAAGGCAGTCTTGAATTTACTGTAGTCAGATACAAAGGTGGGATAAGGATGTAAGAAGTGTACATGTGTGTGATATGATATTAGGGATATAAGTAAGCTAGGGTGGAGTGAGTAAGGGCTAATGCCTGGGTGGCTCCATTATTTCTGTCAGTGAAGCATGTTATCTCAATTCTAATATCTGCCTGCTGCATTTAGTAGATACTGGTTTTCCAGTATGTTCCTCCACCAGAACATATTTTGCCCTTGGTGACAGGCCTCCTGCATGACCCTATACCTAGCTGACAAGCAGGAATTCTGGTCACCAAGACAATATCCCTGAGAATAAAGAGGGCTTGTGTAAGGTAAATCAAAGTGACCAGGATTTTCCCACCCTCCTGGCATTAGCCTCAATGATTGACACTTTTGGTTTTACACGTGTGCCTGATGGTGGGACCTGGAGTGCAGTATGGGTGTGCATGAGTGGGTGCACAAGGCAGACATGGCGCATATAAAGGCGGCAGCATAGAGGTGCAAGCAACAGAGAACAGGAGGCAGAGGATGGAGCAGCAGGGTGCAGTAGAGACCACTACAGAAAGCCAGTGAGCCCAGAAAGAGTGAAGATTCCCAGGAACTAAGAAGCCTGCCACCTCCTGAACCCTCCCAACCCTCTCCCAACCCACCTCGACCTGCCCTGCACCTGGGTGCCTCACTACAGAATGTGTAGAAAGATCATTAAAAAGTCACTCAGGGTTCCAGGACTCCTCCTCTACCCAACTGCCTGGATTATAGAGAAACTGCTCTGTGCCTTGCTGGCACTACAGCTGCATATCTTACAGAAAGTGTCCTGTTCTGTACAACTCATAAGACACCGTACCAACCAGGATGCTTCATCAACCAACTTAAAACTAATGAGCTGACATAGCAGGAGTATAAAGGAACCAGGTGAGAAAATAATAAAAATAATAATGAACAACTATATACCAGAGACATTTTATGGGGATGGAATGGGGATTGGATCAAAAACGGTGGGGGGGAGGGAAGTGTACTGGACTATAGTGATGGCACACGGTTGATTTACTGATGGGAAGTCCATGGGAATTACAACTGAGATGGAAAAAAGGCACAAAATGTTGTAAAAATAAACTATTACATTATTAAGAAAAAAAAAAACTAATGAGCTGAAGCATCATTTCATACTTTCACTTTAGAGTTTAAATTATTCTTCAGAAAATTGTTAGGGGCCTCCCTGGTGGGTTCAATATTAGGGCTATCAGGTTATCACCAGCAACTGTGGCATGAATTCGAGCCTTGGCCAGAGTGCAGCAGACTTCTCCCATCTCCCCCGCTGCTCCCCTCAGTAGTGTATTTCAGTAGAACACCAGTTCTGCTCCCCATTCTTTCTCTGGTGAATCCTCTCACCCCACCCCCGCACCTCAGTTCTTGTATGCATAAATAAATAAAAATAAATCCTTTAAAAAAAAAGAAAGCTGTTTATTTAAACCCTTTGTTTGTTAATAACTATATATGTTCTTTATATATAACCTATACTACAGATCATTTCCTTCCATATTATTGTTGGTTCTTTAATTTCCTTTTTGTTGCCCTTTGAAAACGGTCACCATCAAAATAAAGTTTTAGTTTTAATTCTCCTAATGCTTTGCAAATTTTATGTTTCACTTGAATTCAGGATTCAAGGATTTTGATAGATGACAGGTTTATGCAAATTTCATTTTTTTGTGATTATTAATCGAATTTCTACCTACATTTATACAAAACTACCGTCTCTACAATATTGAATCTTCCAATTAGAAACTAATGGAATTTTCCACTTACTTTAGTGTTTTACTAAGTATTTCAGTAAATTATAAAATTTCTGCCAGGAAGATGTTGACACTTCTTACTATTTTATAGTATATAGCTATTGTGAACACGATCATTGTCTATGACATCAGTGCTCCAACTGGCTAATACTTCAGGTTTGTATCAAGGTCGCTTGATGAACTATAGCTCATTCTATTAGTTTGTCAGTTGATTTTTATAGATTTTCTTGATGAGTATATATAAATATAAAAGCTATTTTCCTTGTCTCACATTCCTCTCCAACATTCACACTTAGTTTTCTCTTACCTGACCAAGACTGCCAGTAATATGCTAAAGAGCAATGATACTGACATCATTATTCTACACCTGACTTTAATGTAAATATTTCTATTATTTTACCACTAAGTATGATGTTCTTTATAGATTTCCTCTGTTAAGTACTTTCTTCTCTTCATCTAATTTGATAAGACTTTAAAAAAAACATAGCCACAAATTAATTTTTGCCAAATATTCTTTGGCATCTATTAAGATGTTTATCCCCTGAAATTAATAAAATGTTATATGATCATTATATCTCAAATCCTCACTCTCCAAAAGTAGTACATCATTGACTCAATATATCAAGCTATTATCTTCTAAAGTATCACCTTTGCATTTCAGGATAAACCTAATGTGATAACTATTAAATATTCTCTTATAGTAGAGGCTTTCAACTGCCAATGCTCTTATTTATATTAAAACGTTTGCCTCTATTTTCATAAGAAGACTACGCTTTCTTTTTGTGTGTCATTATTTCCTGGTTTCATATCAGAATTACACGAGCTTAATAGAATTCAGGGGACTTTACATTTTCCCCAATTTTCTATTAGTAAGATGTATATGTTACTTGGATGTAATTGAAGGAAGAAATATTATTACTGTATTTCTTGAAAGTACACTTAATTGGCAAGGGTTACATTTAATCTTTAGTTTATACAACTAGTTCATAAATGTGAACAATGGTAGTAGAGTAAAATGTGACATTACACCTAGAATCGGCACACCTGTGAACTAGCAAGTTCTTGATCATACATCAGTAGAACTTTTGTTTTTAGTAGTCAGGACACAAAAGGAATTCTCAAACTACCCCTGCTCTACATTTCACAGAAGACAATGGGTTTGCCAAGATTCTAAGTCACATCAGAAAGCAGCTTAAAGACAAAGCACTTTTATACTTCCAAATTAAATAAAATACTAACTCACTTTTGACTTGATTGCTTGAATATGCTGCTCTACTTCTTCAATATCTTCAGTGTTTTCTAAACGTTCATAAGCAGCGCTTCTAGTGCCTTTTATCAAATTTAAAGGTAATGCTGACATGCCATATGCCTAAAAGAAACAAAAGTTTGTTTTAGCAACACTACTTTAAACATCTTATATACAACTATCAGGTAAAACTATCTCTGTAGTAATTACAGAAAGAGTAAGCAGTTGTGAAAGGGTATAGTCACTGAAGAAATGGTACGTATGATAAATTATGTATATGTTGTCTCATAATTCTTTACCTGTATGTTCTAACTATTCCCAGAATAGAAAATACCAGTTCCTCAAAGGGCAAGCTGCATAATTAATGTAAATATAGTATCTTATCAAAGTAGTAAGTGAGAACATCAGGCTAACCAGTGGTTAAGAAGATAAATAAGTAAAAACAATTTGCAAAATTATTTGCTATGGAGAAAAAAAAAACAATTTTCTCCAAGTATATATAGTAAACCCTTAGTAAAACATAGCATTATAATAAACACATGTTGTTTAATTAGCATACCATTATCTATACAGGTCATACAAGTTCTCAATATCTATCACCATTCTTTTACTAAGTATATGATTTGGAAGATGTACTTTATTTATTTATGCATGCAGGAACTGGAGTCTACTTAGTTAGAAAGAAGAGGTATGCTGCACTATCAGGTAGCTAGTTAACTGCGCCACCAGGAAGGTCCCTAAGTATTTTAAATATTTTCCTAAAAATAAATTTTAACTATTAATCAGCATTAAAAATAAACATAACATTTTATACTATACAATTCTACATTAGCCTGTCACAAGTGATGACTTTTATTGGAACCATTAAAAACACTCAATAGCACATGCCATACTACCATTATTCAAAATCATCATTGATCTTAAAACAAAAGCAAAATTCACAACTAATTTAGCAACATGTGCTAAAACAGATACAAAATTATCATGTGAATTGTTTTAATTTCTTCCTGAGCATACAGTCAAACTATGATCAGGTTCCCCTAAGGTTAGGTACAATCAAAGGATTGAGTTCAGGACAATGATTGTAGGAAAAAGTAATAAATGTTATTTCATAAGCTTAATTCCATAACAAATATATTGTGGGAGATCCTGTGTGTTTACTTTCATGATTTCTGTTTCCTGGATATCAAATTCCAAGATGATCTCAAATATCTTAATTGTCCATTTTGGTGACTTTAATATTCTTCTGTGAATATCCAGAGATATTGACTAAATGAACTCATTAAATAACAAATCAAAAGTAACACATAATTCTGATAAATGAAGTTTCTTTTTAAAAAATTCAGGAGAATATGACTAAAAGGGAAAACATACAGATGAATTATCCTTACCGCATATTATGTTTAGGTGATCATGACATGAAATTAGCCAATATGCAAATCCTTGTATTTACTGAAGAAGAAATACCTAAAATCTTGCCTTTTAAATATATTTAAAACATATGTTATTGTTTTCATAATTTCCCTATCATCCAAAATAAGGCAGGGAATGTTTTGTTACAAGAAAAATGTAATTTTGACTAGAGATTTCCAAGAATTGAGTAATTCTTGTCAAATTTATACTTGTAATATAAAAAGAAAAAGTATAATCAGGTTTTAATTTTATGAATTTAACACTAATTTTTATATCCTCAAAACACTGAAATATGAATTGAAATCCAAAGTGCTTCAACAAGTCTTGTGTTATATATCATGTGCAAGTCATTCCATTTCTCTGAAAAACAAGATGTCTCCTCCCCAGTGAAGACAATCTCTGTCCATGTTTCATGCCTTGTTATATTCTTGTCCCACGAATTTCTACAAATCATCTCATCTCTTCTGCGATTTTGACTTCTACTCTGCCCATGAAGTTGAACAATGTTCCACCAAAAATCTGAGAACATGTCCTCTATGTCACTGCCTTCCTGAAGACCTTGATCTGCATATAACTCCTGCTTCTCAGGATTTGACAGTACTTTAGAGGCAAAGCTTATTTCTCTGAATTTGTCATATTACTTGACTAAATTTCTGTATGCTTTCAATTTATTCATGCTAATCCAAGGCAGGACTCTTACAATATTGAAAAGATTGGTTTAGGCCACATTAGCCATGGTGGTTGACCACGCAGGCATTACGAGAGAAAAAAGGCAGCAGAACTGAGGAGTCGGCCCCAGAATTACTGTCATAAAAGCAGACTTTAATGATCTAATCCTTGCATACACAGCCCTTCATAGCCTAATCCTTACCAATCTTATCTCATGACTCTGAATTGTCTGCTATTCTTAAAACACTTCACTTTTATACTACTTTAAGCTTTGTAATTATCTATACTTTGGAGGCACCTTGGTACATGCAGTGCCCTCATCTAGAATGCCTATCATCTTACTGGGCTTCATTAGCAAATTTCAGTGCCTTCAGGTCTCAGTTTAATTACATGACATCTGAGGAGCCTTTCTTGACTTGTAAATGTATCTTGCTAATAAGTCAATTATAGCATATAACATTGTACATTTGCACGATTGGCCTGCACATAATTGTTTGATCAGTAGATCTGCCAAACTTGGCTAATCAGATTCACCCAGAAAGTACTTTAAAATACAGATTCCTCAGCAAATGTGGTAAACTACTTGATAATGACCTTGAACTAGGTCTTAATTCATTTTCCTCCTATCTTTATTGTAAGAACAAACATATTAAAATTGATACTGTTAACCAAAGAAAGAGCTCTTTATTCAGGTTATATATTTCTTATTTAAAATTCATGTATTTATTAAAATCCCTAAATGACTAAATATAAAAGATTTTAGAAAATAAAAATAGATGGCCTAGATCCTACAAATATTTCATGGTAAAATGGGGAAAGAATATGACAACTTTTTTTGTAAATTTTTAATTTTCTGAGGAAGTACATAAACAAGTATCACTGTTCTGGTTACCTAGATTTTAGCTTCTATTTAGACTGCATTTTTATTTACTTATTTATTTTTGGGATTGCAATTTTAAGTTTTATTGAGTATTAGAATATTTAATTGTGATATTTATAATAACACCTGATGTACCACATTATACAAAACATTTAATCATTACAACTTTATGATCTTTAAACAATCATCTGACTTGTTCGAAAAAATTGTAAGACTCCCATTTTCAGAAATACAAAACTTTTATTGCTTACTACTGCCCTCTAGTGAATTAGCAGAAAATCAACAAGACTAAGGTTATTTCCTTTTAGTCATAGTTGTGTCTACTTTTTTTAAAGAAAAAGGTTGCCATCTATATCTATAAAATGTTTTGAGAGAAAACACATAAGTTATAAACATTTCTAATTCCTTTTTATGCTGCCCTTTTCCCTGCATATCACCTTCAATTAGCACGATGACTTCTGACGTATGAACCTTGGATTACAGCAGAGTCAACACCAACAACAGCCTATAGTCTGAATACATCTGTTGTACATACCTGCGACAACCTATTCAATCACACATATGCTGCTATAACTAGTCAGATAATTAATAACATGTTCAATTAATATTTCTCTTTTAATACTGAAACACAGATAGTATTTTCTTTCATTTAACATCAGGGATATCTGAATATATCTTATAAATCACTGGCTAAGGAGAAATCAAGACATAGTTGTCATTACCAGCATATTAACCAATTTGGTCATAACTAGGTACAGTATATTTACTTCACTTAGGTACATGCATTCTAGGCAAAACTAATGAGCTTAATTGTAACTTAAAATGTCTTCTAAGATAGTACTACAATTTGATATTGGAACAAAAACATGTAAGGAGAAAAAGAAAAAAGGGTCATTGGAATAATAACCTTATTATATATTTTCTTGCAAAGAACAGTGAAGTACTTTCTGAGCTTAAGAGAGGTAGTCAGCCAAAGTAGAAACCATATTTTTGAGGTAAACACAAAGATTGACTTTCACGTGACAACATAAAAAACAGCTTAAATATTTACACAATGGATATGTTTAAATCAAGAGTATAACATTCAAGAAAAACTGCACCATCAATCCTCTTGACAGCATAAAAGAATATTGTATAGTAAAATATGGTCACGAATTATCAATCCAAAAACTAATTTGGGTGATTCATACTTGCAATGTGAAGTTCAGGAACACCTTTCCGACTTATTTTACTCACTATTTTCCTTAATATTCAAGCAAGACAGTGATATCATTTTTAAAATATTTACATGAATCTCAGAAATTTCTCACTAAATATAAAATAAAAATGATAAAAAACAGAGCATGGGCATGACTACTTTTATTACCGTGGTATACAAAACAATGGTGCATCTTAAAATCAGTGACACAGATTCAAAGAAATATAGCATTATATAGAAGGCTGAGAAAGTTGACCTTTGAAAGGGACTTCTATTCTCAAAGATTATTAAAACTGATTTTTTACAATAAATTTTGAATCTTTTTCAATCTTATTTTCTTTAATAATTTCTAAAATATACATATAGATTTGCATAATAGCATGCACATAAATGCCATAAACGTAACGAAAGACATTATTTTCAACCATGAGTGAATACAGCAAATGTGAGTAGTCACTGCCTTTATGGGAATTTCAGTGGTACTATGATTTTATATAAAAATGTAATTATTCAACATTCTCCCACTTGGTGGCACCAAAAAATTAAAACATCTACATAAATATTTGGCTCTAGAGGTGAACTGAAAAAGCACCAGATTCCCTTTCAATCTAAATTGAAACAATAGACAAATTAATAAAATGTTTGACATCCTTGACCTAAAATTGAGTAATTGATTATTTGCCTATTTCTTAGTATACAATACAGTAGATAGTCTGGGTAAACTTTAAATCATCATCTAGTTTCTAAACAAAACAATAATGCATACCTAAGAAATTTACATTACAAAAACTTTCAATATGAATGTTAACAGATTCTGTAACAGACACTTTTAAAGTACTTCAAAGTACCAACTTTTCACACTTCAAACTTCTATATCCCAAGAAAAACTATAACTCTTCCACATGCCCCCAACTCAATTCTTAAGCTTTTCAGTAATAACCTAGATAAGACTGCATCTGCCTACCGATAATCAGTACCATTAACCAATGGGTTTTGATTATGTCTTATAGTACTATTTAAATGATACTTATCTACTCATACACCCCCAAGTAATCACCAAGCACTGTGAATGCTTCTATGACTGATTCATCTTTTCATAATCCACATTCTAATTTATCATGATACAACTACCTTCAGCATCAGGTTTACTGTAAAAGCAAGAGAAAAGAGGTGGGAACTTGAGTCTAAACTATATGAAACCATGACTATTCAAGGACTTAAACTACTCACAACTATTTGTTGAGTAGCTAACAGTAAGAGTTAGTGAATTGTTTAATTAAATTCTCACAACTTAGTCAAGTACTATTCTAATTTTAGAGATAAGGAAATTTAGATAGCTAACTAGTTCAAATGAAATGAGAGATTCACATTTAAGGCCCCTCCTGTAAGGTGATAAGAAAAATACATAAAATTAGTGTTAACGCTCTAATTTAAATATATTGTTATATTAGATCCTCTCCTTTAGCCCCAGTAAAAATGGTCCCTTTCTATCCAGTCACCAACTCTTCATGTTTCTGGTGCACAGCCTCAGCACCATCAGAAGATCCTTTTTTCATTCCAGCCCTCTGCATTCTAGAATGATTATTGTGCTTGGTACTATTGACACTACGCAGCTGTGCTTGTTCCTCGTCATCATCCTTCTTAGGATGGTAATTTTATTTTATTTTTTAAAGATGTATTTTTATTTGTAGTACTACTTTATTACTTTAAACACAATAAGCACAGGCATAATTATGATACTTGTTTTAACTGACTACAAAATTAATTTTGTTTCAATTTGAAAATATAAAATATGGTATTCAATCTAAATATTTTTTACATATTGTAAAAATGTAAATATGTAAAATATTTTTTACTTATTGCAAAAATGTAAAAATGTTCCCATAGGAGTTAAGCTTATCTTCAAAGAGTTTTCATAATTTCACACTTTTCTTTTTCCCACTTCCTATCACTCCACAACCTTATAGCTTATTTAATTCAGTCACCTGAGTAATACTATTAAAATGATAGTCCCTATCATTTCCATTTAATACCCTTCAATGACCTCTAAATTCAATCAGAATAAAATCTAAAATCCTAATAATGACCTATTAGGCTCCAAATAACATGGCTTCTATGCCTAAACTTCTGCCATCTCTCCCCTTATTAACTGTGCTCCAGTTACACTGAATTTGCCTCTTTGAATATAGTATATGTGTCCCTACAGCTCAGGAATTTATGCTTCATCTTCTCGCAAGGCTGACTTTCACTATACTCAAATCTATGAAAGAAGCCATTCTTGAGCTTTATGACAAAATCAATTCCCACATTGCCTTACTTGTCTTATTTTTCTTCATAGCATCTACTATTTGACCATTGCAAAATGATTCTGAATCCCTCATTTCTGTATACTTTGCAAAGTCAAGCATGGACTGCCTTTTTGTACAATTTTTCAATGATGTTTATATATAGTAACTTTGAAAGACAAAAATTAGCGGCAAAGTGCAGTCCATTATAAAAGATTCAGTTTCCCTAAGTACAATGTTCTTCTTTTATATGAAAGTCTCATCTGGTACTCTTCACATTGCCAATGGAACTGGGACTCAGAAAATGCTGGTCCTATAGTTACTGGCATTACTGCAAATAATAAAAAAAGTTCTTTGCTCAGGAGTCTTGCATCTTCAGCTACCATCTATGAAACTGTAGCAGGTTGCAAGGAGGCTAATATCTCAGATCTTCTGAGGTTCTTGATGTTGCTTTTACATACTGGATTCCTCTTCTTCATGTATTTCTCTGACTAATTTTTCATCAACTTCTATAGTCTCACTTCCTATAATTTTCAAAGCAAGACCTCCAAAAGTCCCTAAAAGGCATTTTTTTAATTTTCATTTAATGGAAAACACTGACCATGGAAACACTGGCAAACCCAAGGTTAACATAAAAAATCAAATCCAAACTAGCAATCAGAATTTAGCAATCTACCTCCTTTGTTAGTGACTTGTGATGGCTTCTTAAAAATAAATAACTTCTGGCCCTCCCTGGTGGCGCAGCGGGTTAAAGCACAGCACTGAGAATCTGAAGCCACTTCCTCATGAGTTCAATTCCCGCCTGCAGCCTGCCCCGGAGGAGACCACATGGCGAGCCAGACCTCTCCTGACTCGCCCGCTGCTCCCCTCAGCAGTGTACTTCGTAGATCTGCCTATTCTGCTCCCCACTCTGTCTCTGGTGAAGCCTCTCACCGCCCCTGAGCCTCTGGCCTGTACCCCAGTTCTGTATGCACAAATAAATAAATAAATCTTTAAAATAAATAAATAAATAAATAAATAACTTCTATAATACACATATGGAAGGATAATTACCCAGTAATGCTGATATCACATGACCCTCTATAGCAACACATGAAAAAACAAAAATGATAATGAATAAAAAAGAATATCAAACAAGCATCTGAAAGCTATTATAATGCCTGTAATTTAAATTCTTTTATTATATGATACTTGAATAATTATATAACAAAACCAGGCTCTGCTATCACACTAATATCCCATTTCTTTTATATTGAATACACACTGGAACAATATTCAAAGATGTTTTCATTATAATCAGTATCTAGCATCTTTGCCAGAGTCCAGATGCTTTAATATAAACTCCATTAATTTTAAAAGTTCGAGATAATTTATAAAGTTGCCTGTGTTAACTCTTTTAGCAAATAGGTAAGAAACATTTAGTACTGGTTTTTCGTCTATAACTTAAGCAAAAAAGCAGTTTGTACACAAGTTCTATTATAACACCTATCTACTTCCAGAAAGACTAAAACTAAATCAGTCTCTGAAAGTATGAAACTAGATTATATACATTATAATATTAGATTACAGATACTAGAGAAATACTAAGCTATGTTCACTATTTGATTTCAAAAACTATATATCCTCAAGTAAGATAAATCCACTGAATCATTAACAAATATTTATTTATGGTGCAGAGTGAAAAAACACTTTCAAGATTCACAAATTATAAGTTTTGTTTCCAAATACTAAATTTCACAAGTATAGATAAAATGTGACTAAGTAGTTAAAATTTAACTCTCCTTTTGAGTGAACAAAACATAGGAAAAATGAAAACACCAAAATACTAAAGAGAAAAACAATTGAACTGAATATATGACTAAGATTTACAAATTAAAATGCTTCATAGAGTGAATCTTTAATTTTACATCAATTGTCACCACTGTACTTACTGTGTAAGTTATAGCTGCCAACATTCCAATTAAAGTCAAAGAACTAATGGAAAATGATAACGCAGCTAAACCATCTGCAAAGAAAGAAAATGCTGTAAAAGGGTATACGTACATTATGTATATATTATTTTAATGTTTATATTGAACAAATCAATTTAAAAATATAAAAACTGGCCCTCCCTGGTGGCGCAGCAGGTTAAAGCACAGCACTGAGAATCTAAAGCCACTTCCGCATGAGTTCGATTCCCGCCTGCCCCAGAGGTGACCACATGGCGTGGCAGACCTCTCCTGACCCGCCCACTGCTCCCCTCAGCAGTGTACTTCGTCGATCTGCCTGTTCTGCTTCCCACTCTGTCTCTGGTGAAGCCTTTCGCCGCCCCTGAGCCTCTGGCCTGTACCCCAGTTCTGTATGCACAAATAAATAAATCTTTAAAAAATATATATATATATAAAATCTGGGCTTCTAACTCACTCCAAAGAAATATATTAAGTCATCTATGAAGTGCTAACTCCAAATATAGTGTAATTAGTATAATTTATAAAATTATGTTTAAGGCAGAATATTTAATAGGCCTGATGGAAATAACTACAAGTAAAGCAGCAACTTATTTCTCAGCAATAAGATCAGGTGCATAAATCCTGACAGTCCAGTGTTTGTAGATGCCAGGCCTGCTATCCTTATTCTTGCTAGTATCAGCAAGATATTAATGGGCCTCAATTTACAGGATGAAATCTTAAGTGGAAAGCAAGAAAATTAAGAAGTTATACAGCAAAGAGTCCAAGATTTAATTTAATCATCATTTAATACTCTATCTGAGCAAAGAAAAAGTGCTGATCAAACAATGTACTGTACCTATTAAAAAGAATAAATACAAAAATAGTAAAAACTCCAGCATAGTATTTATAAGGAAGTATTTTAGGCTTCTTTGAAAATAAAGTTACTATATTTTGATGAAATTCTGAGTAGTAAGGAACATATTCTTACTTGATATCAGTCTTTAATGTGAATAGCATTTTTTTTAATGATTAAAACAGCTTTCTTAACCTTACCTTCTAAAACTGGCTATTACTTTTTCTTCTCAAAACCTAGATTTAGTTAAACCTTAATTATGTTAAAGATAACTTATGGAAAAGCAATTCCAAAGTATTTTGGTGAGGTAAATAAATTAATATTAGTGATAACATTTACATGAGACTTCTATAATTTATATATTCCACACAGACTAATCATAATCAAACACCAATGTAAGGTTTGCTCATTAATTAAAAATTAAAACCAATATATCTAGCACAGTTCTTCAACAAATTATTCTATATTATCCTAAGTGAATCAAAGGCTACACAGAAATTATAAGGTCTTTGCTGTTAAGATTAATTTTTCTTTTCACTATAATAATTTTAAGCTGAAACCAAGAAACTAGCTATATAGTAGTTATACGGACAAATGTGACACAATTTTTAATTTGCTTAACATTCTTTCAATCATAAACTAAAGAACTGAGATTAAATTAGTAAGAGTAACAAAAGACTCCTCAAAAAAGTACCAAGATTCATAAAACATGAATTACTATGGATAGAATTGTTTAAAAGAATACTTACGACTACTTCCAAGTTCTTCAAGCAGGAATTTCACTTTTTCCCACTCAGTAGAATTTTTGTTACTGGGAACATTCAATGGAACAAAAGCACTACAAAGGAGAAAATAAAGAATTAACAAATAAAATCTGCATCATGTCAGAGGGATGAGAGGAGTTTCTTACCTATGGTAAGAAATATCACTTAATATTTAATATTAAGTACACAAATATCACTTATTATCTTTATTACTAGATGCAGTGTAATCAGTTTCCTTGGTAATCCTATTTGTTTTTGCTTTTAAAAATGTTTTGAGGAATCATAGGCCAGAGATGGTAAAAAAAAAAAAAAAAAGGTACTTGGTACAAAAAAAGATAATCTTTGTATGACATCGGATCAGAGTAGAAATATACATGATATTTATAAAATGTTTTCAATATGCATAGAAAAGACCAGAAATAATAATTTCAATGTGCATAGGTGGAATGATGGATAGAGAGATGGAAAGATAGTCACTTTATTATCTAGCCCAGACCAATAAACAAAGAAAACATTAAGGAGATTAAGATAATGGGTTGGGTATCCCTTTAGTTGATGATACAGAGAACCAAACATGAATGTCAAAAACAGTTTATTCTATTTCCTGTCTAAGCTATTTACTGTTAGTAAATCAGTAAGCTCTATTCTCTTTTAAAAAGAGGGAATACTGAATAAGCTCAATAATATATCAGGGTATTTGCTCTGATAATGTATGCAAGTGAAATAGAGTAATTCTACCTTATTATTTTTTTTTTAGTTTTAAAAGCATTCACTCCTTGGCCCTACTGACACTTTTCATTTATATAAAAAGAAGGGCCAATTATGTCAGGTGGTCATGGAAATTTCAAACTAGTGCACACATCAGCTGACCACATTCTTCTTTGTCTTGATGACTTCTTACTACTTTAAAAGAGAAAAGTGATTAGTCACAAAACTAGAGCAATAAATGTAAAAAAAAAATTCATTATTTGTTGCTCTGTTTATAATAAAAAATAATGAAGTAGTACAATGGAATTTAAAAAAACTCTCACACATTAGAATTCTATAATGATTTTATTAGAATTTTATAATTTTTCAATTTTTAGCAATTGAACAAAAATATAAGCTAAGAAAAAAATACCTACATAAATCTGTTTCATGTGGACTGAGTTTTTAGATGTCCTAGCAAGTATTTTTTGTGAATAATGGAAAAAACTTTGTTTATAAATATCCTTTATTTTGTGAAGATCTATTAAGAAATACAGATTACAACTATGTGAAAATAGATCATTATCAGTGCCATTTTCAGGTAGTCAGAGGACTGTCCAGTGGTAGAAGAAAAGTAACACTCTTGATGACACATTCATGTTCAAAGCAGGGATATTTAACAAGCGTTCAGTTTTAGTAACACCAGAGGGATTTTTGTACATCCAACGAAAAACAAAAATATTTTTAAAGGTTGAGCAGCCCAAACTATTGTCACAATGACTTTAAGAAAATATTTATTTTAAAACTATCCAACAGAGTTAACATTTTGGCGCTATCATTTTAGGTAGAAACTAATAACAAAAGCAGATTCTACAGCTACCTTGCTACTGGGATTTTATAATCTAAGAAATAGACCTAAAATATTTTTATATGAACTAAGAGGAACATCCATAAACAGAACTCAAAAGAGTAGGTCCTAAGCAATACTGTTCGTAGCAGTCAATGTGCAAAGGCACAAGTCAATCGGCACAGACCGTGGCTTTAATTCTGGAAGAACTTGCTGAACTAGAGTTACCAGAAGGCAGAACAGCAGCTGACAGGCACAGGAGCATTTCAGCTTTTGAATAACCAAAAGGAGGAAACCAACAAGCACTGGCTAATTATAAGGCTTGTAGACAGAGAACTATAGAGAAAGGAAAATCTACTTATATATAAACAACTAAAATTATAGTCTTGAATACAAATAAATCAGTTTTTATGGTGATGACACTAAAGTAATCCAGAGTTATAGATAATGAGGTATGTGTAATAGAAAGATACTAACAATTTCTTAATTGTTTCCCTCTCAAAAAACAGAATCTGAGAAGCTCAGCCTTCAAAGACACACAAAACTGCACAAGAGTGCCCTCAACCCTTCTGAAAATACTAAAACTGAAAAACAACTTATAAGATTGGATATTTTATATCCTATCTGACTCTCTGTATTAGCTTAATATAGATCACTCCTGTCTTAAAGAAAAAGCAAGCAAATTTTAACAGATATTAAGTTGAAATAAATTCAACAGAACTGAAAAATTAGATTTTTACTTCCTATACTTTTAATCACCTAATCAAGTCATACTTATCTTTCAAATAGTATATTTGTTTCTTCTTTTTCTTTGTAACTGTTTTACTTTGGATCCTCGGTTCTTACCTGAACTGTTGCAATGGTTACCTATTCTGTTCTACCACTAACAATTCACTATTTCAACCCAACAGTCAAATGTCCAATTTAATGAATCCCTCAGACGGATGGAGCAGCATATCACTGTCTGGGGTAGCCCGGCCAGGCTTCTCACTGCTCTAGCACACTTGGACTTCAAATAACTTTACCTTGTTCTGTGCCATGCTCAATGTGTTATTAGAATGGTTATTAGAAACTGGAAGAAAGAAAACCCTTGTTATGAAGTGACAATAATTTTCACTTTTGAACTATTTTCTAGTGCTCAATAGATGGCAAAATTTGTAAGAGATGAAACTGGTTATTTTGCTGAGTAAAGTATTGAAGGAGCAGCTTGGTTTCTTCTTATCACTTATAATAAAACAGAAATTGAAGACATTGTAAAACAATTAACAACCAGCCTAACAGTACTGCAAAAAAGGAGAAAGACTAAGAGTGTGATTGAACAACCACTTGATAAAATTAGTATGGGTTGGAACCATGAATTTAATCAGCAACCTCAGCAGAAACCAGGAATAGATAGAATTATACAGCAGAGACACTGCCAATTTGAGGGAAAGGGTACTGAGATGGACAAAACACAGAAAAGTTATGAGGCTTCTGGGCTGCTGCAGGACTAAATGAGAGTTATTCTGCTAAAAATAGGCACTATCCTCTAAGAATAAGGTATTAACAGCTCCAAAAATAATTCATTTACCCTATGTGCTGCAATTCCTACCACAGGCCTATCTGACAAGGCTTCTTCTGCCTGTTTCAGAAGGTGGGGTTCCTCCCTCAATTTTAACTGATAGGTAGTTGCTGCAAACAGCCAAGGAGACAGGACCCACAGTCAGAACTAGTCAGTCTGCTGCACAGGACTGTAATGGTGACCCTGCAAACTACCCGTCAGTGTGCCTGGAAGGCAGAACATCTAACCAAAGATGAGTACTCTTGAACCATAAGATCTAATGGAATTTACTTTGATAGGCTTCAAGGTTGTCTGGAACTCATTAATTTCTGATTTCTTTCTTTTAGAATGGAAATGTCTATCGTATGTGTCCTTCCATTGTGTGATGACCACACATAACTTGTCCGGTTTCACAGGTTCACTCTGGAGCGGCATTTTGACTCAAGATAAATTATACTTCAGGTCTTACCCATACCTAATTTAGATGACAACTCGAAGAATTTGATCTCAAAATTGATGCTGGGCTAATACTTTAGAGGTTGCTGGGATGGGGTGAATGTGTCCTTTTGTGAGAAAGACATGAATTTAGGGAGGGTATAGAGGGCAGAATGCTATGAACAGTATGTATCCTCAAAATTGAAGCCCTAATTTCCAATGTAAAAGTATTTGAATTTAGGGCTTTAGTGAGGTAATTACAATTCAATGAGTTCATAAAGGTGGGACCCCCTAGTCCAACAGGATTGTTGTGCTCACAAAAACAGACACCAGAAAACACTACCTTCCCCAGTAAGAGGACAGAGGAAAATCACATGTGGATACAAGAAGACAATTGTCAACAAGTCAGGAAAAAGCTTTCTCATCAAAAATCAAACTTACCAGCAGCTATATCACAAACTTTTATTTAACCTCTGAAACTGTATGAAAATAACTGTTTGTGGTTTATGGTGGCCTAAGCAAGCTATACAGGTTGTCTTTTTTCTTCATCTAGTCCGATGACCAAGTTCCCGGCCTTCAAACTGCAATTCAAATATCACTCCCTCTTAGGTCTTCCTGATTTTATAAGACAGAGTAGGAACTTGCTGTTCCATCATTAAAATATGGCATATACTACTTATTAGCGCACTGATATATTATTGTTCATGATTTACTTGTGTCATCCCCAATGTGAACTTTGAGGATAGATCATGATTCTATATCTGTAACCCAACACCTTGCACATTACCCACCATCCCAACACATGTTCCAAAAATTCTAGTTGCATTAGTTAATCCTAGATCCCAATTTTCTACCCCAAAATTATCTACTATTTTATAGGCAAAAATACATCATTTTAACACAAATAAGAGTAAGTTATCTACAAGAAAATTCCAGCAACTTTAATCAATAATTTAAATATACACCTTGTTCAAATATTTACATAAGGTAACAATAAGAACACTGTTCACGATAATCAAAACACTACTAGTTTAGTAGCAAATGTCAAGCTTGAGAAGTCCAGGAGTCCATGTATTTTCCATGTATCAGTGACCCTATCAAGTGACTCAACTTATCAGTGAGAAAATAGAGGCCAATTAGAAAGAAATCCTTTTATTTGCTCAGCAAGTCTATCAACCTACCTGTACTTCTTTTCACCTTATCTTCCACAATTCCTCTTATAGCAATGGTGGAAATGCCCTTCTATCTTAATCAAAATGATCCACCTGCATGGGTGCTTTCGGTGCTATGCCTTCTCACCTGGTGCCACAGACATTAATTTAACTATAAAGAATTCTCAAACTGAGAAAGACAGGAGGCATCACAGGGAATAATATTTAGCAATTTATCTTATCTCACATTTTACAAAAGACAATAGTATCTAGCCCTCATTGGTCCCTCACTGGAGCTAGATACCACTACTGGAATAACAGACATTTTCTAATGCCTGACCCAGTTGCTTACTCAGTATCTCTTCCTGAGCGCCCAGTAAATTTGACTAAAACTGAGCTTTTGCTATTCCCCCACCTACTCCTCCTCCCAATTTATCCATCTCAATGATAATGTGCACAGGTACACATAGCCACACCTTCTAATATGGTAAAGAATTTGGCCTAGTTCAAAAAGAGGTCTGAAGTTTGCCTGGTTTAGGAGGCAATCTATATTATACCTGATATTAATATCTTTGTTTAGGGCGGGGCTGGCTACATCAGAAAGAACAGTCATGTGTTAGGGGGCATGGAGGGCTTAACTCCAGGTACATCTTGAATTTCTATACTTTCATACTCCATGTATCTAGTCTATCAGAAAATCCTGCTGGTTCTTGCTTCAAAAGATAGTCACTATCAAATCATAGTGTTACCATTCTTTAAGCTAGGTTATTGTAATAGTTGCCTAACACTCCTATCACTCACTGATTAAATTAAAAACGACAACAACAAAACCTCCAAGGAGTTCCCATATTCCTCAGAATAAATGCCGAAGTTCCTACAATGAATAGCCTACAATGCCCTACTCGTTTTGGCAGTTCTACTCACCTAGCCTCCTTCCCGAATGTATGACCCAAGAGAAAGAAGAGTTGTTTACTAACAGCTAATTCATGAATTCCTTATATAGCATCTGGAACAGCACAGGTACACATAATCATCTGAAAAGTGAATAAATGTTGTAGTTCAAGATATTCCTTCAGAAACAGTTTATTAAAAGTGAAACAAACCATTGGTTGCAAGCACACTAACAATAAATAGCCATTTTTAACTACAACATTCATTCATTTTTCAATACTTTACTAAACTGAAGAGATGCCTACATTATGCCAACAAGTAGATTATCAAAAATTACATGAAGTTTAGTCAAATCTGTGAAAATTTACAGCAGGGAGTTTTCTATAGGGTGAGGTGCATTCTGCAGATATTTCTGCACATAAAAAAATGTCAAAAGAATGATAGAAAAGGTAAATTTTTGAGGATCTGATTTTTTTCCTTTCTTTTGCATTTTGTTTTATTCTCTCCTAGAATGTTCTGAGAGTGTTTTTATTTGTATTATTATTAAAATAATGCAGTTTCCATTTTCAGAGAGGTGGAAAAAAATTAAGACTTACCCAACTAAAAGAAGAAGTGCACAAATCACAGCAAATCCCAAAGTATACTTGAATGCCGTTTTTATTTGCTGGATATCAAGGGGGAAAATACCACTTTAAAATATAAAATACTTATACTACAAAGTAAAATCACTTTCACATCAAATGTATACTTATATTAACCTTTGTGGTGCTTCCCTGTTGAAAAAGTTTAAGAAAAATAATGTATGTAGCACATCTTGGGTATTTTGCAAACTGCACTAGATTAGACTTTGAAGTCTTTTCAATGGTTTTGACCTTGTGAAAAAAGGCATATCCAATGCATAATTAATTCTCACTGGCATCTTTAGTAAAATCATCAGACCAATAAATTATTCCCCAAAACAGAGAACAATAATGTCTTCTACTCCAGTTCACTAAAATGATCTATAATAATTGCAAAAAATAGTGTATTACCTATAACATATTTATACAAGTATTCAAACATATTACATATGTTACCTTCACTTTCAACAACCCTGAGATAGGTATTCTTTTCCTACTTCACATATGAGGAAGCTGAGGCTGAGAGGTCAAATAATTTGTCCTAAGTTACAAATGTGTTAAGTGAATTACTTGATTAAACAGGGACTTGAAACTCGGAATTCAGGTCTTTAAATCCATGCTTTGCATGGTGCCATAATCCAAAAGTAAAGAAAATCACAAAGCTGGACTTTCTAAATATAGATTTAAAAAAAAAATTAATCTCAAAGGAAAACTTAGGGGAAAAAATAAAACAAACACCTAGACTTTTAGTCTAAAGTAAATCTCTTAAAAATACCTTTTAAAATTTAAATCCAGGCTTCAAAAGCATACAATTTGTTCACAAACAAGTGAAACAGTCTTTAGGAAAAAAAACTTAAAGGTAAGGAGGTTAATCTTAAATTTAACCAAAGTAGGGGGAAAGATGAACTTTAGAAGTGATTAATGAAAGCATATATATTGTTGGATATTTTTTTAACTTCAAATTTATAATCAGCAACCTTTTCTTACATATCTTGGTTTTTTAAAGTTATATAGTTTTTGCAAACAGTAATTCTGACAATTGTATAAGTTATCTAGATACCATTTTTTTCCACTCTAGCAAGTTACATTACCAACATTACAACTCTGGGAATCATTTAAAATATTTCTGATATACTAGCTCCTCATTTTAATGCAAATGTGTTAAGGTTTGCATGGTTAAGCATAATACTGGCTTTTGAGTGGATATATTTAATTTTGCATTTAAGTACCTAAATGCAGGTATAAAACTCCTGTAATTCAATAAAAAAAAAGTATTCTGTTTAATATATTAATCTGCTATGCATTAACAGATTCTAAACTACCCATGCAATCTAGAAATAGGTCCAACTCAGTTATACTACATAAGTGTACTTTTAAGATACTCTTAAATTCTTTTTGTTAATATTTTAGTTAAAATTTTCATACCAATACTTACTTGATATTCCTATTCTAGCGGATCACATCCTGCTCTCTAACTATTGTCTCCACCTACTTCCACCCTATAACAGCAGAGTGGAGTTGTTGGGAAGCAAGGTATCACCACAAAACTTAAAATATTACCTCCAGTCTTTTGCTAATCCTTGCTCTAAAATTACACTAAAACAATAATTACAATTCATAAGTGCTATTAAGCACTTGAAATATGGTAGTTTGAACTGTCTCTTTTTTACTTATTTTAATGTGGTTAGTAGAAGATTTTAAAATTCCTATGTGGCCCACATTATATTTCCTTCCACTAATCAATACTGTTTCTGAATAAATTCAGTCATCAAGAAAGAACCATTTTTTTGTCTTGAGACCCCTAAAGATACTTACATTGCATTTATTAGTATCATCATCATCTTTTTCTTCATAGTAGAAGTAGACAAAAGGGATCCAGAAGAATACACAGAATAATATAACAGAATATAAAGCTGTGGAAATAAAAACATGGGTTCTGAGTATATATGAACTAGGTGACTGAGATATACAGATATGTATATATATACATCTCAAATATATATATGCATGTGAGATGGGAAAGTAAAAAAAATTAGATCTAACATTCCACAAACCAAATTCACTAGCCTCTCTGATTCTTTATACTAATAACTATGTTTATGTCATATCTTGGTCTATCTTCCATTGTAAAAAAAGAAAAAAAAACAATATTACTACTACTCAATAACAAATCTTAATTCAAATTAGCAATGGGCAATTTTTATTAATAAAAATGAAAAAATGCACCAACGGTGACTGGCAGTTATGAGTTCTACGTACTCACTACAGTACTAAAAAATTTCTTTGTACTTAATGAACTTTATCTTTTTACATTATTCCAACTTAAAACTAAGTATTGTTGACATAGTCACAGCAGTAAGTTAGAAATAAAAAAACAAAGGAGCTATAATCGGTAGTGTCCTTTTCATACAATCTCCCCAATCTAAGTTTAGACTATGCAATATTATCAAACTAATCTTACACAAATAAGGATAAAGGTAAAAACGATAAAATTAAACTCAAAGTTAAGTGATAGGAATTACTGTTCAACTGTTTTAAAATAATGCTAAAATATTTTAGTTCAATAAGGAAATGACAATCTGAACAATTCAAAGATAAGTATATTTAACAATAAATATAAACAACTCCTTGAGACTTAACAAAGCTACCTAAAAAATGTGCTTCCAAAATCTTCTGTGTATATTTGCATATACATAAGCTTATGGAAAATGATATCAACATAATTATATAAAACAGTTACAAGTGATAATCCTTAAGTCCCTTATAAAAGCAAGCACTCATTAGTAATGCGTAATGAAACCTCAGTTAATGAGTTATGGTATTTGTACATGATCTTAATAATTGCTAGACTATTTCACTTACCTGGAGGCCACTTTGATAGGCCCCACTAAGTGCAATATAGCTTAAAAAAAAAAATCTCTGGGCAAGTAGGGCTCTATATAACCAACAGAAAGGTCAGAATTAATTTATTTATACTGAGCAATCAAGAAATGAGTGATTTTTGAGGTTTCAGATATTTAATGAAATGCATGTAGTCTTCTATAATTATAGGAAACTAATAATAATACTAAATTTTTAAAGGTAATGAATTTTGGTATTTCTACAACAAACCAGAGAACAACCAGTGTTAAAATTTCACTACAAGTCTAAGAGCTGAAGAAAATAAACTTATATTAAAAAAGTAACTACAACTAAATTAAACATAATAGGGACAAGACTGTAAATCATTCTAATACCATACCAATATTATGGTTAAAAATTAAGCAATTTGCTGGCCCTCCCTGGTGGCGCAGCGGGTTAAAGCACAGCACTGAGAAGCTAAAGCCACTTCCGCATGAGTTCGATCCCCGCCTGCCCTCGGAGGAGACCACATGGCGTGGCAGACCTCTCCTGACCGGCCCACTGCTCCCCTCAGCAGTGTACTTCGTTGATCTGCCTGTTCTGCTCCCCACTCTGTCTCTGGTGAAGTCTCTCATTGCCTGTACCCCAGTTCTGTATGTACAAATAAATAAATCTTTAAAAAAAAAAAATTAAGCAATTTGCACAGAATAGGACAAACCCTGAATTACTACAGCAATGGTTAGTAAACATGACAAAAACTTGGGTAATTTGGAAAATGCAATAAGGTTTGGCTTCCACCTCAGTAGCTTGCTTGTGGTCTTCACTTTTAGATAACCAAAGTGTACTATCAACAATCTTGTATTAAAATCATGTTCAATTAGCATAATGAGGTATAAAACTAATTTCTATAACTCAATAAAATACAAATAACAGTTATTAAAGCTGAACAAGATCTTAAGCTGAAAATTCACCAAAGAGATACATAAAAAGTCCAAGAGCCCATTTTAAAAGGTGATCATCATTAATCATCAGGAAAATGCAAACTAAACAAGTAGCAGGGACCCAGTAAAATGACTAAAATGAAAATGGCAATACCAAATCTTGCCAAGAAGGAATGCAAATGATACAACACTGTATAAAACAAGCAAGTTGTTTCTCACATTATACTTATATATACCATTTGACATGATTCTATTACTCTAGCAATGAAGTGCAGTAACATATGCAAGATGTTCCTACTTGAGTTACAGAATCCAGGATTTGTAATACTGATATATTTGCCTGCCTGATCAACTTTGATTATCAAAACTACAATACCTGCCTCTTCCCTCCAAAAGCAAGTATTCAGCATAAATTGTATGTTTCCCATAATCTCAGCATGCTGGTACTGCACACTTAGCTGCACAAAGCTAACTTACCCATTTGTGAATATCCTCAGCACTAGGTTCTCAGGTGCTGGTCAATGGTCAGTGATATAAACAGGCCCCTCTCCAGATATAAAAGTTAAACAATACCAGGTATGCTGCATTAACTTATAACACAAATGTCCATAGCAACATTATTCATAATGAGCAAAACATGGAAATGATTAAAACAAATAAGCAAACTGAGTGACAAATTAATGTAAAAGATAGCAATAAAAAAGAATGAACAGTAGATTTGTGAGATACAGATGAATCTCATAGACTTAGTACTTATTAGTCCAAATACAAAAGGACATTTTCTAAAGTTCTAGAACTGGCAATATTAATCCATTATCAGGCAACTCAAAATAGTGGGCAGGACTGTTACTAATTGTAAAGAAATACAAGGACATATGAAAATACAAACTCTTTTGTTGCTCAATATCCACAGGAAGAACTAGGAATATCCAGAAAAAGATATCAATACTTTAGACACTTTGCCATACTCCCTCATCAATCTGTAACTCATTGTCAGTTTAGAGCAACTGCTCTAAATCTTTATTTCCCTGACTCCACAACATTCTAAGTTATCTTTCATAATATGACTTCTTTCTCAGGGACTTCAGTCATGTGTTCTTTATTTAGCCCACAATTCTTTATTTAGCCCACAAATGTTAACCTGTGAAGATGAATTAACATTTTTATATTTTAGATCAGTTCTAATACCAAGTTGGGCATCTATATCTATAAATGAAAAAAAGATAAAATTGCTGCTACCACTAACAGGAAATAGAAAAATGCTTCTTTTAAAGTTCTACTTCAAACTGATGCCATTTGCAAAGGAAAGTATTCATAACTTCAACAGTGTGGAAACACTTATATCCTAACAGCTTTATAAAGTATGTTTTTACTTGTGTTTTATTAAAAGACTGACACTATCGTTTAACAGATTATTTAACAGGACAGATCCACTAACATCCACAAAAAAGGGAAAAATATGAAAACTTTATGTTCACAAAAATTAAACTTATAAAACAAGTTCTTTTTTAAAAACAAGCTATCAAGAACTAGCAAAACTAAGTAAACAAAAAACCACTATTTCAGAGAATACATATGAAGCAAAAAAATCTACTTCTAAAATAACTACTGTTAAACTTTAACATGAAAATTAACTTTGTTATATCAGGTTTTTGAATTTTTAGATAGTCTCCAAACTATCAATGAAAATAGCTCATTTAAGTCAAAATACTATGATAAAGAAATACACAGTAAAAATTAGAGAGTATGTTTAGTTATTACAAAGCTTTTATAGCTTTTGCTATAAAGGGCCAAAGTATAAATACACTCTGGAAACTTTAAAAGCTTTCTAAGATTTTCCCATTTACCCAACAAAAGAAATCTGGAGTCAAAACTGATAGCTGTTTATCCGATACCCATTTTCCTGTCAGCTGACAATCACCTTTTTCTTTTTTTATTTAATGTTGTCTTTCAATCCTTTCCTCCTACTTCCGGCCTTAATGGATAAATGACAGTTGAAATACTAGTCACCACATTAAGAGTTTGCAGTGTTCTTAAGATGGAAATCACATGTAAGAATAGAAAGCAACAAAACAATGCCAACACACTGCCATACCATACTTGTAGCCTATCTCCAGACTTGATTCAAGTAAGACTGAAAAACTACTGTGATATTTAAGTTGTATATTTTCAATCTGTTAGTTGTAGTTAGGTATAATTCCTGAAACAGAATCTAGTACCAGAAATGGGGGAACCCAAACATTAATTGAGTATCCTGAATTCTTAATGATGAAGGTTGAGTATAACATTTCAATTAATTTTGCTACAAAACAAGGTAGCATCAACAGGAACCAAAGAATCCCCTGGAATACACTTCTCTTTACTTTCCCTGTGTAGCAATAACTGTACTTCCCTAGTAATCAACAACAATCACTTAAATTAACATAGTCACTGTATTGCCTATTGATTCAGGAATAGAGAGACCAAATTTGCCAGGCAGTAATCATAGCTTCTAATTCAATTAAATCACTGGTTTATCCTTGCTGGAAGAACTGTCCATATATTAAGAATTTTAAACCAGCAGAACTCAGCCGAAAGGACAGAGGCAAAAGTTTTGTAAGCAGTTCATTAAGAATAATTGTAATTAGCAGGAGTATAATGGACCAGGTGGAAAATAACAAAAATAATGAACAACCATATACCAGAGACATTTTGTGGGGGTGGAGTGGGGAATGGGATCAAAAACGGGGTGGGGGGAGGGAAATGCATGGGATTATGGTGATGGCACATGGGTGACTTGGTGATGGGAAACCCGCGGGGATTACAATTGAGATGGAAAAAAAATGTACAAAATGATGTAAAAATAAACTTTTGTAATAAAAAAAGAAAAAGAATAATTGTACTGCCATGTTCACTTCTACCCCTCAGTTGCCATTAACACGTATTCGGATTGTGGGAGAAAGAGACCATCTACTGCTTATTGGCCCACAATTAAAATAGAAACATAGCACTTCTCAATTCAGTTTATGAAAGTGGCAAAATTGGTACTCAAACCTAATAATAATTTTTTTTAAAGGCAGATCAGTTTTCACTGCAAGTCAATTTTTAAGAGGATTCTAAGCAAGATAGTAGCAAATCAAATAATAAACTAAAAAGCCATCATCATGACCAATTGGGTTTACCCTAGAATACAAAGTTGGTTTAAAAATAAACTATCCTTGTAATCCACCACTTGGAAAAAAAATTTCTGAAAACTCACTCAATTGTCTCTCTTAAATAAATTCTACAAATATTTAGCAAATACGTTTTGCTCTAGGGATCACAACTACAATCGAAAAAACTAAGAAGTCACAACTCTTACCAGGTTTAATTCTAGTGAGGAAAAATATTTAGAATCTTTATTTGAGCTGCTCAGAGTCCATAAAAAAAGTTCTTGTATCAGTAAAGAAATGAGAAACAACCAACCAAAAAAGCACTTCAAACTGAAAAGGCCAATAAATTAAAAAAGACCTGCAACTACATTTCCATAAGTGAAATGTAGATTAATGAACTGTCAGATTGACAAAAACTAAAAACACAAGGTAATACTGAAATTTAAAATACAGAACTAAAAGATTTATATCCTTCTAATAAAAAAAAATTGTCACTATTTAAAATGTTGTAGATACAACTTATGATCCATCAAATGTATGTATTTGTACATCTGAAAAAGGAAATGTGTAAACAGTCATTGAATAATTTTTATAGTGAAAAATATCAGTGTCCAAACTGTTCACAGACAATGAAAATAAAATAAACTATATTTTATGTAATAACGTGTAAATCTTAAAAACATAAAGATGAATGAAAACAAGCAAGTCATTTCACATAAAGCTCCCCAAAATGTAAAACTAAGTAAGGATACAGGAGACAAAACTATAAAGCAAAGCAAAGGATTAACACAGACTCACTACAGAACAGTAGTTACTTCTAGGAGAGGGGAAGAGGTGGCATGATGGAAAGGCACAAAAGGGACATCACAGTAGCAACTTCAAATCGTATTTTGTATGTTTAATACTATACATAGAGTAAAAACAAAGCTGTCTATATTTTCAAGACTGTAATGGATGGCAGCCAGCCCCTAAAATAGTTTTCGAAGATCCTCATGCCTCCTATATCCCTTGTGCTACCCACTCCCCTTAAGTGTGTGCTAGCAAGTCCTAGTGATTCATCCCTGATGAAAAATATGATGAAAGTGGTGAGATGTCACCAAAAAGACTAGTTTTTGTCTTGCTTAGTCTGAGATATTTCTGAAGCCATGTGGTGACCTGACTGATGGGAAGACCCATTTGGCAAAGAACTGACTTTACTGGCAACCAAGAACTAAGAGGTAAAGCCAACCTGAGACTCACCTACTAAATTTGGATTCTTTCCAGCGTGAGACTATTCTAAATAAATGAATGAATGAATAAAAGCTGTTATGAATATTTGCAGATGGACATATATTTGTATGGCCATGAAATGGAATTCTTATAGTTAGCAGAAACCAGAGAGCAATTTAACATTTTAAGAAAGTTGCAAACTATGTTCCAAACTATGTTACATCCTTAACAACACCATGTGAACATTCTGCTTTCTGTGTCAATATTTGTATATTGTCAACCTTTTTTTTGTAACAGTGAGTTATGAGCCAAATGCTTATGTCCCCACCTCCCAAAATTTGTTTAAGTCCTAATGCCCAAAGTAATGGCATTTGGAGGTGGGTTCTTTGGGAAGTAATTGGGCTTAGAGGAGATCATAAGTGGATTCCACTTGATGTGATCCATAAAAGTAAGAGAAACCAGTGTTTGTGGTCTCTCCTCCACGTGAGGACACAGCAAGGAAGAGGGCCCTCACCAAGAACCAGCACAGTGATCTTGAATTTCCCAGTTAGCAGAAATGTGAGCAAAACTGTCCACCCAATCTGTTGTCTAAAAATCACCCAACCTGTAGCATTTTTGTTACAGCAGCCCAAAATGGACAAGAGTAGTAAGTAGTCAGATTCTACATAAACTTAAAAACCAAATGAAAAAGAATTTCTTGCCATGTTCAGAAAAAAAAAATATGAAAAAATTTAGAATGAAGGATGACTCAAGGTTTTAGACTTGAGAAACTCAACTCTACCCTGCCAGTTGCTACTGACTAAAACAAGGAAAACTGAGTCTACAGACTGGGGTGAGTTGTTTTAGAAACATTAAATTTGAGATACCTTTGACATTTTAGCAGAAATTATCAAGTTAACAATTATACACAGGAATATTTGATTCTGTGAGTTTGGAACTGGTATAGTATTTAGAATCAAGCAAGGGATTAATTCAGAGAATAGGTAAATACTTAGCCTTGGGCACATAAACAGTAAGGAGGTCAGGAAGAAGAAAAAAAAAAAAAAACAGCAAGTCACTCAAAAGGCACAATAAGAAAGCAAATGAAGAGTTTGTATACCTATTTCTCTGACTCCTGCAACGCTAATAAAGGTTTGTTTTATTTACTAAGGTGACAAATGAGCAGGTTATTCGTGAGAGAATATACAAGGCAGAGTTAGAAAGTACAAAAAAAAAAGCCTTTACTGAACTCTCCTGCGTTGCTGGTGGGAATGCAAACTAGTACAACCACTATGGAAAACTGTTTAGAGGTTCCTCAAACTGCTAAACATGGAGCTTCCTTACGACCCAGCAATCCCACTCCTAGGTATCTATCCAAAAGACACAAAAACACTGATTGAAAAAGATACTTGTACCCCCATGTTTATTGCTGCTTTATTTACAATTGGAAAAACATGGAAGCAGTCCAAATGCCCAAAAGTAGATGACTGGATTAGAAAGATGTGGTACATATATACAATGGAATATTACTCAGTAACCAAAAATGAGAAACACATGTCTTTTGCAGCAACCTGGATGGAGCTGGAAAAGATCATGCTTAGTGAGATAAACCAGAAAGAGAAAGAAAAATACCGGATGGTTTCACTCATAGCAGGAGTATAATGGACTAGGCGAGAAAATAACAAAAATAATGAACAACCATATACCAGAGACATTCTGTGGAGGCAGAGTGAGGAATGGGATCAAAAACGGGGGGGGGGGGGGGGGGGAAGGGAGGGAAATGCACGGGACTATGGTGGTGGCACAGGGGTGATTTGGTGATGGGAAACCCGTGGGGATTACAATGGAGATGGAAAAAAAAATGTGCAAAATGATGTAAAAATAAACTTTGTAATAAAAAAAGCCTTTACTTTCTGTATTTCTACTTGAAAGCTAAGTAGATATTATTAAGCCTCAGGAATATTTATCCAGAGCACTCTTCAGCAAACCTAACCAGAATTCAAGTAAAAACCTCTTCCAGTGATTAAAAACATGTTCTTTTAAAAGGGGGAAAGGAAAGCAGGAGATAAAGCACAACTATGTTTCATCAAGAATTTTACAAGCCTAAATCAAAAAACAAATGCCTAAAATTAGCCTCTATTTTTCTACCTTGTCCTGAAAAGTGATTAAATATATCAGCAGTGCTTTCAAAATACAAATTGGCCAAAGAGGCAAATTTGATGAAATACTAGATCAATTCTTTTAATACTGATTTCTAGTATCATTGAACTTAGGTTTACTTCTGTAGCTTTTTTATCTGATGTGAATAAAAGTATCAAGTATCACCTATTTAGAACTGACCACAGGTCTCACTCTCCTCATATTGTAAAGCAGATACTACTCACTGCCATTTGACAAGTAGAGAATTATAGAGAAGTTAAATGATTTCAAAGTCCCAAGGTACTATATTTAAATTAGGCACTAAGAGATTGTAAATCTATGTTTACATTGTACCCTCCAGGTATAACTTTTCAGCAATTAACAAGCAGGGAGTGAGGTGAGACTTTCTGAAAATTCTCCTTAGGTGCTATAAAAAGTCAGGCATAGAAACAAAAGTTTGAAAGCTTCTTAATCCAACTTATTTATTGTTTCCATTATCTTAACTCATATAACTATGAACATACTGCAAGACACTTTCCTCTATAGTTACTTAATAGCAAAAAGTAAGAATGTAACACCTAATAACCAGGGATTTTTTGACTAAATTAGAAGAGCAGCCACACAATGGAAAACATGTTTTTTTAAATACACATATACAAGATCCTTGTAGCAACAGTATTTGAAATAGCTAAAAACTAAACCACCCAAGTGATCATGAATACTAGAATGATATAGTACATTAATATAGCAATTACAATCAACCCACAACATAGAAGAATCTTAGATAAAACGTTGAGCACATATGAATTCAAACACGAACGACTATGCATGATCAATTTATATCTATACAAAATGACAGCCCAAGAATCCAGTCAAGAGAAAAAGAACCTCTGGAAAAAGTAACAGGGCCACTATAGTAGAGCCAAACAAAATAGTCTAATAATCTTGCTTATGGCTTTTTTTCATTCTACAACCCCCACATTCATGCAAGTCCAACTTCAAGTCAAGCAACTGAGAAGCCATATATTCCTAAGGCAATGACTTTGAAATAACTTATCTCGCATGCCTTTAAAATGATACGGGACACACTCCTTGAAAAGACTTGGAAAAATACTTGCTAAAGTCACGCGTGGTCGGTTTAATCCTCAACCCAATAATATTTAATCTAGTCATATTTTGATTCAATGATAAGAAAAAAGACTTAGGAAAAAAGTTGTCTTTCATGCATTCTATAGCATAAATAAACACATTTCAATGTCACAAGAGAGGAGGAGGATACTTCCTCCAAAACCGCTTTGGAAGAAATGATTTATATCCACTAAATAAATTTGAATTGAAAGGATTACCTTCTGCTTAATACAGGATTATTCCAGTTTTAACTGAGTACCTCAAATTTTATACTTTATATCTACTTAATTATTGATCAAAACCAATAAATCTGTATTAAAATACCATAAAAAATTTCTAAAGTGTAGACAAAAGGGACATATTTCACAGAGCCTATAGAGCTTAGAGATAGAGAAAAGGTTTAAAAAAGAGAGCCAAAGCAGCTAAATTAAAATCCTTGAAAAAATTGTTCTACCAATAGAAACTTCTGTACATTTTTTTTTCACTTTCCATTTTAATGTCCTACTACTGAAATTTTATATAGCATTTTGATTTATTGCTGAAAAAGGACATTCCTTTTCAACTCAGCACGTTTTTTATTAAAAAAATCAAGTCATATGTTTATTCAATGAAAAAAATTCTGGAGACATTTAGGTGGTTATTATAAATCCACCATCAGGAAAGAGAGAGCTAGAGAGGGTCCAGTCAATAATCCCTTGAAGAACGCTGGCTCTGTCCAATATAATAAACAAGACTATTAACTCCCAGAGAAGACAATCAAACATAGAAAAATATGCCTAGAAAATTGAGATTTTTAAATCAAGATGCAAGTGGAAAACTGGCAATGGAAACAAAGGAAAAGAGCTCAGATTTAAGGTACTTTGAGCCTCCACAAAGACAGAGTGAAATGAAACAATGTAAGTTTAAAAATTTACAGGATTATAAAAATGAATGCTACATTAATTATTCCAGATGTCAAAAGTAGTTATTTCAAATATGATATCAAAAATAAATATTGCTTTATTCTACATTGTGATTAGCAGCTCAAACAAAAAATGAAACTGAGATACTCACTATAGTACCCATATAATACAGTGTCCTCAATCTGTCTGCTGACATTAGCATTAGCCCAGTCCTAGAATAAAAAGGGAACAACAGAAATGTTAATGAAACATCTAGTTGCTTAACAATTATAATTAAAGTGTAATATGACTAAACACTACTTACAAATACATTATCAATTCTAAGTGGTAAAGTACAGTACACGCCTTCAAGAAGTCAGAGAAGACAAGTAAACAGATTTTAATTTAATTTTTTTAGAGTCATCATTTATGCATACAAAAATAAGGTACAGGCCAGAAGTGTGAGGGGTGAAAGGATTCACCAGAGACAGAGTGGGGAGCAGAACAGGCAGATATACTGAAATACCTGCTGAGGGGAGCAATGGGTGGCTCAGGAGTGGTCTGCCACACAATGTGGGTCAGCTCCCTGGCCAGGGATGGAAGTGGTGCTGCAGCAGTTGTAGACAGCTTCATAGTGCTGCACTTTAACCTGTTATGCTATTAAGGAGGGTCCAAGTAAACAGCTATCTGTAAGGGGATACTGAGATAAGATGACAACTTAGACAGGAGACGTCTAACTTAAATTTCAGGGTCAGGGATGGCTTCCCAAAAGACCCTAAATTGAGGCCTGAAGAAAGAGAGGTCATTCTAAGGGAAAAGGGGGAAAGATAATAGGAAGAGGTAAGAAAGCAAGGATTTGAAAAAAACTGCAGGACACTAAATATAGACTCACTAGATCTGTGGAAAGGTAAGAGAAAACAAATGGAATGAGAAACCTATGAGTCATACAAGTATTCTGGACCTTGTCCTAAGGGCAATGGAAAATAATGAGCTTTTATGCAGAAAATTATAAATGTGATTTGCCTTTTAGAAAAAGATGTTTGAACATAATATAATTTTTAAAAATACCTGAAAGAATAGTCAATCTAAATTTCTTTGCATCATCCCACAGTGTTCATTAAATTACTAGACTTAGTCTATATAATTCAAGAAAATTTTTTCAAATAAAAAAATTATACATTAAGGAATCAGAAGTAGGATACAGAGAGATGCATGAGTTTCTGTTGAATAAGCTAAATTTTATGCACATGAAAAATTAAACCAGGAGAATCTAAGTAATTTTTCATTGCTATTATGAAGCAAAGGCCTAATTAAACTATGCCAATTATTCTGTATGCGCTCAAGTCAGTATATCCAGTACAAGGCTTCTTAAGGAAGGATACCAACATGATTCTTCTAAAATAATTTAAGTTTTCCTTTCTTTTTCCCTCCCTTTTCACTTATAAACACTTCTAAGAAGTGAACATCTATAAATTTCTTACAAATGCCCAAAATAACAAATATGTGCAGAATCTAAACTTTCTGTACAAATGCAAAACCATGATACACACAACACAAAAAAAAAGACATTACTTTCCAAGAGCAATAAAAACTGTATAAATATTTAAAATAGGCTAAATTAAAAAAAGTCAGTAATATAAAGAAAACAAAGGCTATAAAAAAGATCTAAATAAATAGAAAGTTAGATATTTCCACATGGAAAGATTCTAAGTACCAAATCCTTCCAAACTAATTTATAAAATCTAGGGAGTAGAGTATTGTTACATGCCAACTTTAAGTATCTTAAAAAAAAAGATAGGCAAGAACAAGGGCATTTTTTTAGAAAAATCACAAAATTTGCCTAGTTACTAGGCTTTAATAAAACATGAAAATCTACTATTATAGAACCTTACTGAAATACAGAATTTTAAATGTTAATATCTATCTGTAACAATATACAGAGATAAAGCCATTCCTACATAGAAATAGTTTAAAGATAGTTCAGGACTGCACATTCTTTGCTGGAGTTCATCTAAAAAGATTCACAAGTCAGGACATGTATACCAGTACATATATATGTATTAAAGACAAGCAGTTCTGGGCCCTTCCTGATGGTGCAACAGGTTAAAGCACAACACTATGAAGCTCTCCACAGCCACTGTAGCACAAGTTTGGTCCCCAGCAAGGGAAGTGACCCACATGGCCTGACAGACCTCTCCTGACCCACTCAGTGCTCCCCTTAGCAGTGTATTTCAGTATAGCTGCCTGTTCTGCTCCCCACTCTGACTCTGATGAAGTGTCTCACCCCCACTCCCCACCCCAGTCCTTGTAAATAAATAAATATTAAAAAATAATAATAATAAAGACAAGCAGTTCCCATTGAATGATCATAAGACCACTAAGATTATTTAATTTATTAAACAAATAAATGAACAGATGTTTTATTAAATGTTGCCTGCCATAACCTAACCCAATGAGGCCTTCTTTTCCACACAAAAAGCATTCGTATCCAATCTCAATTATTTGTGGACCTCTGAGGCCCAAAGTTTATAGCTGTCCGCAATCAGAACATACTAGTGACCCATGAACAGCTTTGGATCTAAACTCAGACTACTTAGCACCCACTGTGCTTACCTGCAAGTTATCTATAACATTTTATCTTATATAAAAGAGAAAAAAGGAAGTAGAGGTACTTGCACTTTGGAAGGCTTACTTTTTTGTAAAATGTCAAATATGTAAGAACTTGTATACTTTATTAGCCCCATAAATTCCAACCCATATCAAGTAGTGTTTACTGATTTTCACCTAAGAGCTCTTTACCTAGCAAAGAGCTAGGTAAATATGTTGTTTAAAATATTTTTTTTTAATTTTAAAAACAGTAAACAAGAGATAATTTAAATCCCCAGGGATAAAAACAGTAGAAGTGTTAGGTACATTCATAAAATGGAATGCCACAGACATTAAAAACAAAGAAACAACAAAAATGGAATACCATAGACATTAAAAACAAAGAAACAACAAAAAAAAGTTAAACTGTTGCAGATGGTTACCTACTTTTTTTAAAAAAAAGATTTATTTATTTATGCATACAGAACTGGGGTACAAGGCAGAGGTGCAGGGATGGTGAGAGGATTCACCAGAGACAGAGTGGGGAGCAGAACAGGCAGACTGACCAAGTACACTGCTGGGGGGGGTGGGGGGGGTGGGGACAGAAAATGCTGCAGCCAAAAGTTTTAACACACAATCTTTGTCTAATAAAATATATGGAAAGAAACCCCTGTCCATTCATAGAAAAAAAAAGACAAAAAAAAAAAAAGTATGTTCACCCCATGAATGGGAAAGAACTGGAGAAAAATCTATACAATGACTAGAATTTTTTCATCAACAATTCAAGTACCAAATGAATATGTAGATAATTGAAGTGTGAGCTCCTTACAATAATAGTTTTGTTAATGATTGTTTATGTATCAAAAAAAGGTTTTTTTATCAAAACATAATTTTTTAATTTAGAGACTTAAATTTGAAACAGGATAATTTATAACTACCCCAGTGCAAGTTCCCTATCAGTTTCCAAGACAGCCCCCAGGAGGTGTTAAAACACCCATTGACAATCATCTAAAAGTTAACCTTTAAAAATGAACAAAAGCTCACTAGTTGGGAAAAAATTAAAAGTACAAAGTCTGAAGATAATTAAAGCCAAAGATTTATTGAAACAGTATTCTTTATCCTACAAGTTTCTTTTGTTTAACCAAATTGTATGGCAATAAGAGGATATAACTGTTACTATTTTAAAGCTACAAATATGTGTAAAATATACAACATTACTCAAGTCCTATTAATATATTTGGCTTTTATACACTGTCTTGCCTCCATCCTATCTGATGTACTGTCAGGAGAGCTTAGTTTATGAAATCCCCCTTCTACATTTTGAGAACTACTATGACCTTGGCATGTTTTATAAACTATTGCTTCCCAAAGTAGAGTCCAAAAAGAACTCTGGAGTGATTTCAGACCCCAAGGAATGTGAGACAATCAAGGATGAATACTAAAAAAAGAATACTAAATAAGTCAGAATAAAAGGGAAAGAACATATATTCCATAGACAGAGATGTAGTTCATCACATAAATAAAACTCCCTTTCATTTTCTTCAAAATAATTTTTGAAGAAATAAATATTTATAATAAATAACTACCTCAACCCAACCCAAAACTACACATGACTCACCTCACTGATTCCCTGAAATTATTCTTTATATTTTTTGGTCACAAAACCCCAAACTTAACAGTCATTTCTTATCCCTCTTACTGCCTCTCGACATAATTAGGAAAGACTATCTCTCTTTCTGAAATCATCCCTTTGATTTCCATAAGCCTCCCCCTTATTTTCTTCATACCCTTCTCAGATTGCAGCCTCTCCCCTCCTCCTGGACTCTGTATCATGAAGCTCTCAAATCCAAACTCCAGTGCCAGGCTTTTCTGATTATTCTTTTACCCCAGTTAATACTCAGTCTATAACTCTAAATATTAGCCATATGCTGCTGAGTTCCAAATATTTCTCTCGAACCCTATACTCTTCTTGAAGTTTCAACTTCCTACTGGTCACCTGCACTTGAATGTATGATGGCACTAAGAAGGTAACTTGTTGAAAATACAGATATCTTATCCTTCTGATACAATTACACATGGGATAGTTAGCTGCACTTTCTCTAATTCACTGTGTATTAAACACAACAGATTTTTGTGTAGGAGTTTGGTATCCTGTCACTTATTTTTATTTCTACTCATTTTTTAAAGAATATTCTATGTTTCTTCTATTCCCATTTTGTCATAAATGGTTGTTGAATCTTGACAAATGCTTCTCTGAACCCTGATAACATCATATGATTTTTATCTTTCCTCTTGTTGGTAGTTAATTATATTAATTGCTTTTTGAATGTTGGTTGAACCATCCTTATAAAACTGAAATAAATTCTATGTGGTCATAATGTATGAGTCCTTTAATGTACTGCTGAATTCAATTTGCCAAGATTTTATTAAATAATTTTACATCTATGTTTATAGAAGATATAGGTCTATAGTTTTTATTTTTGTAATGCCCTTGTCTGATTTTGGAATATTAGTCTCATAACAAAATGGAAATGATATTCTACACCTATGAACTGGAAGAATTACACTGCTAAAATGGCCATTTTACCTAATTCAATATGTACATTTAATGCAATCCTATCAAAAGTTCAATCCCTGGCTAGGCAGCTAACACACACGACTCAGCAGACTTCTCCTGTCTCGCCCACTACATTCCTTTGCAGTATACTTCAGTAGATCCACCTGTTCTGCTCCCCACTGTCTCTGGTGAATACTCTCATACCACACATCACTGTCCCACACTCTAGTTCTTCTACTCTAAAATAAATTAATAAAGTAATAATTAAAAAATTGGATGTGGTCACACACACACACAATGAACAAATACTCAGCTCTAAAAAGAAAGATGAAATTTTATTGTTGGAACAAAGTAGATGGAACTGGAGGTCATTAAGTCAAACCAAATAAGTCAGAACAAGAAAGACAAATGCCAGATAGTTTCACTCACATGGGGATTATAAAGTAACAAAACAAATGAACACACACACACAACAAAAGCATCTCTGAGACTCTGACAAAATATGGTGGATCAGAGGGAAAAGGAAGGGAATGGGAAGAAATGATAGAGGGTATGATTTTGGTGATAGTGAATGATACAAATTTAAGGTTCACTGCGTAATCTAAAAGAAAGTCCATAACTTCACGACAATTCTTACTTAAAAAATTTCAAGATACATTTCACAAAATCTGAAGAAATCAAATATTCTAAATTCAAAACTAAAAAGTATTCTATTCAATTAATAATATATCAGATGTCTATCTCTTTCAATATACTACCATTGAGAATATTTATAATTTAGTGAGTAAAGATGCCAGACTGCAGAGCTTCAAATCCCAGCGACCACATTTATGAGTTTTATGACCTTAAATAGCTTACTATACCTTTCTGAACCTTCATTTGCTGCCCTAAAAGTTAAGAATAACACTGTAGACATCATGGGTTGTTGGAAGGTTAAAGAGAGTTAATATATATAAACCATTTAGGATAGGGTCTGACACAGAGTAAATAGTCAAAAGGTATTAGTTGCTATTTTCACACAGTGTTTATTACATTCTTAGTTTTCAATTAATGCTTACTTAGAAAATAACTAGGATCTCACTGGTGGTGCAGGGGTTAAAGTCAGCCCTATCAAGCTATCTAAGCATGAGTTCAATCCTCAGCCAGGAAGCTAACACACATACAGAGGCAGACCTCTCCTGTCTTTTTGTTGCACCTCTCAGCTGTACATTTCAGTAGATTCGTTGGTCTGCTCCCTACTCTGTCTCTAGTGAATCCTCTCACCACTCCTCCAGCCCACACCTCCAGCCTACACCTCAGTTCTTGTATGCATAAAAATAAATCTTAAAAAAAAAGAAAGAAAATAACTGTAGCTTTCACAACAGCCAAAATATATGTAAACCAACTACAAAAATAATTTCAAATCACTTAAGCCCAAATGGCCCAATTCAGGAATTTACTTTGGAACTACACATTACTGAAATAATACATCTTCAAATCTTTAAGTAACTACTGTGTGCTGGACTGAAGAGACAACACATTTCCGGCCTTACACATTAGTTCAAGCTAATAGAAACATGAAAGTAATTTGCACAATTGAACAGGAACTTGGAATTCTTTAGATCTGAGAATCTTCATTTAAAAATGAGGATGGGCCCTCCCTGGTGGCGCAGCGGGTTAAAGCACAGCACTGAGAATCTAAAGCGCTTCTGCATGAGTTCGATTCCCGCCTGCCCCGGAGGTTACCACATGGCGTGGCAGACCTCTCCTGACCCGCCCGCTGCTCCCCTCAGCAGTGTACTTCCTCGATCTGCCTGTTCTGTTCCCCACTCTGTCTCTGGTGAAGCCTTTCGCCACCCCTGAGCCTCTGGCCTGTACCCCAGTTCTGTATGCACAAATAAATAAATCTTTAAAAAAAAAAAATAAATAAAATAAAATAAAATAAAAATGAGGATGAACAACCTGAAGTCCAGAAATGTTAACTGACTGACCAAATCTTCATGTAGATAGTTCAGAGTAAGACTAGAATTCAAGTCTTAAAATTTCCATCCTGGTGTCTTTTCACTATGCCATACTGACTCAAACTACTCAACATAAATACAAATTAAGATACAGATCTGCCAAATACAAAATCCCTTCTACATTGCTTATTTATTGTATTAATATATATCAAGTCAAACTTCAAGAGTGTGATAAGGGCACAAAAATAAAAATAATACATATGACTATATCAAATGTATTGAAAACAACAAAAGGCATTCTTCATATCTGAAGGCTGTTTAAAAGTTCTTATGAAAGCTAATAGTATAACTCAAGTCTACCATGTTCATTGTCACATTCTCAAACTCTATGCTACATTTCCATTGTTGTTTATTTCCAGAGACAAAACTAGGGTACAATATTTGATGGAATACTAAACTTCAACACAATTGTCAAGAACTTGAGTCACACAGTAAAACACTTACCTTAAATGTACCATTTTGATTTTTCATGTACGAAACTAAAAATATATCCACTGGTAGAAGAGCTGATGTGATAAGTGCAATTGCCAAAGAAAAAATTGCTGTTATGGTGGAGACAACTTCACTTTCCCGTTGACTTTGGTATTTACGAACATATATCCAGCAGAATGCCAAAATAGCCTGAAACAAGCAAAAGGAAATGTTTTGTTATCCTAGCTATTATCTGAGTTTAGTATGTGTTTCAAAGTTACTAATGAGAATATTATGGCAATAAAGATTCTTTTAGATATATAAGGATAGTCCAATGCTATAAACTGGTTCAAGATTTATAATTTTCAAAGGCTATTTCATGAAAGCAGTAGAGTCTCACTAAGTTAACAAATAAGATATACAATATGCACAAAATTAAGTAAAAGGTATTGATAAGTGTTCAGTTATATGCATGTTCACCAAGCAGTGCAACTAGTTATGATTTCTCCCATCAAATTAATATCAATGAATATTTTTCCCCAATAGACTGCTCTAACCTAAAGGAGATACACCTAGAAGTTGTTTTATCCTAAACTTAACTATTTAAACATCCACCTTAGAAATAACTTCAATTGAAATTAACCTCTGCCCATTATAATAGTTGCATCTTTAGCATTCAGTTAAAGATTAAATGCTGGTAATCACCATGCAATTGACAACATAAAATAATTCTTCTTCTTTTTTTTTTTTTTAAGATTTATTTCTGCATATAGAACTGGGATACAAGCCAGAAGTGCAGGGGAAGTGAAAGGATTCACCAGAGACAGAGTGGGGAACAGAACAAGCGGCCAACTGAGGAAGTACACTGCTGAGGTGACAGCGGGCAGGTCAGGAGAGGTCTGCTGCACCATGTGGGTCACCTCGGGGGTGAGATAGAACTTATGCTGAAGTAGTTTTAGCATGCTTAACCAGCTAAAATTTTTCTTAAACCTTGATTGTGATGTTTGAAAGCTATGAAATGAGTTATATGATTCTAATTCCAGTTCAGGTGCTTGTCCTAGCATATCCAGAAAGGAAGTAATCAGTCAAAAAGGGTACAAAGACAACAATTCCACTTTTGTTCCAGATCTCCTAAAGAGTTTATTTAAAACAGTGGTTCTCAATTTGGACCCAGAGTGGAATCCTTGGACATTTAAAGTCAGGAGGAACCTCACTTTCTGATTGAATTGATTTGAGGAGGGTATCCCAGTATAGCAGGTCCTCAAATAAGGAGTTTCCTGAACCAACAAATCATTTCATTATAATGTTGATGACAGGAAAACAACCCAGCCAACATTAAAAGAAAAGTAGAGGCCCTCCCTGGTGGCCTCTGATTAAAGCACAGCACTAAGAAGCTTAAGCCTCTTCTGCAAGAGTTCCATCCTCCTGCCCCGGAGGAGATCCACATGGCTGGCGTGGCAGACCTCTCCTGACCCGCCCGCTGCTCCCTCAGCAGTATACTTCGTAGATCTGCCTGTTCTGCTCCCCTTTCTGTCTCTGGTGAATCCTCTCACCCTCCACATCTCTGGCCTGTACCCCAGTTATGTACGAATAAATAAATATTAAAAAAAAAATCTAAGTATGTCTTCTTTTGAATATGGTTTCTTTCAGCTAGGATAATGCATATGAAATCTACCCACGTTGTTGCCTATCATTCTTCCACAATATTAACATTTCAGTTGGGGTTTAAAAGGAAAAAAATAAAGTGGAAGTGAATTAACACTTTGAAACCTGGATGAAAGAGGGAAAAAAAGTTCAGAAAGAAACCAATCTCTCTCTCTTTTTTTTTTTCAGAATAAAAAAAGAGAAATCAGCTCATATTCTAATTACTAAAGCTATTTAGTAATTGTAATACTATTTACCAATAGTATTTACTAATTTGGGAAATTATTTTTCATAAAATATTTATACTATTTGTATTAATTTTTAAGTTCAAAGTGATTAGGTCTTATTGCAGAGGAAGGAGCTGGTGAAATTAAGTGGACAGAGAGTGAGCAACCTAAGCAAAATAGTTAAGACAACAGTTCCCACACTTTGTAATCTTGGGTTCCCCTTATTTTTAAAACTAAGAATCCTAAGAGAGTTTTGTTATTTAGGTTAAGTCTAACAATAGTTACTATATTATATACCAATACAATAGAATACTTCTATAAAAATACTTCTTTCATAGCAATTTATAAAGATTCAAACAAGACAGACATTTCAGAAAAGATAATCAAAGAAAAATTAAGGAAAGGAATCTAGCTTGTGTGTGTGTGAGAGAGAAGGTCGCCCACTACTGTTTTGACAATACTGTGCTAGGAGCAGAAAAAGTGTATACAAAACCTTGAGAGGAATTTAGTACAATGCCTGATAACAGTAACTGCTTTACAATAGTAACTGATATTGAATGTCTATTAAATTTCTTCTTACATTATTTCATGAAAAAAACTGATACATATAATTTTGTTAACATTAGCACAGTTCCCCAATCACTCCAAAAAGAGTCTACTTTAACATTAGGATTTTAAAAACTTCCTAGGTGGTTTTTAAGAAGGTTTAGAACCATGGACACTGGTAGAAATGTCAATAAAAGAATGTTAAACTAAAGCGCACACAAACTTTCAGTCTCTTTTTAAGCTGCAGGGTCTGATTCAGAAAGGCTGGGTCTCACATGGTATAGCTAACAGATATAGAAATGGAGACTTAGTCTCTAACAGTAATGGGAAATGTACCTTGAAAGTTGGTATAAACAAAATTATTGAAGATCTTGGAGTAAAAGATCTTAGTTTTGATAAACACAGACAGACAGGCTTGGAAGAACCAAATTGAACCATTCCTGAAGTTCATTTGTCTGCCCAAATCACAAAAGTAAGCAAACTTAGTTCTGATTTTTTGGTAGATGATTGGCAACAGTTCTCAAAGTATGTCTTTGATATCCAGTAGGACCAGAACCCTTTCTGGAGGGTCTACAAATTGAAACTACTCTTCTCATCATAATAAAATGTCCTTTTTTTTTAAGATCTATTTATTTATGCATACAGAGCTGGGGTACAGACCAGAGGCACAGGTGTGGTGAGAGGATTCACCAGAGACAGAGTGGGGAGCAGAACAGGCAGATCAACTAAGTACACTGCTGAGGTAAGCAGTGGGTCCTCAGAACAGGCAGATCAACTAAGTACACTGCTGAGGTAAGCAGTGGGTCCTCAGGAGAGGTCTGCCAGGCCATGTGGATCACCCGGTGGGGGCAGGGATTGAACTAATGCTGAAGTGGCTTTAGCTTCTTGGTGCTGTGCTTTAACCCACTGTACCGCCAGGGAGGGCCAATAAAATGTCTTTTGCTTCTTCATTTTGTTGATGACTCATAAGTCATGGTGTATAAAACTGCTGGCAAATTCAGCATAAATCAAAACAACAACATCAAATTATACCAGTAGTTATGGCAATAGTCTTTACAATTACACAGCACAGTAATTTAACCTAACACTGTATTTGATGAAGCAGTAAAAATTTTATTAAACTTCAACCATTGGGTCTTTTTAATTCTTCATGAGAGAAAGTGTAAAGTATACTTTAAAGTTCTTCTACTGCATAACTAGGTATAATGGCTGTCTCATGGACAAACATCTCTATACTAAAAGGTGAAAGTTAAACCAGGTACTCTTTGAAAGAACAACAATTTTACTTGAAAGCATGTATGTTATGGTTATTACACAAATGTTCTGGCAATGAATAGAAGTCTATCACTTCAAGAAAAGCAACAATATTATTACCAATGATAAGATTCAAGCTTTCAAATGAAAATTGTAGTTCTGAGAAAACAGCGAGCTTCACAATTTCTCAATACTCATTTGAGAATTGCATTATAACAAATCAGTTGTGTCATTAATGAATGTGATATTTTGTTATTATAAAAAGTATATCCATATATGGAAGACATGCTAACTTAGTGTACCAGCATTTTCTAAATGACTGTGCAACAGATTATAAAACCATGAGTGGGGAAAAAATCCACCCAAAATACAACATGGATTAATGGATTTTAATACAATAAAACAAAATGTTCACTGATAGCATTTTAGGTTCCATATTGCAGTTAATCTTTAAGAAGCTTTTATGTGTTGAGTTTTGGGTAGTAGCAAAGATCATCTACAATTATCTTAAAATTGCTTCTGATTTCCTATCACTGAAACTGGTTTTTCTTCATATATAGTAAACAAGCAAAAACATCTCAAAAGAGAGAATGCAAAAGAGAGAATGCAACAATCTTCTAACAAGACAGGATTACAGATTTGCAGAAAAGTAAAGTCCTGTATTTTTCCTACTTCCACATCAAGTTTCAAACTAACTTCCCTTCTCATGTTTCTTTGTTCCTATTTTATAATATGACCAACTAAATATCTCCACTTAAATGTCTTCTATTTTTCATCTATCCAAAATTTACCTCAACTCCCCTTTCTTGCAATAATGCTTTCTATTCTCCAAAGTCCCATTTCATATGTAAAGTCATACTTTGGTTTCCCAGTACTTAAAAATTTTAATTTTTATTTTCCCCACCAACCCTCTTAAAGGACACATAATGGTTTGTTTGCACTTCCTACAACTTAAAATACAACTTCTATACCTTAATTGTTTATTACTTGATAACTGCCAAGATATTCCCATTACACTGATACTGGTTCCAAGCTCTTTTGTTTTCTTCTAAACCAAATGAATAGGATGACCTGGAAAAGTCAGTGAACTCACCAAGTAAAGAGCTTAAAATAAGCTTTGGAGGCCACAATAAAGAATCAGTGTTTTTCATTTTCTCCACCAAAAGAAATAAATCATGTTCCAGTATACTCTCTTCTGGGGACAGGATGGCCAAAGAAACTAGGAACATTCACTTCTCTAGTTCCCTGAAACTAAAAGACGTATCTATTTCAGGTAGTTACATTGAATTCCTCACCAGCTTTAGGATATTGTGAGATAACCTTTACTTCTGCACTTTCCCTCTAATGTCTTTTTGGGGGGGATTGGAAATAGAGAGTTTCCCTGCTGTAAATAATTACTAGCAAGACACAGTACACTGGTTACATATGCTATAGTAATATCTTACACTGGTTACATGTGCTATGGTAACATCTGATATGTAAAGTAAAAATCAAACAATTCTTGATTCCTGACCTAGAATTAAACTTGTTTTCCTTTTTGTTTGTTGTCCTAATGCAAAGCAAAATGCTTTGGAACAGGAAGTAAAAAAAAACAGGACAGATTATAGACAGTAAAGAAGGACAATAACAATGGGAGGGCATAAAAAGAGAAACTGAAATACCACGTAAAATAAAACCAAAGGTTTTAATATGGGGTAAGAAAGTAAAAAATTAGGCCACTTTGGGCCACTGAAGTGCTAGTTTGCTAGTTGCGCTCATTCAACAAGCAAGATTAATATGGTTGGAAAAGAAGACACCCGCAGTCGGATGGGTGACAGACAGTATATACACGCCGATGCTGGCCATAAAGAGGACACAGCTCTTCCCTACACAGGTTTCTACACCTATTAACACAGAGGAGGAATGTGAAACCTGAAAGTCAAAACAACTCACGTCATCAAGGCAAAAGCGCACAATCAATCGGCAGAGATGGTTGGAGACACAATAATACCAAGTGGAGGGAAAAGGGCGGGGGTGGGGGTGGGGATGCTTAGAGAAGCAGCAACTGGCGAGTTAACAGGGCCGGCGCCTAGCGAACTTGCAAAGGGCCGGCGCTACTGCCCCACACTGTGTGCTGCAGTCCTATGGGGACAGAGGCCACCACACCCTTCTGAACAGTGCGGGTCACCTCTGTGCCTAAACTCTGCCCTCCAAGTGTCTGAGTCAGAGAGCAGGCAAGAGTTTCGCAGAAAGGAAACCTACGATATTGGACGTCACCAGGTAAAAGACCGAAAAGCGGCCGGAAATCAGCGCCTCTTCCCCCACCTCCCATAGCGCCGCTTCAACGCTGAGAAGCCCTCCACTGTCCGAGCTAAAAAGCCGGACGCAGCGGAGCGAGGAAGGTCTCCTGGGTTCAGAAAGACCAGGTGTAGGATCAGCGCCTCCCTCGCCCCACCAGACCAAACACTAGGAAAACTCCAAGCGCCGCCCCTACCAGTAGTAAAAGGCCGAATATGCACCAGCCGATCACCAGTTCCGCCGAAGCCGCGCCAGACGCCGCTACGGCCGCCATCTTCGCTTCCGGCTCGGAGAGTCCCTAGAGAAGGGGGTGGGGTGAGGGGAGGGGGACAGGGGAGAGAGTACGAGGGACGCGACGACCGCGCACCCTAAAGGTTAAAGGGGCGGAGGGGGCGGAGCAAGTGGTTGCCAGGGAGACCCGGCCCACGAGCGTCCCCTGGTGTTGAGCGGGTCAGGGGCGGGACGGCGAGGACGGCTGGGGGCGGGGCGCGCTGGAGACGCCGTGACGTCACCGGCTTAGGTGATGATGGAGACCTGGGGCGCGGGAGTTTCCTCTGCTGTGCAACTTCTTAGGAGTTGCTAATTCTGCCCAAACTGAAGGAGGAGAAAAGCCAAGGAATGCAACAAGGACTGAACTGGGTGTATCAGAACCAAGCCAAATCTTCGGGGTTTCCACTTCCTCCCAGAAGGAAAGTTTATCCCTAGTTGCAGAATGGTGATGTGATTGGCAGAACTTCCCACTACTTTACACGAATAGCTGACTCGGAAGAAAAGGTTTCCCAACAGCCCAAATGATATAATTTGCTGGTATTTGGGGCCCGCCCTGAGTAAATGGACATGAGCCTGTCACATGATGTTATGACCTTTTTACTTAAATCTAGGTGTGCCTGTCAGTCTTCATGATAACTTTATAGCCTAAAGGTATTTGAGTTCCTAAACATATTTTTAGTGATATCACAGATCATGTAATAGTCATAAGTGAACAAAGCATATACTGCTGATGTCTTTTTTAGTGTTAGTGTGGGGTCTTTGGATTCACTCTGGGAAAGGTTTCAACAGGTTCCTCTTTCAGCAGCAAGCTGTGAGTTCCCAGGCAAGTTTCTCCATGAGACAGAGACATAAGTTATATTTAAAAAGCAGGTTTATTAGAAACAGGGACAGAAGGAAAAGGACATTTGCATGGACAGAAGCCGGAAGGAAGCTCTGTAGGGAAAGGAACAGCTTTGCTGAGAGAAGCCTGCATGGATGCAGGAGGGTACATTGAGGAGTGTGGCCTCTGCTGCGGGAGGTCAGTAAAGAGAAGCTCCAAGAGAAGCACCGGCAGGGTGGGGGTCACAGGCAGGCAGGAGGCTGCTGCCCTGCAGAGGGGGAGTGTTGGTGAAAAGAAGAACCTGCACTGGCAGGTGGACTGCAGCCTAAGCCATTGCAGAGTCCTGATACAATCCTTTTCTATTGGGAAGGGACTCACTCCTTTGTGGCATGGCCTGTTTGCTGCTGATATTGGATAACTAACTAGTGGAATTTTCTTCTAATTAAAGATTTTTATTTATTTATAAATACAGAACTGGGGTGCAGGCCAGAGGTGCAGGGTCGGGAGTAGAACAGGCAGGTTGAAGAAGTACACTGCTGAGGGGAGCAGCGGGACATCAGGCCTTTTGTTCTTTTCCTCTATCACTGCCATAGCCCTAGAGTAAAGCAGAGGAATATATAGTTCCTGGCATGACTTGCTTGGGTCTCGTGGAGTGCAGGTATGTATTATGCATTGAATTGAACAATCAAGGCACAACTTTGTGAATTAATCCCACCAACCCTTATGATTTATTATGTAATGATAAATTATTCTATCTGGGACATACCTGAGTCTATAATCCTGCAGGTAAGAAGTGGAGTGCTGTCTGCTTCTACAAAATGAGGAGGGAAGAAAAAAAGAAAGATTTCAAATGAATTGGTATCAAGTTATGTTCTCTAAACCGCAGATAATTTGGGTATGACTCTCCTGTGGCACATTCACTTCTCTTATAGTTCTTTTAAAATTAATTCAAGCATCTTTATTTCAGGTAGTCACTTAGAATTCTGTTACCAACTCCAGGACATCTGTCATATTCTTACATCTGCATGTTCTTGCTGTCATCTTCTACAGGCCCATTTGCTTTAGGGAGAGGCCTGTTATAAAGCCAGACCAATTTTCTCATCTCCCATATGAACCAAATCTCCAAAATATGATATGAACCTACATACCTTGCACCAACAACCTTTAGGAGCACAGGTCAACCCAATGTAAGTACATCCTTCTAGTTCACCATCAAAGAAAGTAAACTTTCTTGGATATTCTGAAGAAATCAACCTGTATGGCATAGTCTGCTGTAGTTCTCCCAGGCTTGAGGTATATCATGATTGCAGATACCTTATTTCAAATGCTCCAGGTAGCTCCCTTGAAATCTCCCTCACTAGGCTAGGGGTTAGTGGATAATATTCCACCAAACTTGTCCACCCATCTACTACTTCTTGAAGTTAGAGGTGGGGATTTACTTACAGCAAGAGTTCTCATGAAAAAGTCACTTTACTTCTCTGCATCATATTGTATTCAATTTACTGATATGTTATTTTGCCAACAATTCATCTTACATCCATTTTTGATTCTGCATATAAAAAATTAATGTGTTAGGAAGAAGACAATGAATTAAAGACCATAATCTTCATCACCACTATAAGCTTTATATAAAATTGGAGTTTTTACCAACACTGCACTCAACCTTTAATGTATTCAATGTGCCCTCCATTGAATTAAGACCATTTAATGAACTAGTTTCATCCTTTTGTGATATTGGATAATGCTTAATTTTCAGATTTGAAAATTATAAACCTATATTTTAATAAGGCTAATTAATTATAAGGATAGTTAATGGTCTGAATTAGGTGAGTTGGGAGAAAAGGGAAATAGAAAGTGAGGCATCTGGCATGGAAGAATGTTATATCAATCCACTTCTGAATTCTACCCTCTTCCTAGAGTATGGTTTTCATTTGACATAGAGACATACTAACAAGGACTGAACTCATTTCCCTGAATCATGGTCTTAAATCTAAGAAATCTCTATTATGACCAGAGCTTAAAAAAAAAATTAATAATCTTGATTAATATTTAAATGAATACATTCAAATGTATATATTTTAATACATGCATATATTCAAAAGAAATACACGTTCCTTTGTAAAATTTCCAAAGATAATTTAGAAAATAAGAAATTTGTAAATTGATACAGACTTCCTCCTACACTAAGATTCTTGCCTTTAAGAGCTTTAAGGTTTTTTTATGTGCATTTTAGTAAGTTCCATATGGATTTAAAAAAAAAAAACAATAAATTATCCTTTTCCTTTCCTCTGGTACTGTAGACTGAATATATGTGCCCACTCCCACCCTCCCATTCATATGATCAATTCTAAAGCCTACGGTGGTACTATCTGAAAGTGAAGGTCTTTGGCAGGTACATTGGTCATGAGGGTGGAGCCCTCATGAATGGTTATTGCCCTTATGGCAAATACCCCAATAGTTCCCTAGCCCCATTCCACCAAGGAAAGTTAGAGTGAGAAGACAGCCACCTACAAACCAGGAAGTGGGCCTAATCACACAATAAATCTGTCACCAAATTATCTTGGACTTCTAGCCTCCAGAACTATGAAATAAATTCATGTTTTCTATAAGCTACCCAGTTTATGTTATCTTTGTTATAAGCAGCCCAAATGGACTAAGATACTTGCAGTTACTGTAGAATTCCCTTTCCATAAACCTACTCAATAAGTCTTAGGAAAATATCAGGATTTCTGTGGACTATGTTCCTTTTTAAGTTCAAAGAGATGACAATATAGACCCTATAATTCCCAAGGGATTTAATAAGAGGAAACATTGTGGAAAACTTATGTCAAAACCTAGATTCCACCCCCCCCCCCCCCCCGCTTAAATGTATTAAGGTTATAGGCTTTTGGAAGAAAGCAAAATTAAAAGGGAACTATCATCCTTTTTTTTTTTTCCTGACCCTTGGCTTTTGAATAATTCTATAAAGTTAGTGGGAGGAGGACATACAAGTTACTCAATCCCAAGGTTGGAGCGTGTAACCTGAATTTTGGGGGCTCAGCACTTGCTGCAAGTGCTGAGGGTGGCTGGATCATGAGGTGCTTGCTGCTCAGGTGACAACACGCCTGTGTTGAAAAGTACCTTGGTGAAAAAAGGGTATGGATTAGTGTTTGCCATAATCCTCCCATACACACACACTCAGTAACCCTTATGCTCACACTGATTCACTACCCTGTCATGTGCATATTACTGTGACTATAAGGAGAAAGGTACCACCTCCACTGGAGAAGATCTTCCTAAGAATTCTCTCAGTCTAGACCAGGCACATGTGGCCAGCAGAAAGTTGGGAGAGCAGTTCCACTTGGAAGACCAGAACAGGAAGTAATGACCTATGGAAAAGTTCACCTTGACACCAAATCCATACGAAGACAGAATTTTAGAAAACAAAGCTACAATGAAACTCCTAATGAAAGTGTTCCTAAAGCAAGGACAAGCACACCTTTCACCACCTAACTCTTATGGCACACAAGAGGTTCTCCTCCCTAAGCTAGGGGATTGGGTTCTAGTTTGGGAAACAGAAGATATGAGAATGATTTTTCTATCACATTCTATGATTTTCTTTTGGAAAGCCAAAGGTAAGATTATAACCAAGTGATTATAATGAATAAACGTAATTTTGTACAGGTTTGAATAGAAAGATCAAAAAGAGTATTGAAACTTTTAATTAAAAGGAAAATACAGACTGGAAGAAAAAATGTGAATGGGGTACAAAGGAGAACAAGAGAATTTAAGAAGCCAATAAGACATAGAGGCGCTCCTAGTCCAGAATGAAGAATTAAAGGGTGGGCAAGTCAGGAGATCTAAGGGCCAAGGCCTAATGGCAAGGCCAGTAATCTAAAGGAGACTATAGAAGTGAGTTCAGAACTTAGCCTGAAAAACTGGGTCAAATAAACTACATAATAGAAACTATAATCATTAATACAGCTTGCAACACAAAATTACATGTAGAGAGTAGTGAAGTCTAGTTTTGCAGATTCACATTAATTGTGTACCATGAAAGCTAATATGTTATCAAATGTAGCTGGTTTTTATACATCAATTTTAAAATATTTTGTTATGTTGTAATTTAAAATATTTGAATGTCCATCCAAATAAAAAGCACTTGAAAAGTCTTAAAATTGTCCTTCTGTCATTTTGTCTGTACTTTTATTGCTAACCAGTAATCCTACTTCTGATAGACAAAATCTTTTCTTACCTATTTTAATACCTTTAGTGAGCTTACAGTTAAACCTTGCTATCTTCAGATGCTGGTGACTGCCTACACAGTCTTTCCTGATCCATTATGTGTTGATTTAGAATTTAGTTTTCTGTTATGCCTTGTGTACTGCCTACATTTAATCTTTAGTCACAAGGATTTAACAATGATCCAGAGTAAACATTACTGTGGGTCTGGGGAAGTTTGAGCATGACTTTTCCTCCTAACACTATATTATCTCATTTTGCCCTAATCCTTCCACTGTCATCCAACTGAATTGGTCATCACAACCTGAAGAAATTTCCTATTTTCTTTATGAAAAGATTTAAACTCTATTTAAAGATAATTGGCACATAAGATCCACATGGTTCTGCTAAAACATTTGCTCCTTTTATATAACCTGGTAGTGTCAGAGGTTTTGTGAAAAAGTTGATCCATGAAAAATTAAATGTTTACATTTTTGCATTAAAAATCAAAACACTTTGACATATAAGGTATATGTTAAAAAAAAAATTCCACTTGAAAAGTGAGGATTGCACTATTGGTATCATAGTTTAGCTATATTGTGGACTAATGTTTATTTCCTTATCTCTTAGAACCTGAGTTATGGCATTATTACTATGAAAAAATGTATTTAAACTTTTACAGTACAATCCCATTTTCAGTTGTAAATGAACTTTACACAACTGAGTTACTATATTAAAACTCATTTCAGTAAACTGCTTAGTTTCTTACACATGCTCTCACATACAAAAATTGTTAATAAGTGGGTGGTTTTGATTTGTGGACATAGAGGCAACTTTCCAATTTATCATTCTAAAATTAGATTATACAAAGTATCATAATGTGAATTGTGAAATTTGCATTTCCATATTTCTACAATTACATACTCTTAATGAATACCATTTATATACTTCTAACAGAACAAATATTTCCATATGAACTGGTGAAACATGTAAGTTATTTTCCTTAAGATTTTACTTCTGGTTATGAAAGATGATTTATTCATTGTCTAGACATGTTAAAATATCATTTAATACCTCCAAGTGTTATTCATTGTGTCAATTCCCAAGCCTGATGCTTATGTACATCAAGGTATAAAATATAAATTTGCATATACAGTTCAAATATAAGGTAATGTCAAAATCAGTTTATAATATGAATAGAAATTACAATAAAAATGGATTTTAAATGTATGATATTTAAAAATTATCCATAGCACACTGAATTTGAACAAAGGATACATTTTTAAAATTTGTAGCATATGTTATTTTTTTTTTCTCTAACAAAAGGGTGCCACTTCTGACTCAAGCATCTATTCTTTTGCGTAATGTGGTTCTATTTGCTTCATGTCTGAACAGAGTTTTTTAACTTCCATTTAAAATATAAGTCACTTTTAAAATTCAATTCCCTTATAAGCTCACAAATAAACCCACATCTAAATGAACAGCTAATCTGTAACAAAGGAGCCAAAAGCATACCTTGGAGAGAGCAAAGTGTTTTCAATAAATAATGCTAGAAAAACTGGAAAGCCACATGCAAAAGAATGAGACCTGACCACTATCTCACACCATACCAAAAAAAAAAACTCAAAATGACTGTGATATAAGAACTGAAACCAACTACATAGCTAAACCATTATAAAACAGACTTCAGTCATGTCTTTGTGAATTTATCCCCAACAGTAAGAGATGCAAAAGAGAATATAAACAATTAGGACTACATCAAACTAATAAGCTACAGCAAAAGAGATTACCACTACAACAAAAAAGGAACCTTACTCTAGGTATTTCATATGTAGCTATGAGGACTGAGTAAACAAATCTGAAGTCCATAACAGACCATCAGAAAGATGGCTGGGAAAACTCAAGCAGGAACTGGCATTGAGAGTTTTGCTTCTATTTCAGAAAAACCTGAGTTCTGCTCCTAAGGCCTTTCAACTGATAGAATCAGAACAATCCAGATTATTAAAAAATAATCTCCTTTACTTAATTGACTGTAACTGCTAAACACATCTGCAGAATACCTCTATCATAACACCTAATTAATGTCTAACTGAATAACCAAGTATTATAAGGCAAATAAACAAAAACTGATCATGACAAAAGTCTCCCTAGACTTTTGAGTTGAGAACTATGGACAGTGATTGTGGCACTAATTAAGATAGGGAACACATGAGGAAGAGTAGATTGGAGGTGAAGAATTGACAGGGATGTAGGGAGCAAAGGAAGGTTACCATCCTTCCTTTGTAGAGGAGCACATACATAGAGCACATACACAGAGCATAGTCTGCACATACGCACTAAACATGGCTTTCTGTGTTCTGTAAGTTAAAACTTGCTTTGAAACTGCGATCCCAGTGATGCCTGAATGAATGCCAGACACTGACACCATCGGATATACCAGGGACAAAATAATCAAGAAGCTGATAACAAACTCTGGGGCTTGAATGTGATGAATAAAAAGAACATCAACGCGCCCTCCCTGGTGGCGCAGCGGGTTAAAGCACAGCACTAAGAAGCTTAAGCCACTTCCGCATGAGTTCGATCCCCGCCTGCCCTGGAGAGACCACATGGTGTGGCAGACCTCTCCTGACCCGCCCACTGCTCCCCTCAGTAGTGTACTTCATCGATCTGCCTGTTGTGCTTCCCACTCTCTCCCTGGTGAATCCTCTCACTCTCCACATCTCTGGCCTGTACCCCAGTTCTGTATGAACAAATAAATAAATCTTTAAAAAAAAATCTGATAAAAAAAAAAAAAAAGAACATCAACTCTGAAGGACTGTTCTACTAATGGATGGTTTGCTTATGAGTGCTTTTGTCTATTTATAAAAAGGTTAATTCAAGATGAGGTGGCAGAACAGCTCCTCCATTCTCTCAAATCAATGACTGGAGATCTGAAAAATAGAAATGCTTATAGATTCAATTCCTGTCTCTGCTTATTGGCTTTTTGGTAGCAGAACGTAAGCCTATCCACAGTAATAAAATGATAGGAAAATCTATTGTGTCTCATAGCTTCCAAGACATGCTTTTCCTTTTTACATTTTAATATCTCTGAAGTTAGGATGCATCTTATGTAATTGATGAGATCATAATACTACAATTGGTATTTTTTCAGCAGTTCACAAAATGATGTTATGCCTTATAATCACTGTTACCTTAGATTGAAGAAAACAAAAGAGTGTTTGAACTGGGTATCTTTAACTTGAGATACCTGTTAGGTATGGATAGCTCTAGTTCATAGAATTGATAGGAAACTTACTGGAACTCAGCAAAGTGGATTACTCTGGAGATAGACCGAAAAATTGTCTGAAAGCAATGGAAATGGATGGAATTGCTAGGGAAGGAGAAGTGTGGAAATAGTAATCATATGATAAAACAACCCTAAAGAACACCAAATTTAAAAGAGGTAAGACATATTTAGAAAACAGAAAGGCAGATACTATCACAGGAGCAAAAAGAAAGATAATTTATAAAAGATGAATGAATATCAAAGTCAAATTTGGTAAAAAAAAAAAAAAAAAGAAAGACTAGTAAAAACATGGTAAAATTGGCCCTCCCTGGTGGCGCCGCGGGTTAAAGCACAGCACTGAAGATCTAAAGCCGCTTCTGCATGAGTTCCATTCCCGTGGCCCCAGAGATGACCACATGGTGAGGCAGACCTCTCCTGACCCGCCCGCTGCTCCCCTCAGTGGTCTACTTCGTCAATCTGCCTGTTTTGTTCCCCACTCTGTCTCTGGTGAAGCCTCTCGCCTCCCCTGAGCCTCTGGCCTGTACCCCAGTTCTGTATGCACAAATAAGTAAATCTTTAAAAAAAAAAAATGGTAGGCCCTTCCTGGTGGCGCAGCAGGTTAAAGCACAGCACTGAGAAGCTAAAGCCATTTCCGCATGAGTTCGATTCCCTCCTGCCCCGGAGGTGACCACATGGCGAGGCAGACATCTCCTGACCCGCCCGCTGCTCCCCTCAGCAGTGTACTTTGTAGATCTGCCTGTTCTGCTCCCCACTCTGTCTCTGGTGAAGCCTCTCACCCTCCGCATCTCTGGCCTGTACCCCAGTTCTGTATGAACAAATAAATAAATTAAAAAAAAAAAGGTAAAATAACCTCCTGAGCCTGGCAATATTGTGATCACTAATGACTTCTGGAACGATTTAAGTGGTGTGATGAGGAAGAAGAGAGCTGCAATGGACAGAGGATTAGACTGAAGAGAATTAGAACAGACAGCAAAGGTCAAATGTGAGTTAATCTGTAAGGAAATTTGAAGGAAGGTTAGAACAACAACAAAATGGAGAGAATAAGGTTAAAAGTGTTTCATTAAAATTGGCCAAGATAAATAGTAAGATAGGGCCTTCATCATACCAAGCTAAGTTAATAGCCTTTCTGAAGACTTGAATTCTTGAGGAAATACGGTAGATGAGAGGAAAGAAGTGAGTTAATCAGCTGGGATCTTGCAGGAAATAGAGTACATGCAGAGGAATGATCAAGAGAGCTTAAGTTGTCTGTACCATTTACAAAGGTGTGAGTGAAATCAAAGAAAAATTACTCTATATTTGGCAACACCAAAAAACCTCTGTCACTCCTAAAAAGACAATCACATGAAATTACTGGAATCTGGAAATACTGATCAGTTTAGGTAAGAGTTTCCTAGTAGTCACTTTCAACCTGTAATCCCCTAGGTAAGGAGCCAGGGCATTATACATCCTGGATTCTCTCTTCTCCTGCCAGTGCCTCCTTTTGTATGAATTTAATAAACAACCCTAAAAAAAAGGCCTTTGGAAGTAGAACTTAATGAGCATCTCCTTTGGTGCAGAGCAGAGTAGCAGAGTAGAGAAGGGTAGAGAATGAATCTGGGGAAGCAAATGGAAGACATACTTCACTGAAGAAGAAATATCAGAACAAATCAAATGGGTGTGAGATCCAGAACAATAGGAATTCTGGGAGGGCATTTTCCATAGATTCTATGATGCATTCTAGCAATAGTGACAAAAAAAAAAATCCTAGTCTAACTTTCGCTAAGTTAATGAAAAACTGATATGTCTAAGTAAGCTCCCAAGAGCCTTGTCTTAGTTAAAATTCATAGTTTGTTTTGTGTTATATGTAATGAAAACAACCAATGATATCTAAAGTTTAAAAACATTCAAATTCTCTGCAGAATAGCCAAATGGCTCACATGTTTTGTCTATATTTTAAAATACAACTTCCGATTAAGAGAAAGTTCTTCGTTGCAAAAATTTTAATAGATTGATGTTGTAAAATATCTGCCTCTGCTTAGAGTTAGCCCTTAAAAAATATTAAAACTTTCCATATGTCATATAGACAAAATGATTTCAGTAAGGTAGATTCCATATCTATTTTACTTTTAGCATCAGTTATATATAGTCACTGGCTAGCAGACAAGTTAAGGATTATATAAAATAAAAAGACAATGCCATTTCTGTAATTATGAGACTTTAGAGAAAAAGGAATTATAAACAATCAATGTTGAATTTTGATTTTTTAACAACTCATCATATATAAACATGTGTCTGTGACCACATGCACACTATCTGATTTGAAGCTCATTGCCCTTCAGAAAACTTTTCTCATATTAAAGTAGCAAGAAGGAAGCTTTGATAATACATTTGATTGAAAACACTTAAGAAAGATCTTTTTCATAAATTTAAAATATTTTTTAAACAAGTTTTTCTTTTCATAGTCATTCTTTCCATAGTCATTCTAATAAATTGCGGAATATGCTTCATTTTAAAGGGAATATGGAACTTATTTGAAAATAAGAACTTCCTATGTTTGATATTTGCAACTCTTTTTCTCAGACCAAATTGCTTTTTAGATAAATATGCAAATTCATGTTTCACAACTTTTTTAAAGAAACTATTCAGTCTTAACCACTGCTGTCTCTTTAAATTAACCATCTGCTTACTATTATCTAATTATCTTGTAACCTGTATGATTTAGAGGCTACTCATAATCCAGTATCATGGATTCACATTCAAAAAGTCACCAGTTAAGCGTTAAAATACAATATATAATGCGTTTCACTGCAATATTTTGACACCAATGTCTCTCCATTTTGACTACCTTCTTTTCTACACTTTGCCTCATCTGAGTGTCATTTGAGCTGTCACAGGCATTCTGGAGCAGGCTAGGGATCTATTTATTTTAGGTTAATGGAATACATTTATGTGATTCATAGTTACTCATAGCTATTCTCATATATAGCTAAGTTATTGCTAGCTATCCAGGTACAGGAACGGCTCCCAGGAATACTCTTGCCCATTTATTCCAATTGTGGCATAGTAGGAAATATATTTGATTTTGTCTCTAGTCTTTGTCTCTAGTCTACAAAAACTCTTAGAATTTCCTGAGTGACAGGAGTGTCTTTTATTATTCATAATGGCCCCTTTATAATCTAACTTCATTTTATGCTAGTAAGGTAATTAGTGTGTCCATAAAATATCAGGATGTGAATGATTACCAGAAAGACTCAATAACTACAGGGTTAGAAGTTTCAGTCCCTCTCATTGACCACTGGGATGGCTGGATATTGAATTCTATAAAAATTTATAAACAAGTAGATTTGATGAGCTTTCTGCTTGGTGACCATATTAGCGTGCTAAAATGGTGCTATTTCTAGAAGCGGGATGGGAACGCTGTGTGGTCTCCTCTCTCATACCTTATTCTATGCATTTTTTCCCTAGTTATATCCTTTTAATAAAATAAATAAAAATGAGTAAAGGGGTTTTCTGTGTTCTGTGGTCATTCTAATAAACTATGAAGCCCAGAAAATTACTGAGGCAGTTGTGGAAATCATCAGTATATAGTCAGTTGAGTGTCCAGGTGACTCAATACTTGTGATTGGCATCTGAAGTGGGAAAGTCTTTTGGGGTTCATCTCTTTAACTGTAGGAATCTGATGCTAACTCTAAAAGATTATGTCAGAATTGAACAATTTCATTGAATTGATTGCAGGACATCAGTGATATCAGGAGCATTGGAGAATTGTTTGGTGTAATAACCTGTCATAACATGATGAGCACCATGACACAAAAGACAGGTAGAAGGTTTATATTGCACTGGCAAAAAAGATAAAAAAGAAAAAAAGAAAAAAATCTTTGCCCCCAATACCAGAAGTTTGCGGGTTGGGAAGGATTCACATGTTTGTTTAGTATGGGACTAAGATCAAGTCCAAACTTTCAACATTGTGATATCTGTGGCATTTCTCAGCTATTAAAATGTTCTAATTTTTTAAAAAATGAAAATATACTTTTGAGCTTAACTTTGTAGTCATAATTTTGTATACTTTATCCACCATCACCATCAAGATAAGAGTTACAGTCTCTTGGACCCACATTGCAGTGAGAATAAAAAATTCCTTTCTTACTATTGCTCACTTCCTCCCTCCTTCTCCCCACCCTAACTCCTCCCTGTCCTAGATAATTCTATAGACAAACCACAGCCTGACAAGACTATCTTCTAGTGTTTAGAACTACCTACTCCTTCACAGTGCCCCCTTTCATTTCTCCCATTACCCTGTTGCATTTGTGTATACTACCCCTACCTCAAGGTCCTGCTAAGCATCCTGATTTGTTTGAGTTTTTATTTCTCCCTCTTCTGACTGCTCTTTTCTGGCTCCTTTCTTTTCGAGAAATAGTTTTCTAGTTGGGAATTAAATATGAAGATAATTCTCTATCTTATCATGGCTAGCCAATGTTTCTAAAACATGAGAATATATGGCTGGATCTCTTTTATTTTATTTTTGTAAAGATTTATTTATTTATGCATACAAGAGCTGGGGTCTAGGCCAGAGGTGTAAAGAGGTAAGAGGTTTCACCAGAGACAGAGTGGGGAGCAGAGCAGGTGGATTTACTGAAATACACTGCTAGGAGCAGTGAGTAAGACAGGAGTTTTCTGCTGTGCCATATAGGTTAGCTCCCAGACCCAGGATTTAACTCAAGCTGCAGTAACTGCAGATAGCTTCATAGAATGGGACTTAACTGCTTGCACCATCAGGGAGGCCCTGGACTTCCTTCAAAGTGAGAAACTTCTTAGGGAATTCTAATGCTAACTTAAATTATTTTTATGATGTTATTTTAATAAGTTAACTTATATTAATATGTGTGCCTTTAGCTTATAGACCTTGTACAACTTTAAAATGAATAAAGTAAATTTCAAGTAAAACTAAAAAGAAGGTAAAAGCCATGTTTATAGCATTCTTTTAATATGAAGCTTTATAGTATTCTGCCAAAACCAAATCAGTTCTGAATATAATAGTAGAACAATGCAGGCTCATGTCTGGTTAATTAATCTGGTTTGGTATTTTGATTACAATAACACAATTCTAGAAAAATGCCTGTTCCCATAAAAAAGTGGTTCAAGTGGTATTAATAGCTTCAAGTCTTTGTTTGCTAATTAAGTATAATAGGGCTTTATGCTTAACTAAATCACTGCTAGTAATTCTTGAGTGTCTTTTTAAATTGGAGTCACTTGATAATTATATTAATTTTTTTTCTTCATTGCAAATAATGTATCAAATCTATTGACGTATGCATTAAATGGTCTTGAAATCCAATTATTGCTAGAATTGGCAATAGAACTATTTATCACTGCTTATTTTCTCCTAATGAAGTATTACAAAGTGAGCAATACATAGAGAGGATTCTGAAAATCATCTGTTTATGATGTGAATGAATCAAAGTAGTTATTGTGAATTTGGTAAGTGTGCATTATCTTGTCATGAGATCATTCAATTCTATCATCATATTTTTCTGTTTCAATCAATGAACTATTTTTAAAATTTTAGTTTTATGTGTTATATGAGCTTCACTTAGTGCAAATGGGATAAGAGATAGAAAATGCAAAATAGTACTCAGTTATTAAGTACTTCAAATAATTTCATGACTCAATATATACTCAACATAAATAAGATTTTTGTGAATATAAAAACACAGAATGAAAAAAAAAGAATCAACATAGTATCTCAGTCAATAATTGATATTTTTTTTTACTAATAAGATAATTATAAATGTCCTCCCTGGTGGGGAAGGAGTTGATTTATCAATGCTGTCAAGCTCTACTCAGCCACTACACTACAGCAGGAATTCAATCCCAGACCAGAGAGCTGACCCACATGGTACAGAAGACTTCTCCTGTCTCGCCTACTGTTCCTATCATTAGTGTATTTCACTAAATCTGCCTGCCCTGCTCTCTACTCTGTCTATGGTGAATCCTCTCACCCCCTCCCCACACCTCTGACCTATACCACAGTTCTTGTAAGCATAAATGAAATAAATCTTTAAAAAAATAAGACAATTACAAAAATATTTCTTATAAATCTATGACTAAATTAAAATGCTTAGTTTAGCATGTTGTGACAGTTATACTTAAATGACTTATAGGAACAATGGTTTACATGTTCATGGATACATGGAATATACATATATTTAGACAGAAGAGTGTATCTTATTAACCAAAAAGTATAGCATTAAGATTCACATAAAAAAATCTGTGACTTTAGGTTGAGAGTTTGGAATCTACAAAGCAGATGCCTCAGAACATTCAGTAATTGCTTCTAAATATATTTTGATTTGATACCCCTTGTCAAACAACTGTGTTTTCAATAGAATTTTGTGGCTGGTAACTAGAAAGTTGTACAAGTAGTTACTGTCAATTAGCCTTTGTATGGGGCAGAACTAGACTCCAAGGGCCTATAATACTCACAGGCAATTTGAGGGCAAATCTACCCATAAGCCTTTATTGCAAAGAATAATAAAACACCAGAACCATGTTACATCCTGTATGATCTGGTTCCTTGGCCATTTGACACTGCTGGGGAAGAGGAGAGTACTCTGCAATAGAAAATAACTCATTAGGCTAAATAATTGCCCAATAGTGATAATGGAAATACAGTGAATATAAACTTAGAAGGTTTAGAATTCAGTCATGCAGGGTAGGGGGAACAGTCATAGGGAAGGAGGGACAGTTATAAAACAGCAGGAGTAAAACTTTTGGAGAAATAGTATGTACTGAATCAACTCCATCCACTGAGTTTTATGGTCTCTACCCCCACATCCTTGTCAAAGAGATTTCAGTTTTGGGTATTACAACTCCCATAAAACTATTAATCTGCCATGACTCTCCACTTCCTGAGGGCATTAAGCATTAAGCAGCTATCTTTAATATAAAACCAAACAAATGAGATCTTGCACTCTCTTGGCTTTTCCTGTTTTTGTTACAGGAGTGTGAATTGGGTTGCCTGTTTGTGGGTCCTCACCCACGCGCTTAAGATTTAATCGCATTATGGACACACGCAAAAAGTTTCAATAATGGATTTATTTACAAGGAGAAAGGTAAAGGAAACAACCCAGGGAAAGAGTGAGAGAAATACAAGTTAACTAGAATGTCCTACCAGTTCTGCTGACTTGGACTCCACTAGCATGCTGAAAACTGTTGGAGAACCAAAATGACCACCAGGCCAAGAGAGCCCCCAGAGCCCACATGTCCGGTTTTATCCTAACCTGGCTGCTCAGTCCACCCTCATGTCCCAGCGTGTCTCTCCTTATTATTGATGGGATTTGTAGTTCCAGCATCTGGAGTGGGGGCAAAGTTCATGAAACCTGTACCTGCCACATTTTGGCATGCATCAGGGATTTTAGCTCAGAAGGTGTCATAGGTGGGAGGTACTGACCAATTAATCTCTGTGTGATTTCCCTCTTATCATTTTTCTTGTAAATAAAATGTTTTTAAACTTTTCTCTGTATGCCCACTCTTGAGTCTTGTCCTAAGTTCTTAATTAAGCTCGCGAGTAAGAAATGCAATTCAGTTCCCAGACCCTGCATTCTGAAACAAGTGGTTGGAAATTTCAGCTGTACCTATCATCACAGTGGTTTCCATTAGGTCTCAGTGTTCAAGAAAGAGCAAGAAACCTTTGAAATAGTCATCTTGAGAAAATTATGTGTCTGAAAAAATGTAATTGGAATCAGTCCCTAAGCTTAATGTAAGGGTTATGATAAAGTAACAAAGTAAAGAAAATTTTGTACATGAAAAGTGCTGGTCACTCTACTTTTCCCTGATTTTTGCCCTGTAACGAAAGATATACAGTAAAAAAAGCAATAGTCACTACCTGATAATAAAAACTACAACATGCGGATAGTGAGTTACCAATGACCAGAAGTTAGAAAGTAACACAAACTGGCCCTCCCTGGTGGTACAGCAGGTTGGAGCGCTGCACTGAGAAGCTAAGCCAAGACTTAGCCACTTCAGTGGGGGTTCGAGCTCCACCTGGAGGTGATCAACATGGCGCAATAGACCTCTGAGACTGTCCATCTGGCTGTTCTGCTCCTCATTCTGTTTCTGGTGAATCCTCTCTGTGACACTGTGCCTCTAGCTGGTACCTCATTTCTGTATGCATTAAGTAAATAAAATCTTAAGAAAAAAAAAATGTAACACAAGCTATAACTCAAGAGAAGAGGTTACTGAATCACATATGACTTTCTACATTCTTGAAGTCCTTGAATCCCAACTTTAACAGAGAATTTTAGTTCTTCTGGGGGGTCTGATTCTGGAGCATTTCCTCAATTTCCAGCAGACCAGGAATGATGAGATTTCTCTTTTTCTTATTTCATATGAAGTCTTTTAGTGCTGTCCTTTAACCCGCTGTGCCACCAGGGAGGGCTCCATATGAAGTCTTTTAATCAACTCCACATGACTTACGATATTCTGAGGGAACTTCTGTCTTTGCAACAACAAAGGTTTAATTAATACAATATTTCTATAATTGCATAGCATTGTGTTCATTAGTTACCATATGTACTCACTATATTATGTTAGCAAGATCTGTTTACTTACCCATTTCTTCCATTGAATCTCTAGGCCTGAAACTATGCCTGTCATCTATAGCCTCAGGTTTGGCACGTAGGATGTTATCCATAATTTTTATTAAATGAAAGAATGAAATAGCCATTCTGAAAAATTACAAAACACAAACTAGTCTTTAATAGCCTCTAGGTATTATGCCACGTGTTTATATAAAAAATGGTGCCTAGTATAGAAAAGACATTAGACAAACATAGACAAACATACACACAATTTTTTTTTAAAGATTTATTTATTTGTGCATACAGAACTGGATGCAGGCCAGAGGCTCAGGGGCAGGGAGAGGATTCACCAGAGACAGAGTGGGGAACAGAACAAGCAGATCGACGAAGTACACTGTTGAGAGGAGCAGAGGGAGGGTCAGGAGAGGTCTGCCTCGCCATGTGGTCATCTCTGGGGCCACGGGAATAGAACTCATGCAGAAGCGGCTTTAGATTTTCAGTGCTGTGCTTTAACCCGCTGTGCCACCAGGGAGGGCCGCACACAAATATTTTAATAAGAAAAGTTGTAGCTACTGTTAGCAAGCAGATTGAGGGGTATCCTGGGACACTCCTCCCCACCCCCGCCCCAAGCCTTCGGTGTTCTAGATGGGTTCTGGCATTTGCCACATAAAACATACTCTTAGTGCATAAGATTTTTCATAGAAAAGAACTTTAAGAGAAGTAGTATGCATAATACAGAGAAAGAAGAAAGGACGGTGTTAGAGTCTGAGAACTTGATTACCACGAAAGACAGAGCATCACGCAAGAATGCAATTCGCAAAGTAGAGTTTATTGGGCTGGCTAGCCAGGGTCAAGCCATTCTCTGCCGGACACGCAGGATTCAGGCAAGACCCCGACCAAAGGAAAGTCAGGGAATATATTGGCCTTGTTGGCTGTTACATACGTCAGGGCCCACACAGATTCAATTTAGCAAATGGATTCAAAGATTAACAGACGTCACAACCTGGGTCACAGTTCAACCACCCAATACAGGTTTCCAGGAATAGATGTCTCATTTCCTGGTGCCTCAGATCCAATCAATCTGGGCCACATCATTCCCATTATCCAATCAATTTTAAAAGTACATTGTCCCTCTTCAACCTATCCTGCATTCCGGAGGGAGGCGGGTGAGGGGTGTGGGAGAGACTTGGGGGGGTGCTTGCCTGGGCTAGTCTAGTTTTGCTCAGGCCTGCTGCATTCCAGTGGGGGGATGGGTGTTTGCCTGGGCTAGTCTAGTTTTGCTCAGGCCTGCGTTACTTCCTCCATTCCTTCAGAAGGATAATAGTCTTCTGATGAAACACCAAGTTACCATTTCCTGTGGGTAAAAGCCCCACCAAATAGGTTTGGCCCAAAATAGGATCACTGAGACCTGACCATTTGCCGCATGTCTAGCAAATGGGAACCCTAGGAAAAGTGGCAAAGGAGACAAGGCAAATTGAAAGGAAAGGAACAAAATCAAAGCATAAATCAAGATAAGGCTGCCATCATCGGCCTCCACACACCTCTCGACCTCTCGCACTTATGTCTTTTATGTGTCTCCTTCCTTGTCCCTTAGTCCCTGGTACAAGTTAAAGGCCAAGAAGCACTAGCTGCTTCTTCACCTATCTGCTCCACAAGCCTCCTGCATGTCTTTTCTCCCAAGTCTTTTTAACTTCCTCTTCACTAGGTAGAGCAGGGAACACAGAACTTCCCCTTTTTAGATTACACAGTTATACTGCTTCCGACAACTTCACAAAGGCGAGACAGAAAGTCACTCTTGAGCACTAATCCTATGAAAATCACTCCCTCATTTACACTGGAACAGGGAAACTCCAACCACTAAAAGTGGGAATAGAAAAAGGAATAGTAGAACTTCTTATCATTTCATCAATGAAGTCCTTCCCTAAATGTTCAAATTTGCAAAAGTTGAATATTGAAAGGAGAATTGGAGGCCACTGAAAGGAATAGTAGAGAAAGATTCATATCCTACAACCTGCATTCCGAAACAAATGTTGGGAATTTCAGCTGTATTGACCACCACAATGGTTCCCAGTAGGTCTCAGAATTCAAGAAAGAGCAAGAAACTTTTGAAATAAAGTCATCTTGAGAAAGTTAGGTCCCTGGAAAAATATAGAGACTAACTATATCTGCAAGTTACCTCCTGATGCCTCCACTGTGCTTTGCTTTGGGGAATCTGGGCTGTAAAATAAAAAGTTAATTAAAATAAAAGAGAAGTCACCTTTGCCCCACAGTGCAGGCCACCATTGTGACCTTGAGCATTGCCTTGAAGTAGCAAGAGGATTCCAGGACAACACAGATACAGTGATAAAAGGCTTTGTCTCTCTCCCTGCCCCACCAGATGAGATGAGTGTTCCTATTTCTTTTATTTACCTCCTTGTTTCACAACCTTATCGTATTTAACATTCTAGTCTTTCTAAGGAAAAGAACACTCCTAAAATGATAATATGGAAATTAAACACCAGGTATTATTAACAAATCAAACCAGAGTCCACCTGAACCTCTCCAAAAATCTCCAGATGCTGACCCTTTGCTCAGTTCCCTTTTTTACTCCTTTGTATAAATACCCCTTCCCTCTGCCAAAGATGGTGGTCTTTCAGACATGAGTCTGCTATCCCCTTCATTTGTCAACAAACTAAACAACTTTCCTTTTCCTCAAACTAGGTTTCCTTTTTATTGGCTAAGGGAAACTGAGACTGGCATTCAGTAAAACTCACCAGAGCTATACAGAGCATGTCGCTACTGGCAGTACTGTGAGCCAAGAATAAGCAATGGAGTTGTGTCCTGCACTCTTTGGACCTGAAGCAGTGGTTAAGAGTATTTAACTCTTTCAGAATGAACGTGCCCTGGTGTGAATGAATGGATTGGTGTTGGAAGGTCAAGGGAGAATGTCGCAAGATGGTGAGATTGAACTTCTTGCTAATAGTTATATTGGAGACAATAAATTTTAACAGCCTAAGAGAAACAACATTATTCTCCAATTTTGTGGGACAGGATATTTAGATATATTCTTGTGTGCAATTTTTATTACTTTATGAATGCATTTGAACTTTTCTTTCTCCTATCGCCTCTTTTTCTTTTTCTTTCTTTTTTTTTTTTTTTTCAGCCCTCTCTGCTGTGCTATGCTATTAGCTTGTTACTCCCACACATGCTGGACCTAAGCCAGTCAGCAGTCCTGCTGTTCATTTCCCACTGCACCCTCCCACTTCTGTCACATGTCCATCTGCTCTGCTTTGCCTTTTCTGGGGGTATTCCAGTTGAGAATTTTAAACTCTCTGAGCTGTATAGTATCTTCCAGGTATACTTGACCAAATTTCCTGCGTTATCCCAAGGACACAAAGAACAGGTTGTAAGTTTCCAAATGTTTTGTCCTAACTTCTGTGACCAGCAGCAAGAAAGGAAGGCGGGAGGCAGAAAGGCTGAACAAGCAGAGTTTATTGCTCCCGACAGCAGCTGAGACGGAGCCCTTAGGGTGGGGTCCGCAGTTACTGCCAACTCAATAAAGGGGAAGGGTCTCTTATATAGATTCTAAACTCAGATTCCCAAGGGGTGACTCATGGCTGTGTCCTTGATGTGAGGCCCAGTTCACTATCACCTTCAGCTAGTCCCATCCAGGATCTCAAGGTCAGTTTACTACCACTTTATCAAGCTTGGATGCAAGGCTCAATTCTTTACCGCCCTAATTCAGTCCTTGTCAGTAAACTCCAAGCACTCAATAATTGTCTTTTATTTGAAGCTATGTCCATCTCTTCGCTATTCTACCTCTGAATGTGGCACAAGTAATACTCACCTTCAAATATGTCCAAATGGTAGTGTTCGATTTCAAACATCCAGGTTTTCTTTAAAAATGCATCACAGATATAGTAATATTCTGTAGTTCAATCCTGCAAACAAACCATTTTTGCTAACTGAAAAGCACATACTGCTTCATGACAATACAGGTATTTTACTAATGACCTCTAATTACTGATGTTAGATTTTAACATTTACACATAAATCTGCTTTATTAATTCATTTTAGAGGGGATTACTTGCATATTATGAAATACTTTGAGTTGGCTGCATAATTTGTAGAATCCAGGAAAAATGAAAATGTGGGACCCTTTTTTTAAAAGCAGGAAGACCATTAAAGTTCTAATATATAAGGTATTTTTTTCCTTCCACTCATTTTCCTCTGCTCTTGAATATGATCTATTTTCTCATTTGGACATCACTTACAAAATTAAAAAATACATTTCAAATTCAAAGCTCAAAGAAGTTTCAAAAATATAATTATTAAGAATTTAGAGCTAAAGATAGCCCAGTATTAAACCAAGCTAGCCATGAGGCTCACCTTGACTATCCTTCATGTCCTTTCCTGTGACTTGCAGAAGCATTCTTTTCCAAAAATTACAAGTTTCTCTACTTCAAAACAGATTAACAGAAAATACATTGTCATCTGGGAATCCTGTCCATCCAAATACTGAACAATTGGCTTATTCTCAATGCCATAGCAATTCAGCTTTTTTCAGCTAGTGCTGGAGGGGGAAAAAGGGGGGGGGGGGAAATTGGGATTTTCTCCATCCATTCTGTCTCACAGAGACTCATTTTGTTATAGGGCACCTCAATTCAGAGAGAGGCACCCCTGAAGCCCCAAAACCTGCCTGCTCTAAGTGGGTTCTGCCATCCGCCGCAACAAGACAAAACATATAAAGCTTTAATGAAAAGTGACTTTAATACAGTGAATATACAATATGAAACACAAAGAATGTAACTTCTAAATCAAACACCTGAAGTTACCCATCCCCTCGTGGGCAAAAGTCAACCCAAAAGGGATTGGCCCAAAGCAAGGCCTGAAAGCCTGCCACAAGACTAAAGCACCTTCTGGCCGGGACCCATGGAAAAGGGTCAGAAATGGCCAGACAAATCTGAGAGGAAAAGAGCAAAATCAAAATCAATATAAACACTGCCATAGTCACCTCCCTACAGGTATCTCACCCACATCTGCCTTAACCAGTCCAGGGTCAGGAAACAAGCCCGGTTTCTTCCTCACATGTTTGCTGCTCCATGTGGCTTCCTTAGGTCTCCTTCTCCATCTGCCTTCCTTCTCTCTTCTTCTCTCTCCTTTTTCTCTGCTCAGTTCCACCCTCCTTCTGGGTGGGGCAGGGAACCTGGAACTTCCCTTCTCCTAGGGACCACCCAGTTACAATTTTTCTGGCCCTCTGGTTAGAGAAAAGATTTCTCACAGGGTTTTTAGTGTCTACTTCACCTGGCTCTACCCATCCATGGATAAAAATGAAGATATAAAAATGAAGAGACACAGGAGAGAAAAGATAGAGAGAATAGAAAGAAAACCATGGAATTCACCTTGCTCTGTTAGTCATTCTTCAAATTTTGACTTGCCTTTTCATGAAATTATTCCTTGATTTATTTTTCAGAGTCCTCAGACCTCAGGCAGTTTCTTGTTATATTTTGTCCAAAGCTTCTTGTTTGAATCAGTGGGAGAGACAGTGTAGTGGATTACTCCATCTTGGCAGATGCTAGAAGTCTGACAGAGTGTCTAAAATGATACCGCTCCACCACACTGAATTGCAGAACTTCCAGACTCCTGCGGACACTGGGAGCTAATGGAGGTATGTCGACAGAATGATTCTTATCCATTGAATGATGAGGGCATTCACTGATGAGAGACAAACCTGAATAATTCAAGTGGCTTATGTCCTCCCCCTTTAGTGGTCTAAAAGGCAGTAGGTTCTGGCCCTCCCTGGTGGCGCAGCGGGTTAAAGCACAGCACTGAGAAGCTAAAGCCACTTCCGAATGAGTTCGATTCCCACTGCCTGCCCCGGAGGTGACCACATAGCGCAGCAGACCTCTCCTGGCCCGCCCGCTGCTTCCCTCAGCAGTGTACTTCATTGATATCCCTGTTCTGCTCCCCTCTCTGTCTCTGGTGAATCTTCTCACCCTCCGTATCTCTGGCCTGTACCCCAGTTCTGTATGAACAAATAAATAAATCTTAAAAAAAAAAAAAAAAGACAGTAGGTTCTACAGACCAAAGTTAGTGCCACTGCAGGACAGGCTGATGCCAGCTTCTGGGTTCTAGAGGTTGCCTCACTCTAACAAAAGTGCTTGTTCTAAAAGGAGTTTCACATGGTCACATTGGTGTTCCCTGACCCTTTGCCATAAAAATTTGTAGAACACTAAAGAACATAGGTTCAATCTGGACCATAAGGCATGACACAAGCAAACTCTGACCTCAGGCCATCGATAATAAGCTCTCAGTAGTGTATTCTCTGCTGTTTCTTTGTCTATAAGCTTTCCCCTGAGAACCCCATTTTATATCTCTGAGCACAGCATGGTAGGATGTATTTGTGACCCATTTGTATCAACTAAATCGAACAGAACAATCTTTTTATCTTCTACAAGGAACCTAGATTTTTCCTTTTCCTAACATTATTTCTAGGATTTTATGAATTGAAATTCATCATGCTATCAAGTTCCCCCAGCTCGCTATCATTCTTCCTGCTGAAGATTATTTAATTAATTCTTTCATGAATTACTCTAGTGGAAATCTTTACTCATTATAAGAGGATAGATTTGCATAGATCTGCATATATCCCAAAATAGTCAAATCCCTTGACAATCTCCTAATTTGCAGCATAAATCTCAGGCACATTTCTTAAAATACTTAAATATAAAGCATGATCTCTTTAAGATTTTTTTCACATCCAACTCAATGTAATTATCTTATATGTGTTGACTTCTTTCAAATAAAGCATTTCCTTTGATAGCATTGCAATTCAGTTGATCTATTATGCATATTAGGGAACTGCTACTTTCATAAATACACTGAACAATCAAAATGCTTCTGAAAGGAACTTTAAAATGTCACTTTTAATGGAATATTGAATTTCATGTCTCACACTTCACATTCTTTTATGTTCATACAACAATTAATGCCATTAACTCTAGTATTTAATTAATAAATATTAAGTTATTTTTTAGAAGGAATCTTAATTCATTCCTAATATATATCAATTGTATATGCCTAAATTATTAGAGTCAAAGCAGAAAAACCCTGGATGCAAATGAAGAGCAAAAATTTAAATATTTATTAATCCCGTTTAAGTAAATGTAAAGAATCGCTATTTAATTGATTATCATTTGTGGTATAAGCATGTTGCAGAGCAGTACAGGGCAAGAGGCAAGAAAGGCAATTTGTATTTCTAATGCCCTTATAGTATAAAGGTGAAAAAACAAAGATTCAAATAGCAACATTAGGTAGTTTGTGATAAACACCAAAGGAAACATAAAACAACAACCACAATTAAGAAGATTAGCATTTCTTTAGGGATCATTTAGTTCAAAACAATCTTTCCACCTTTAAAGAAGTTGTGACTTTGAGAACTGTTGAGGAACTTGCCAAAAAGAGGTGATTAATTTGTGGAATCACAGTGTATTTATTTCTTGATCTACTCAAGATAGTTGATATGTGATGTATCTACTTTTCAAGGAATGGGTAAGAAATAAATTTGTATAGATTAGAAAAAGGTTTTCCAGAGAGAGAAGAAAGTGAACAAAGTGAAAGAGGCAAGAATGCATAGTTATAGTTGACAATTCAGCAATAGTCAATTTAATCTGAATTTTGGACAATGGTTCTAAAACTTTAGCATGGATAGGGGAAAATTATGTTCCAGAAAGTTTTTTGTTCTTTTTATTAAGGTAATGTTGGTTTACAAAACTGTATGATTTAGAGGTGTAGGTTCACACCTTTTTAGATATCTTTTGCTACGGCATAGCCCACCACAAAGACAACCAAAATCCTCCACCATAGTCCACTGAACAACTTCTTTTAACTCCCTTCAAAGTTACCTCTCTAGCTTCATTCTACACTCAGATTTCTAAGATTAGTTTTGGTTTAGTTTTATCCGTTCTTTTGCTTTATTTCTTTACATTTCACATACGAGTGAAATCATCCAGTATTTGTCTTTTATCAGAAGTTTAATTAGTCATAAATAACTGAAGAATAACAATATAAAGTTTATAGTAGTCTGTCACATAAAGCATAGTTTTGTCAGAGAAATGGCCCTTCTCTTTTTTTTTTTAAAGATTTATTTATTTATGCATACAGAACTGGGGTACAGGCCAGAGATGCAGGGGCAGTGAGAGGCTTCACCAGAGACAGAGTGGGGAGCAGAACAGGCAGATCCTCAAATTACACTGCTGAGGGGAGCAGTGGGCAGTCCTGGAGAGGTCTGCCATGCCATGCAGTCACCTCCAGGGCAGGCAGGGATAGAACTCATGTTGAAGTGGCCCCAGTTTCTTAATGCTGTGCTTTAACCCAATGTGCTACCAGGGAGGGCCCGGCCCTTCTCTTTAACTGAGTGACTTATTAAATACTGTTAGAGATACCACATGGCTATATAAATTCAAGTAGTTTGAATTTGAAATTGATGACTTTTTTTTCAGTGTGAAACTTAAAAATGTTTGTGGGACTCACAGTGTTTATTTTAGCTAGCGAGTATTTTAAAAACTTATGTAGATATACAGCATGAATATTATGTACTAAAGGTATCATTCTATAACTGGAATTCATATTAACTAAGTCAATCTGTTTTCATAATCTCTTTTGTAAAATTTCATTTCTTTGCTTTGAATTATTTCTGGTTAGTTATATATGCATACTAAACTGAATTGGGTGTCATCTAAGTTGACCTATAGTTGTAGTATTGAGAAACTGAAAAGTATATATATATGTATGTGCATATATATATTAATATATATGTGTGTGTGTATATATATATATTATATAAAACTAATCATCCAACCAAGGATAAATAAAAATTGAAAAATCATTCTCTATTTTAAAATATTTTGAGATAATAGTAACTTATTTTCCACTCAAGGTTAAAATATAAATTTGAAGTTAAAACTGTTGTATTTAGTGAAATCTTTTTTTTATAAAGTTTGTTTCTAAAATACACAATTTCATTGTAGACCAAGAATAGACTTACTGAAAATAAGCAGGTGATTGATAAGCTCTGTGAAAGTGATGACATTCTCATATATATAGGTAAATCTTATATATTTTGATATATTATGATGATATTTTGTATCTCATTTTACCAATGGATCATTTCTTCTCCACAAGAAAAGAACAATTTAGATACAATTGATAATTTTAATAGCAAGTGAATTAAAAACCTAAAAAATAAGTTTCTCTGTCCCTGCCCTCAGAGAATTTACTTCATAGACTTTGGAGAATCAGAAAACTCAGTTGCAGTTCTAATGGTCAAAACTAGATGGTGCTCTACTGTTGTCAGCATACTAACTCACTTTCCAGAAGTTTAATGTAGTTGGAATGAAGGACTTAATTAAGGAGTGCATTATAATTTAATTAAGGATAAACTTCAGATTTGACCATTCCTTTTCTTCTATAAAATTTTTAAATGGTAGGAAGCATTCATTTCCTCTGTCTATGACCTTCTTACTCTCCTTCACACTTCTTAGTCCTTATTCAATACTTGCAAAATGATCAGATATGTTAGTGTTAGAAACTTAAATCTTGGAATAATATTGATATGTAAGGGAAATGTTCAGTGTTAAGTCAACACATTCTTGCTTAATTCAGAGAACATTCTTGTTCTCTGACATATCAAGACTAGTCACTTTAAAACGTATGAGGGGCCCTCCCTGGTGGCGCAGCGGGTTAAAGCACTGCACTAAGAAGCTTAAGCCACCTCCGCATGAGTTCGATCCCCGCCTGCCCAGGAGGAGATCCACATGGCGTGGCAGACCTCTCCTGACCCGCCCGCTGCTCCCCCTAGCAGTGTACTTCCTCAATCTGCCTGCTCTACTCCCCACCTTGTCTGGTGAATCCTCTCACCCTCCGCATCTCTGGCCTGTACCCCAGTTCTGTACGAATAAATAAATAAATCTTTAAAAAAAAAAAAGTATGAGGAAGTAGAGGAAGTATAGGTAAGGACACCAAATTCTTTTTTTGACTAGTTAGAATAGATAGAATGAGACCTGATTGTTGCTGTTTCATCATTATAATAGTTTAGGCTTCCTTCCTTGACAAACCTCATTGCACTTGTACTGCAGCCTGATAACCTGTTATTTAAAATATTAGCATGAAAATAAGAAGGAAGAACACAAGAAAAAGTCTACAATTTATTTATTTATTTTAAAGATTTATTTATTTATGCATACAGAGCTGGGGTAAAGGCCAGAGAAGCAGGGGCAGTGAGAGGATTCATGAGAGGCAGAGTGGGGAGCAGAACGGGCTGACTGATCAATACACTGTTGAGGGGAGCAGTGGGCAAGACAGGAGAGGTCTGCTGAGCCATGTGGGTCACCTATTATTTACAATTCTAATTTCACGATTAAGGACATTTTCTATGTTCTTATAGTAAAACCAGTCATTGTCTCTTTTCTGGTGTCTTTCTACAGTGAATGTAAACCCAGTTTAGTTTTGTACAATGTACAGTATATTATCTAATTCAATATAATAAACCAGCTCTGTTGCACTATGAATAGAGAGTGAAATTTCCAAGCTCAAATTACTAGTTAGACCAGTACCAGTTAAGAATAGGAGCTCTTGGCCCTCCCTGGTGGCGCAGCGGGTTAAAGCACAGCACTGAGAATCTAAAGCCACTTCCGCATGAGTTCGATTCTCGCCTACCCCGGAGGTGACCACATGGCGTGTCAGACCTCTCCTGACCTGCCCGCTGCTCCCCTCAGCAGTGTACTTCATCGATCTGCCTGTTCTGCTCCCCACTCTGTCTCTGGTGAAGCCTCTCGCCGCCCCTGAGCCTCTGGCCTGTACCCCAGTTCTGTACACACAAATAAATAAATCTTTAAGAAAAAAAAAAAAGAATAGGAGCTCTTTGCATAATACATTTTCTGTCTTAAGGTAGAACTTAATTACATGAAAATGATCAACACATATATCATTGTTGTTTGCATTATTTCTTATAATTGGTGCAGACTAGCATCCTTCACAAATTTCTCATCAATGAGAGATCAACAATATGAATTATGAATATAAAGTAATTTCACAAGAATACAAATAAAACTCTTCCAATTAATTTTAGTGATTGTTTATAATTGGGTTTGTTGTATCATATATACTATAAAGAACATGAAGAAATAAATAACAGGACCTCACCAATTTTGTTCTTAATGAATTACTAACTCTGACATATAGAAAGATTTACTCATTACATATTTATTTACTGATGACTATATGCCAAACAGTCCTAGACATTGCAGGAGATAGAAGAATGACTAATCCAGAATCCTTGATCAACAGAATTATTCTTTTTAAGAAAGAACTTGCTCCATTATTTCCACAAGCAAACATAGATGCCTTTGTCTGGACACAATTTGGGGAAATCATTTACTAGGTAGAAGAAAAGCATCTTCATGGACATAAGATTTTCATTTCCTGTCTGGTTTCTAAGAAACCCATATCTTCATAGAGATCATTATCCAACTTAAAGCTATATTCTTCCTACTTCAGCTTTTCACCAACTTCTGCCTGGCTTGTTACTATTAATATATATGTGGAGAATCAAGGATAGTGTTATTGTTAAAATATAATCGATTTTGTATTTGGCAGAGCTGAAAGTACTTCTGGTTTCTCCATTGATTTCTGAATAATAATGCTCATTGTTGCATGATAATTAAGAAACTTGGACTAGATTAGTAGTAACATGACCTACAATTATTTGTATTTCCTGCCTTTAACTTTCCGATCTTAAGTTATTAACCACCAAGCAGGAGAAAGATGGAAAATAGAGGCAACTGACCTCTGTGTTATCTCATTTATGCTCATGAGACATTTCTTGACAGTTCATTCTTAGAAGGGCCATATTCCAAACCAATCTTTCTTTGCTGCTTCTTGAATTTGTTCCACTAAAATTTAATTTTACAGTTGACATTTTGTAGTATTTCATAAGCTTTTGTCAACATTTGATTGCAGTATTATCACATAGCTGTGAATGATGCTTACACTGAAATGGAAAAGTATTGGCAATGTGTAACTTTTGTCAGAGGTGTAATTTTTAATTTTTTCATTTCCCATGGTAGATAAACTTCTGTTAGCCTGATGGTTAAGATCAATTTTACTTTCATTTTTACAAGACCTACCTGGGATATTCTCATGGTAGTCCTAGAGTCAGCATTAGTGAACACAGTTCTAGGGAGGTTAGTATTATACATGTCCATTTGATTTCTTGTCATCTCAGACAGCCTGATCAGTTTTTATTCCTTATAGATTGCAAATAGTCAAACACATCTTATGCCATCAGTGTGAGACATCTTTTTTATTTTTTCCCTAAATTACATGTGTAGAAATCAATAATCAGACAAATACAAGGATTTTCAGGGCATACAGCTAACATATATCATGGAACTTGGATTAATTCTAAATGGATCATATTTATTTAGTCCCTATTATTTCCAGGCAACTACTCTTAGCACTTTATATATATTAGCTAATTTAAACTTTATAACAACCTGTAGAATTAAGTACTATTATTGTTCTTATTTTACAGATGAATATATTGGGACACCAAGAAGGTAAATGATCTCTCAAACTGTGGCAGAAACTGGCTTTAAAATCAGGTTAAACTCGACAGAATCTCTGTATGACATGATAGGTTTGGTAAATATTTCAGCATTTCACACAGATGTTGTGAGGATTTCAGGATTCCTTGTAATCTTTATGGAATAAAAGTTGACTGGGATATGTAAGAAGGTTGGGGTCAGTAATGAAGTGCACATACATTATATCAACGAGGAATATTCCACACAGGTAAAGACTTGAGTGTATATGACTGTGTAATCAGCACATAAAATCAGAATATGTACTGACAGCAACTTTCCCTTCATTTTCCAAATTCCTTTTGTTTTGTGGTGAATGACTCAAGATCAGAAAGTTAAGTTCAGGAAATGCAAAAAATGTAGGTCTTGTGTCTACTCCATATTACTATTAATCTACTCTAATACTCTTCTGGTCTTTATTATTATCTTCTCTTCAAGACTAACTTTATGAATTTCCTATTTTGAAATCCACAGTTTATAATGAAATCAAAAAGCAACTTCTTTTTGTTCAGATTCTACAAATCTTAAAATTTCACCCATATTTATTTTTCTCATTTTAGAAATTTTTGACTTTTCTATTTAATATATTACTACAATTTTGACAATACTTTTTATATAAATCTTTTTAAAAAAAATTAGTATAACCTAATGTCTTAGAACAGATGAGTGGGTCAAGATTTTGTGGGGCATATACATAATGAAATACTATTCAGCAATCAAAAAAGATAAAGTCATGTCATTTGCAGCAACATGGATATAACTGGAAGGGATTATTCTAAGTGAAGTGAACCAGAAGGAGGAAGATAAATACCAGATGGTTTCACTAATATGTGAAATATAGAGAAAACAAACAAAGGTTCCAGTAAAGTTAAGCTGTAAGCCTTGAACGTGGACTGGAGGAAGGGGAAGGAAAAGGAGAGGTGGAAAGCTGAGGACAGCAAGGGAGGAGAATGCCATGGAGTGTGGTAGAGCACTATGGACACTTTGGGGGGGGGAGGAACTATAGTGATGCACCTGAGGAAAGAAATCCTATAGTGTGAAAAAATAAACAAGTGTGTTAAAAAAAAAAATAGTTCTGATCAACTTTAGTTGGGCCCACAATGGAAAACATAGTTATCTTTGCTCAGGTAAACAGCTTATATCTATTGTTACCAAAGCTGTTTGTGGAACTGGTTAGTATTCAATGAATTTGATCAAATAAACCAACCAAAGTAGGTAATAAGATATAAAATAACTTTTAAAAATAAATTTTTATCACACAGTCTATCTGGATCATTGTTTTTCTTCAGCACTTAATTTTCTTCATGGTTGAAGTTTAGGGCTCTTAATAAACAACCTGAGAACGAATATTCCTTTTGCTCATTGAAATCTTGGCAAATCACTAAGCTATGTTATGCTTTGTTGATATATGATCTTTCCTGCATGGATGCTGCTTGCTATTGTGTTTGATGAGCACAGTGCCTCTCAGCAGAGCCCAGCAAGTCTCACTAGCTTGATGAAACACCTCAATCCACATTCACAGGTCATTCTATTTTCTTCCACTTTCTAACTGCTATTTTCTTTGAAATACTTAGGATTTGGAACCAAAACTTCTTTACAAGAAGATATATATATATTTTTTAAAGATTTATTTATTTATTCATACAGAACTGGGGTACAGGCCAGAGGCTCAGGGGCGGTGAGAGGCTTCACCAGAGACAGAGTGGGGAGCAGAACAGGCAGATTGACGAAGTACACTGCTGAGGGGAGCAGCGGGCGGGCCAGGAGAGGTCTGGCTCGTCATGTGGTCTCCTCCGGGGCAGGCGGGAATCGAACTCATGCGGAAGTGGCTTCAGATTCTCAGTGCTGCGCTTTAACCCGCTGCGCCACCAGGGAGGGCCACAAGAAGATATATTTTGATAACACATATTAATAGGGATATTTGTTACTGAAAACACTGAATATACATCATATTCATATGGCACACTTCCACCCTAGAATATATCTTCAAAATGCTGTAGTAAGTTGGGGGAAAAATAGAGATAAGGAATAAGAAAAGATCCTTAGAAATCTCAGATCTATTAAAAATATAGATCATAAGTTGATTTTTTCCCCCTAATTCTAGCAGTATACCCAAAGGATAAAGACCATAGTCCTTGTAATTTTATTTTAGGTACTGAAACTACCAGTTTTATTCTTTACTAAAAAATGTGTTATTTTTGACTCTTAACAAAATTATTTCCTTCAGTATCTTCCAGCCAGTGAATTCTACTTGTATTTTAGGACTTAAGAGGTAAGAGAAATTTTTAAAATTGCTTATTTTGAAGAGTTTTAGGGTTTTTTAAAAAAATAATGATTACTTAATATTTAGTTTCTTTTATTTTCTCTTATAGATTTTTTATGCATTAAAAATTTTCTCATTCCTTTCTCAAATCTCAAGTTCTATTTGGCACTATAATGAACTTAGTGGATAGCTTAAAAACAAAACAATTAACCAAAAATATCACACTAGAAAAATTGCACTGACTACTGAGGAAGGTAATATATACGTATAGTTGACCTACCTGAGATTGACATGGTATCTTCTTATTGAAACACAAAGTAGTTCCTCAAATGTTTCTGAAATCAAATAAACCTACCTACCCATTTACATTAGGTTGCATAGACTTTTTTGTAATGAAGGGGAATGTGTCTTTTCCTTGAGTAACTATAGTCTAACTGCTGGCAAAGTTGAAGGAAGCCTTAATGTTAATGAAGTGACTTCCAAATATGAGTGAATATCAGAGAATTTGTTAAATCACCTACTGCTGGGACCCACCTCCACAATTTCTGTTTCAGTAATTTTGCTACTCTAGGGTCTATACCTTTAGAAACACTATTGCCATGCTTACAAATAGGGGTATTTATTTACCTTTATTATTGTAATTGGAAAGTAGATATTCTTATATATTCCATTTAATTTGCTTTACTTTTTCTTGGTGGGAAAGTGGATTTTTTAAAAATTAAGATGTTAAGAAAAAAATAAGAAGGTCTCTCATTGTGGTTTTGATTTGCATTTTCCTGATTATTGGTGCTAACCATTTTTCATGTAGCTGTTGGTCAATTGAAAGTCTTCTTTGAAATTTGTCTGTTCAATTCCTCTGCCTACTGTTAAGCTGAAATTTGTTAAGAGTTGTATGAATTCTTTATATATTTTGGACATTAACTCCTTCCTGGGTACATGATTTGCAAATGTCTTCTTCCATTGCATGAGCTGCCTTTTTATTTTTGTTGATTATTTTTTTCGCTGTGAAAAGCATTTTATTTTGATGCAACCCCAGTAGTTGAATTTTGCTTTTGTTGTTTGTGTTTTGGGTATAATATCCAAAAAACTCATTGTCATCACCAATACAAAGGAAATTCTTCCTTATATTTTCTTCCAGGAAATTTATGGTATCAAATCTTATGTTTAAATTTTTGACTAATTTCAAGTTAATTTTTTTTGTATAAGGATTGATTTCATTTTTCTGCATATGATTATTCAGTTTTCCAACACCATTCCTGGAAGAGGTTACCTCTTCCCTATTCCATATCCATGGCTTATTACTCAAATATTGACTATAGGTACATGGCTTCATTTCTGGATTCTATCCCATTGGTCTCTGTATATGTTTTTACCATACACAGTTACCATATTGTTTTAATTGCTGTAGTTTAGTGATACTGTTTGAAACTGAGATGTGTGATACCTTTAGTTGTTCTTTATTTCAGCATTGTTTTGGCTATACAAATCCTATTTTGTTTTCATATAAATTTAGCACATTTTTTTCTATTTTCTGTGAAAATGCAATAGAATTTTGATAGGGACTGTAACGAGTGTATAGGTAACTTTAAATAATAAAGATATATAAACTGTATTGACTCTTGCAACTCATGTATAGGAGATAGTTTTCCATTTGTTGATGTTTACTTCAAATCTCATCAAATTCTTAAAGTGTACAGTTTACAGGCCCTTTACTCCCTTGGTTAAATTTATTCTTAAATGTTTTATTGCTTTTTGACACTATTGTGACAGAGAAAGTTTTCCTATTTCTTCTCAAATATTTCATCATTAGTAAATAAAAGAACAAATGATTTCTGTGCTGATTTTATGTCCTGGAAAGTTACTGAATGTGCTTAGTTCCCATAGTTTTGTTTGTTTTTACTTGCAGAAGATCTTCATTAGTCCTCTCTGAAATAGTCATTGTGAAGGTCATTGTCTTTCCTTAAGAAAAAAATCCTACTCTTAGTTATGATTGTTCTATGCCAGGCACATGTATTTTACGAATGAAGAAGCTGAAATGCAGAAAGATTAAGTAATATGCCTAAGTCAAATTACTAATAAGTGCCAAATAAGATATATTAGCCCAATCTGATGCTAGTTTGTCCTTAAACAATGTGCTTTATTACCTTTCAGTTGCCATGACAACTCTTCAAATTGCCTATGAAATTGTTAGAAATGGATCTTTAGCTATTTAAACAATTTTGTAAAATGTTTTTGATATTATTATCTCTTCTCAGCCTTTTGGCTAAATTCAAATGTAACATGTTTTTCATATTAATGATCAGATTACACATGTTGCAAAAAAATCTGTAGTTGCAGTCAGTTGCCATCAGAATAAAACATGGTGTTTCCTGTATAGCCTGACCTCTAGAGTCTTGTTGACCTATCCCTACTTGGCAGTTGACATCATTCTATTCACTAGTCCCTAACATGACTATGCAGTTTGTTACCTTTGAAAATGTTGTTATGCTATATTTTTTATCCATATTTCCCTCTGTTCCCTGAAAGGAGAATTGTTTTTCAATTCAAGACTCACATTGTGCAAATTAACATGTAACTTTGAACTCTGAACCATTAAGCCATTACACACCTTTGTCTATTCCTTTAGTATCTAAGTTCCCTGACAGAGAAGTTGGACCTCACACATCACTGAGTCCCTTCTCTTCCCTTCCATGCCTGGCTTTGCCCCACTCAGAGCTGAGAAAATGTTACTTGATCTATACACTTCTGAATGATCCATGTTTTCAAATAATCTGCTTAAGGTTACTCAGATATTTTGGGAGGGGGGAGCTAGGACTCTCAAAACCAGATTCTTTAAATTCTTATTAGTTCTAAGATATTTCTATACTTGTGCTTTAAAACTCCTTATCATGTTGCTACCTATTTTATATTGAGGTCTTTTTTCCCCTTTTCTTCTGTGTTGGTGTTTATTTCCATAATGTAATTGAGATGAACACCAAATCAGTTGCTAATGTGTGGTCTCCCTCCCTCCTTCTCTAGCATCAGTTAAGCTCTGAATCGCTAGCATTTTAACTTGCTATTATGATAACTACTTCCTCTCCACAATGAATTTTTTTAATGTATCTGAAACCTTACTATCCTGTCACAACATTGACTTTCAGGTCATGTGCTTTAAATTCCTCTATATACCCTGAAAGTTCATATTTCATTTAGCCTTTTAGTTCACGTTTTTCTCAGTAAGTAATTCCCATAATAGAAAATTCTAATACGTTTTTCCATTCTAACTATGGACCAGTGTTTAGAGGAATTGCAAATTATTGTCTATTAATAGTCAAATATTTTCAGTTCCTTTTATTGCTTGTCTTTGATATATGACAAAAATATGGGAAAAAATTGAACTAAGGCACCCATTCCCAGTAGAAATATTTGCCTCAATTTCTTGAACTGGAGTTGAGAAATACTTTTTCATGTTTTTCTCAGTACCAATGTTTTTCCATAATATCTATTTTCTTCCCAATGCCGGTCTTTTCATGCTTTCAGTGTAAGAAGAAAATTGCTAAAGTTGTCTAAATGCTCTTGCTGGAATTTCTTCTCAGACTGGTTTTTCTTGATTCCCTTACTCCTATTTTAAACCATTTTCTATATTTTCATCTGTGAGTAGCAGATGGGTGTAGGCTCAGTTGAACCAGAGCAAGAATTAGGTACTAAATATAATTATTTACCCTAGATGGTATACTTGATTTAGGAAAATAGATGATGATTATTTGCAAGGTTCATGAGTCAATAGTTATCTATATTTAGATTTTAAAACTGCATATTTCAAGTGAAGAAATAGATTCAGCATGTAGGACCCATATGTATTTGGCAGAATCAATTAAAAAGGATTTTAATACAAAGAAGTTAAAATATTTTTTTAGAAGTTAAAATATTACAAAATAATAAAAAAATTTGAGTCCATATTATCTACAATATGGATATATTGAAGTATAGAACCCAAATGGAATATGGCTCCCCAAAGCTCAAAACATGTTTAATGTATTAACAGAATCACATAGTCATAGTGTAACAGGGTGGTCCCTAGGAAAAGGGGAAGTTCCAGATTCCCTGCCCCACCCAGAAGGAGGATGGAGCTGAGCAGAGAAAAAAAGAAAAGAGAAGGAAGCTGGATGGAGAGCCAAAAGGAGACCTGAGGAAGCCACATAGAACAGCAAGCCGTGCTTGTTTCCTGACCCTGGACTAGGTTAAGGCAGGTGTGGGTGAGATACCTGTAGGGAGGTGACTATGGCAGTGTTTATATTGATTTTGATGTTGCTCTTTTCCTCCCAGATTTGTCTGGCCATTTCTGACCCTTTCAATGGGTCCCAGCCAGAAGGTGCTTTAGTTTGGTGGCAGGCTCTCAGGCCTTGCTTTGAGACCAACCCCTTTTGGGCGGACTTTTGCCCATGAGGGGATGGGTAACTTCAGGCGTTTGACTTAGAAATTATATTCTTTGTGTTCCGTATTGTATATTCACTGTATTAAAGTCCCTTTTCATTAAAGTTAAGGCAGATGTGGGTAAGAGACCTGTAGGGAGATGACTATGGCAGTGTTTATATTGATTTTTATTTTGCTCTTTTCCTCGCAGATTTGTCTGGCCATTTCTGAACTTTTCCATGGGTCCTGGCCAAAAGGTGCTTTAGTCTTGTGGCGGGCTTTCAGACCTTGCTTTGGACCAACGCTTTTTGGGCTGACTTATGCCCAAAAACGAGGGGATGGGTAACTACAGGTGTTTGATTTATAAGTTATATTCTTTGTGTTCCGTGTTGTTTTGGGGCTTCAGGGGTGTCCCTCTCTCCCTGTCCTGTAACAGATTTGGTGTCAGCCTGTAACAATAGAAAAGACACTGGCACAAGCTATGCAACCTCTATCGACACTGACATTTTCCGGATAGAGACGGAAGTGCTCAGAAAAATCAGATTTTCCACACAAACTTGTGTTATGACCTCCCTTTTTTGTGTAATTGTAATATTGTTATTAGGCACCCCTGAAGCCCCAAAATCCTGCCTGCTTTAAGTGGGTTCTGCCATCCGCCGCAACAAGACAAAACATATAAAACTTTAATGAAAAGGGACTTTAATACAGTAAATATACAATATGGGAACACAAAGAATATAACTTCTAAATCAAACACTTTAAGTTACCCATCCCCTCATGGGCAAAAGTCAACCCAAAAGGGATTGGCCCAAAGCAAGGCCTGAAAAAGACTGCCACAAGAATAAAGCACCTTCTGGCTGGGACAAATGGAAAAGGCTCAGAAATGGCCAGACAAATCTGGGAGGAAAAGAGCAAGCAAAATCAAAATCAATATAAACACTGCCATAGTCACCTCCCTACAGGTCTCTCACCCACACCTGCCTTAACTAGTCCAGGGTCAGGAAACAAGCCCGGTTTCTTCCTCACATGCTTGCTGCTCCATATGGGTTCCTCAGGTTTCCATCTTGTTCTCCATCCGGCTTCCTTCTCTTCTCTTCTCTCCTTTTTCTCTGCTCAACTCCACCCTCCTGCTGGGTGGGGCAGGGAACCTGGAACTTCCCTTTTTCCTAGGGACCACCCTGTTACAATATCAAAATATTCTGAACAACCTTCAGCTTACAGTTGGATTGCCTCAGCCTCATAAGGCACTACCTGGCCCTGACAAGCAAGTACTGCACCAGGGTGAGAAATTCCTCTGAAAGTCAAAAGTGATTTGACAACTGGCTGATTAATAAAAACAAATGGCTGTTACTGCAAAGTCTCTCACTGCCAGACGGAGGAAAACCCAAACCTTATCACTCTACTATCTCACGTAGCCTTCTATTCAGTTTCTAAATAACCACTCAAGCTTTCTACTATCTAGTCTTTAGATATGGAAATTCACCCAAGTCACCTATTCAGAGTTAATCAGGTTTTCTACCATCTATACTTCAATAATATAGGCTTAATATTACAGAAATCCTAAGCAAATATCTAAGGGTAAATTAATAGGCTGCAGTCAAGCTACATAGACTGGAAGTGGGGAAGAACTGTTTCCTGAAAGAAAAATTGTATGATGTTATCAAAATAAGTGGTGAATAGAAAAAGCAATAAAGGTCACCTCATTCTCAAAAGCAGGTAATGTTAGTGTACTGTTAGATGACTTCTATGCTATTGACTTACTGTATTTTCTACATATGTATTTGAGTTAGGTTTTAAGTGACTATCATTAAGAATGTAGGTTCACCTTAGTTTTTTGTGGTATGGAATGAAGAGCAGATAGAGATTTTTGGAATCAAACTTACAAGGAATTCTCTTTCTTCAGCTCAACTTAAACAACTTATTCATCATTGAAAATATATTATTTTTTATTATTTATATTATTCTATTATTTCTATAACATCCTTGTCCTATTTTGCCTTTGTATATGACAAAAGTACAACATATTTTTTTAAGGGATTTCTATTTTTTCCCCTTATTGGTAAGTTGGTTTTCTTTCCCAACATGATGTTTCATTACAGTTCTAGGCAGAGAGGAGAGTTGCATTCTTGGGAAGGGATTATGGTGTAGTAGGAAGCATATTCACTTTGGTCAGGAGGAGTATGCAGACAACTGTGGAATCAAAGGCAGGACAGGGATCTTCAGTAACAGTCTGGGAGTGCTAGTCAGCTGGAAGAAGCCAATGGATCCTGACTAAGCTGAGATGGGATAGACAAGAGATTTATTAGCATCAGACACTAGTAGCAGGTGCAGAGCTGTTATTCATGCAGCATGAAGTGTGTCACTGTACTTTGTTTATAGCCAGTATCTGTATTCTTAAATGACCATGTTTTGAAAGCTTCTTTACTGTCATAATCAATGAATGATAAACACACCTTAGTGGCAGATCAGTCAGTAAATATCCCAGGGCCAGCATGTGGCTAGAGTTTCCCAGTGCCATGAACTGATTTATCCTCCTCTTCCATCCATCCAAATACCATCTTGGGTTCTCCCTAGTGGCCTAGGAGTTAAGTGTCAGCACTATCACACACAGTGCCTGAATTTAATCCCTGACTGGGAAGTTAACCCACATGATGCAACAGACCTCTCTTGTCTTGCCCAGTGCAAGACAAGAGGTGTGTTTCAGTAAATCTGCCTTCTAAGTTTCCCCCTCTGATTCTGGTGAATCCTCTCACCCACTTCATTCTGGCTTACACTCCAGCTCTTCTATGCAGAAATAAATAAAATCTTAAGGAAAAAACAAACAGGGGCCTCCCTAGAGTTGCAAGGGGTAAAAACACAGCACCAAGGAGCTATCCACAGCCACTGCAGCACAAGTTCCATCCCTGGCCAGGACCCACATGGTGCAGCAGACCTTTCTGTCCTACTTGTTGCTACCCTCAGTAGTGCATTTCAGTCAATTCGCCTGTTTTGTCTCCTGTTCTGTCTCTGGTGAATCCTCTCACTCCCAGCACCTCTGTACCCCAGTTCTTGGATGCATAAATAAATCTCTCTTTTAAAAAAGAACGGAATAACCACCTTGAAGTGAAGGAGACAAAGGAGAATGAGACATTTTTTGCAGGATTACTTTAGGAGTATGTTAATCCTAGTCTGTTCAGATAATTGTGTACACTAATCTTTGAGTCAGATTGGACTAATTTTTTAACAATATTTCAACCCTATTTCCTATTGAGAGAGTGGGATAATAAAGATTAGAACAAATACAGAGAAGCGAAGTTCCATTGTATGTACATCCACATCCTAGAATAAATAAATTTGCAATTCTCACACACATATAAATGAATTAATATTTAGTGTAAATTCATGCTACTAGCAAAGGGCCTATTAATTTACCCTTAGATATTTGCCTAGGAGTTCTGTGATATTAAGTCTCTATTATTATTGAACCTCATAAATTCTATTATAACAACACTAAAGGATGGAATCTTCATAATGAAAAGAACACAGTCAAATCATTGTGTAAAATTTAAAAAAGGAGGAAAATCTACTAACCATGAACAATTAGCTGTCTTTTCTTTTAGGTAAATTTAGTAAAGATGTTTTTTTCTAATTATTTAATCTTAATGATAAAAATAGCAGAGGTCAAGGAATAAAGTACAAAAATTAGCAAATATACAGTATTAATATATATGTACATATATTTGTAAATGCAAAAATAAATCCCATTTTTCCCACTCAAAATACATATGAATTTTACCACTTTTCTTTTTAACACTCACTGTTAATTTTCCTTCTTTCTCTGACTTTTGTATTGCCAGCTAGGATTATTTTCTGTTAGCCTAGAAAACTTCCTTTAGTGATTTCTGTTCTAACATATTGATGATGAACTATCTCACACATGTTATATGGATATACTCTTAATTTCTGATTTAAAGAATAACATTGAGATTTATGATTTTATATTGGTAATTAATTCTCTTATATTTTTAAAGATTTTATTTCATTGCTTGTGTCTTGCATTATTTCCTTTGAGAAGGAAACTATAAATCTTATGTTTTTCTCTTTCAACAAATTTAGTATTATTTTTTAGAGGCTTTATTGGTTTACAACACCATACATGTTTTGATAATAAAGATTCACAGCTCTTCAGATGTTGTCCCCAAACCACACCCACCAATAGTCCATTGGGTCCCTTCCTCTCTTTGTTCCCCACTTCCACTCTCTCCCTTGATAGTCTAGTTCTGCATCAGATTTTGAGAGGCTTTAGAGGGGTTAATTTCAATTTTGTTCCTTCCTTTTATTTTTATTTATTTATTTAAAAAAAATTTATTTATTTGTGCATACAGAACTGGGGTACAGGCCAGAGGCCCAGGGACTGCGAGAGGCTTCACCAAAGACAGACTGGGGAGCAGAATAGGCAGATCGATGAAGTACACTGCTGAGGGGAGCAGTGGGTGGGTCAGGAGAGGTCTGCCATGCCATGTGGTTACCTCCGGGCCAGGCAAGAATCAAACTCATGCGGAAGTGGCTTTAGCTTCTTAATGCTGTACTTTAACCTGCTCTGCCACCAGGGAGGGCCTTATTTATTTTTTTATGCACATATGACTGCCATGACTATGTATTTGTCTTTCTTCTTTTGTTTATTTCATCTAGCATAATCTCCATTTCCATGCATATTGTCACAAATGGCAAGATTTCAGCTGATTTTTTTTTTGATAACTTAGTAGCATTCAATTTTGAATATATTTTCTTTATCCACTCAACTGTCATTAGGAATGTTGGTTGTTTTCATAACTTACATATTATAATTAGTGCTGTAGTTAACAAAAAAGCGTATATATCCCTTCAATTAGTGCTTTTGTATTCTTCAGATAGATACCTAAGAGTGGAATTGCTAGATCATACGGTAGATCTATTTCTAATGTTTTGAGAAATGACCATATTGTGTTCCAGTAGGATTAGACCAGTCTTAGTGCATAAGGTTTCCTTTATCTCCATACCCTCAGAAGCTTACTGCTTCTGATCATTCTTTTAAAAAGATTTATTTATTTATGCATATAGAACTGGGGTACAGGCCAGAGGTGCAGAGGTCCTGAGAGGATTCACCAGAGACAGAGTGGGGAGCAGAATAAGCAGGCTGATAAGGTACACTGGTGAGGGGAGTAGCAGCCCGGTCAGGAGAGGTCTGCTGCACCAGGTGGTCACCTCCAGGGTGGGGATCGAACTCATCCTGAAGTGGCTTTAACTACTTAGTGCTGTACTTTAAACCGCTGCCCACCAGGGAGGGCCTGCTTCTGATCATTTTGATATGAGACATACTCACTTGTGTGAGTTAAAAGTACATGGTGGTTGTAATGATAAGTGATGATCAGCATTTTTCATGTTCTTGTTGAGTAGCTACATGTTTTCTATAGGAAAGTATCTATTGAAATTTCAGCTCTTTTTTCTGAGTAGGTAATTTATTTGTTTGTTATTGTTCAGTTTTATGACTCTTGTGATAGCAGTTGTATGCTTATGATTTCAGACAGAGCTAGAAGGATTCGGCTCTTCATGTATTAGGAATATATCTTTATATATTAAAAAAAATCAATAGACAAATATGCAGGAGAGAGAGTATATTTTCCATTCACACAGTACATTGGTCAAAAAAAATCTTTCACTAGCTAGTAAACAAGCATGTAATGAATTTTCATAATTGTAATAAATTATATTGCTTTATTTTTCATAAATTTTCCTTTGAATAATAACTCAAATGAGTGGAGTATCAAATAGAAAATTCAGGAAACTACAGTTATTTTAGAAATTTTATTTTAAAGATATAGCCTGATGGTCACACATTTTTATCACAAGAATGAGAAATAAAAAGCCTAGAAAGAATTTAATAGGATAAAAACACTAGAGTGGAACAGTTTTTTCTAATATGTCCTACATTCTTCAAATGAACTAGCATATCTTTGACAGTAGACCACCATGTAACAATCAGAGACAACCCAGTTTCCAATGTTTACTTCTCTCCCCTTTGTTTTCTCTATTTCAGCATCACTGACATTTGTGACTTTAAGCAAATCTCTAACACAGAAATTTTGCACTAATTTATCCTTCTGTCTGAAATATTTCTTCCCCCAGGTATCCCTATCGTTCATTCTCTTACTTTGTTCAGGCTCAAATGTTAGCTTTTCAGTGATGAGTCTGATCCTTCTTTATTAAAGAGAAACTCATGTCCTATTTTAGCCTCAGCACTATCTCTTTGCTTGCTTTACTTTCTCCATTGGCTGTGTTGCATATTGCATACTGTATATTGGGTGGTTATTTGTTCACACACTATCAACCTCTCCCCTTGGGATATAATTCTATGAGGAAGAACATCCATTTCATTCACTTTTGTATTTTAATAACTATTACAGTGCCTAGCACATGGTAACACTTAATACATACTTGTTGAATAGATTAATGTTAATGCATAATAAGGAAGCACTTTCAGGAGGTTTGCAGCTCTTCTAAGCCATTAGGAGGTAATTAGCTAGAGAAATTAAATTAAGTCTTCCCAGTAGAACACAGCATTAGCCCATGAAAAAAAATCTCCATGTAGTTATGTTACCTAGAAGAATCCATATACATACATATATACATACACACACACACACACACACACACACACACACACACATTATATGTAACTGGTTAAACCAGGAATATTGATTGAAAGATTCAGAGTAATCTCTGCTTCAAGTAACTCCTGCATCATAATTCATATAAGGAGCATGCAATATTGTTTGTCCTTTCAATTGTTGTTTCCCAAGAAGTAAACAGTCTACAAAGAACTCAATAAATATGTGTTGAATTTTAATATGTATGTATACACATACACTCTATATGTACCCTACTGTGTATAATAAAGTTTTATGTCAGAATCTCTTTTGTATTTGATGAAGAAAAATTCTATTTTCTTTTGCATCTCAAAATGAAACAGAAAGCCAAGTGCCACAATCTTGTAAATTACGAAATTTTAAGGCAACTTATAAATGCCCCCTTTTATAACAAGTTAATTTAGGTATGTGTTCTCCTTACTATTATATTGCATTGGATTTCTCTTGTTCACGTAATCCAATTTTTTTTAGTACACAATCTACCTTTATTAGAGGTCTGTAAACTCAACAATGCATTTGACTTTCTCTGAAGAACACACACATGTACACACAGACATGCATATACACTTTCAATTTAAAAGCCTATTATATTTACACAGCATGTGATGACAGTATAAGATTATGTATTTTACTTTCTTTATAATGAGATACCTGTAATACTAATTAATTAAGTGTCAATAAAAGCCATGTTGAAACTGAATAATAGTATTATGAAATATAACATTACCTTAAATATGTAATGAACAGCTCAGGAGATCAGTTTTGTTTGGACTATTAGTCATGTTCTGGTAAAAGTCCTGAGAGAAGCTCATTAACTAGTGCAAGCAAACAGAGACTTATTTTAGAACAGTAGGATACATAGTACAGTTGCTCTGAAGGGATCTTAGGCCCTGAAAATAAGTGGGTAATTAATGACATAAAAAACTACAACACTGGACCAGAGATCAATGGCTTTCGGTGACCCATAATTACTTAATCCTAAATCTGACATTCAGATATAAATCCTAAACATAAAGGTAATTATATCAATCCTTCCTTTCTGTGGACATTTTTTTTTTATTGTATGCTTTGAGTCTAGGACTATCACCACGCAGGCATTAATACCTTATGCTGTTAGAATTTTCAGTCTCCATTTATTCTTGAAAGTGTACCTATTTGAAAGAAAGAATATGATGATTTCCACTTAAACACTTCTGTGTATAATGAAAAGTTTATTTATCCAAAGCACCAAATTATCTTCCACCATAGTCTCTGGGACCCCGTTATTTCCCACTCCTACTCTCTCTCACTGGTAGCCTCAAATCTACAGTCAAATTTCTAGATGGGGGGGTGAGTGTTTGGTTTTCTCTTTGCTTCTTTATATTATACATGAGTGAAATAATTTTATATTTGTTTTTCTCTTTCTGACTTATTTTGCTTAGGACAGTCCCCTTCAGTTCCATTTATGTTACCTAAAACAGCAAAGTGACATCTTTTTTATAGCTGCGTAATATTCCTTTGTGTGTGTGTATGTGTATAGTCATGTTCTGGTGTAGGAAGATACTATATATAAATTAGGAAGGTACTATATATATGTGTGTGTGTATGTATATGTCTATATATATATATGTAGTAATACTGTATATAATATATATATATACACATATATATATAGTACCTTCCTAATTCATTCATCTTTCTTTGGATCTTAGATTATTTATATAGCTTGATTACTGTAAATAGTGCCAGAATGACCATGGGAGTGCCCATCAACCTTTGAATTTGTTTTTTTATTCCTTGGGAAGATACCTAGGAGTGGAATTGCTGGATCACAGGGCAAATCTATATTTAATATTTTGAGAACCATCCATACTGTTTTCCATAAGGGCTGACCCTTTCTACATTCCTACTGACACTGTGCATAGGCTCTTTTTCCCTCCACAAATTTTCCAACACATTTTTTGGTCAAAGAAGTAAAAACTATCCCAGACTTTTCTCTGCAGACCACAACCATGGAGACACTCATTAAGATGAAAGACCTAAGAATTGCTTTAATCTTTTAAATTAAAATTAGCAATTTTTGATAATTTAAAGAATACATCTTGTTATTTATAAATAATTTCAACATTATGTTTTTGTATTAATGATTTTAAAATGTGACTAACCCTTTAATTCAGCCTAATTCATATTGGTACTAGTAGGGCCCCACATTTAAAAATATTGCATGTATAACAGTTTTTCATAACAGGGTAATTATTTCCTTTTCCTCCCAAAATAATGCCACAACCTCTAAAGGAGTATTAAGTAAAGCAAGAAATGTTAAAAAATTGAGGTTAACTGTATTTTTCCACTGATAGCAAAGCGACATTGCAAGGGCCTGGGTTCTCAGCTCAGAGTGGGAAGGCCTGTGATGAGTGGAGATTCTGCAGTCAGTAGCAGCAGCACAGTCCTCAGCCTTTCACCTAATTAACTACTCTACTTTCTTAGGAAATTAAATGTACATGGTTATTTACATAACTAAAAAAAAATTCAAGTTTCAAATCACTGGGTTATTCAAACAGCATTTTGCCAGATCTTATACAAAGAACTTAAGTTAAAAAACAAAAACAAAGAACCCTGAAACAAAGGATCAAAAATGCTTGATTTATTTCACCAAGTCCATAAAACACTCTAGAGTGCAATGTTTAATTTATCTTTCATTCCTGTATATCTGTAAACGTCTCTGTGTTCATAATTATAATCATAACTCATGGAAAGTGAAGAAGTCTATTACTTAATTTATCTCTCTGAAATTCTCTTCTCCTTATCCGCTGCCTGCTTTTCTCCTTTCTTCATTTTACCTTAGGTGGTTGGACAGACAACATTGAGCGCTACAATAACTCCAGTGCAGTTTCAAGGAACAAGATGAGCTATTAATATCATACCTTCTGTGGGAAAAATCTGGTTTCATTATCAGAACTTGCTATTTCAATCTACTTAATATTGGAGAAGCTCATATAATTTGTAATCGTCCCATCTCTTTCCTCTCCCCTCCCCTCCAAGTGATGGCATTTTATCACAAATTATAACACAAATCCTGGTTTATCAATTAACATAGGGAACTCTTTCTTCCCAAAGGATGAGCAATCTGAACACAAAACAACTTTTTGTTTAGTTTTTTAAAAATTTTATTTTTATTTATTTATGCATACAAGAACTGGTCTGTAGGCCAGGATTCATCAGAGACAGAGTGGGGAGCAGAACAGGCAGATCTACTGAAATACACAGGTGAGACAGGAGAGGTCTGCCGCACCATTTGGGTTAGCTCCCTCCCGGGGAATGGAACTCATACTGCAGTGACTGCCAACAACCTCATAGTGCTGAGATTTTACCCCTTGCACCATCAGGGAGGCCCTTTTTATTTAACTTTGTTTTTTTTTTTAAAAAAAGATTTATTTATGTATGCCTACAGAATTGGGGTACAGGTCAGAGGTGCAGAGGCAGTGAGAGGATTCACAAGAGACATAGTGGGGAGCAGAACAGGCAGATCGACGAAGTACACTGCTGAGGGAAGCAGTGGGCGGGTTAGGAGAGGTTTGCTGCGCCCTATGGATCACCTTCGAGGCAGGCTGGGATCAAACAAATGCTGAAGTGGCGTTAGCTTCTTAGTGCTGTGCTTTAACCCACTGCGCCAACAGGAAGAGCCTAACTTTGATTTATTAAAAGGAACATAAAAACATGATTAGTCCAAATGATTTCTAAGGTGTTTTGTGCTTCTGAAATGTAGTTTTGTTTTGTGATTTTCTGTTTCTCTTACCCCAACATTCTGTCTACCTTTAATAAGTCTTATCAAGCCACATCTAAAACATGATCGGGATTTGTTTATTATTTTTTTTCCTTTTACAACTACCACCTTCATTTTAGCCATACCATCTCTTGCCTGGATGAAATAGCATGTATTATGTCTCTTTATTCTTGCCTTGCTAAATCCCATTCTTCACAAAGAAACCAGAGTGATCTTTTTAAAACAAAATTCAGTTCTTATCACTCTCTTGTTCAAACTCTTCCATATTTACCAACTTGCATTGTATAAAATGTACCCATCTTAGTGGCACCTGCAGGACCTGGTCCCAAATTACATTATCCCTTACCACATCCTTTTTGCTCATCCTCTTCCAGGCATGAAGATCTTTCTAAGTTCATTGAACTGTTTCAGCTGTCCAGGTCAGCACAGGCTGCTCCCTGCATGTGATCTTTGCACTGCTGGTGCTCTATGGCATGCAGGTTTCAATTCTAACATCTCTCTTCTAGAGAACCTGCCTACAGCTATCCCATCTAGGGTTGAAACTTGTACCCTTCACATGATCATAGAGAAAGCAAACACTTCAAAAAAAAAAAAAAGATGCCAACTCTCAAAGGACACATGCAAAAGAGGGAAGCATTGGGTGCCTTAGTTTCCTGACCCCTGTAGCTTGACTGTTTTGATTGTCCTTGTCATCTACAAAGTAATGGGGTTGCAAAAGAAAGGATTTCTTCTGGAAGACAGAGAATTGAAAGCTGATGAAGAATCCCTTCTCACCCTATTAGGATAAGGAACTATCTCCCCTGAGGTTTGTGGTGAAATTTTCTGGAGACTGATGAAAGAACCTACTATTCCCCTTGAGATTTCTGAAGATGGGAGGTTTGCTGCATTCTTCTGCAGTAGCAGGTTTTCTAACAAGGATATGGTGTGTTCACATCCATGTAATCTACATCACTGGGAGACAGTGAAGAGAGGGATCTCTTCCATTTCCATAATCCCAAGTGAAAGTGGCTGGAATCAGCTGGGACACAACCTATTGAGATGCACTAGTAATTCTAGTGGCAACTGGTATTCAGGACAGAGTATGTTAAGGGGTGAATGAGAATACGCTTTGTGTATCCTCCTAACCACAGAAAATTAACAATGGTTCAAATACTTTATCCTCTTAAACATGTGCTCTTTGCAATGTTACTTTGAAACCTCTCCCATTGAAGGACGTGGCCTTGTGAACTGCATTGGCATATAGAATGTGATAAAAGTGACTGGGTGTCAGTTCTAAGTCTAAGGTCAGATGGGCTTCCATTCTGTCCTATCTGAACAATCTTACTATCACTCAGGCTTCTTCTGACTTGCCAGCTGATGGCAGACACATGAAAGAACCTAGTTGATAACCCAAAACCAGCTTAGACCAGATGAATGTCAATCAACAGATTTATAAGCAAATAATAAGTGGTTATTCTGAGTTATTGACTTTGGGGATGTTATTTTGCAGCAATAGCTAGTGATACATGGATTAAAGAAACCAACTCCTGATGAGGATATTATCTGTGTCACCTACTATGAGACTGTCATTCTAAGAAAATCAACCAACATTAGTTGTCCTGGATGTAGAAAGCAGATCCTTCCAGATGGCACCTTACTCCTGGATGTAGTTAGCTTCCCGAGGGTGGAACCCAATCTGAGTGATGGTACCGCAGCAGAACCAGCAGAGCATGACCTCAGAAAGGGATAGGATTAGAATGAGAGTTTCTGTCTGGCAGGCAGTAAAAACAAGTTTTTAGATAAAAGACAGTGGGTTTTAATACAGTTATCAAACTACTAAAGGTTATTATGTTGTTTTTGTTAAAAATAAAGAATAGCTCTATATAGGGGAAAAATTCTCTAGATTTTAGTTAACAGTCACAGTGCTTAAAATAAGTATAAACTTATGAACTGTCACCATTTCCTTTACTCGCTATGCTTTATGGCTTCTCATAATTACTTGAAAGGGGTTTTATAAACATAGAAGTTTACATTTAAGATAGGTAAAACTGGGCTATAATAGAATAATTTGACAGCAAGAATGTACTTTAATATCAGAAAAATAGGTAAATCTATCACCTCTGATAGAGAACAGAATCTATTCAAATTTATCTTACTTTTCCTTAGTTAAATATAGTGAAACAAGCAAAGTACTTTGTCAGATTTTCTATCTTGGAACTTTTTTATTCAAAATCAGCACAGACTAAAGCATGTTGCAGTACACATAAGAAAAAATAAAATAATTTTAAGTCTACCTAATTTAGTTCATGATTTTCTCTCATTAAAATTGATTCCCATCTTAAACAGAGACAGGTTTTTGTTTTAACTTTTATATTTTCTTTTCCATATTATTTTGCAAGGAAAATTATGTATGTTATCCCTCAACTTCGAGGCCTCTGCTTTGCCTTGAATATACATTTAGCCTGTCATTTAAGTAATATAGGATTGCAAACCAATTTTTGCAGAATGTTTGTTGAAAAGAGGTTGAAGACAAGATACTAGAACATAGTGGGCAGGAAACTGGCCTCCAGAATAGGATAGTCTTGGGTACAAATCCTCACTCTCTAAGAGTTTGGTTCACAGTCCGTCTTCAGAGAAAATAGGGTAGTTGAGAAATGACTGAATAATTTTTAAAAAATTATCTACATAGGATTGGTTAATTAGAAACTTTTCTGAGTCAGAACAAAGTTGAGAGGTCTTGATCTAAGAATAATAAGAGGTAAAACAGAGTTATGTTCTCATTTTCAATAATGAAAATTTCCTTTAGTTTTGAAAAGGACTGAAGAGGACAGATGAGGACATTTTCAGCTGGTAACAGTCTTGTCTTGATGTGTTGCTATCTGCAGAGGCTGTGTTCTGTCAGCCTTATATAGGTGAAAACAAATTATTCTGAGATTATTTTAGAAGCATAGTAATTTAATTCCCTTAGATATAATACCCAAAATGAAACTAGTGTTTTCCCATACAAACTGAGATTCAGTCTGTCTTTCATCACTAGCAAATTGTAACTTAAACTCTATAAGCCTCATTTCAACAAACATTTGAATATTACATTAAGAAAAAGAATCTATTATAACAGGTATTCTGAATATTATTAAAAATGAGAAGACACAACTCTAGGCCTCAAAGAGTTTATACACAATTCTAAGGTCAAACACAGAAATGTACGTGCAATAAAAAGTGGAAAATAGATTGCAATTAAAGACATACAATTGTGCTCTACTTGCAGAAACAAGTGAGGGCTTTTTTGGTGTAGGGAGGTCAAGGAAGAAATCTCCTAGATAACGCCTAAACTAAGCTTTGAATGATTGGCAGAATTTCAACAATCAATTGGCTTTCAATTGAGGGAGCCACATGAGTAAGAGTGGAGAAAAGATGGAACAGATTCATTTTGCGGTTACAAGTAATGAATCTCACTGTGACATAATGTCCATTTAAGGGGACTGAGTGTAAATCGAGGTTACACTGTGGAGACTTGAGTTTCAGGAAAAGGACTTAATTCAGTAGGAAGCAAGGGACTTCATGCTCCACATATGAATAAGCAGTGAAGTGACTTTGTTCTCTTTATTTTTTAAAACATATTAAATAAACTGTGATCTCACAATTTCATAAATAATTATTTGTGGGATATGATAATACTGAGATTCTATGATGGCTTCTAAGACTAAGCCAAAAAATGGGTGATTTTGTTCATTGAAATTTTTTGACCCTGATACTTCCACATGTGAGCACTGTTCTCGTCCTTTGAACTCTCCCAGTATTTCATATTAACTCCGAAGATTACATTTTGAATTTTCATTTCATATTATCATTAAATATGCCTTCTGTTTCTTACCAAACGTTAAGCCTAGGAGGCAAGGCCCACATTTCAACCTATCTTTGTATACTCTAGAGTGCTCAGCTTACAAAGTATTTGAAATATGTGTCAAATGACAAATGGGTTAATTAATATCTGCTTATTAATGAAATCACTAAACTATGTTTAAAAATGTTTTAAACTACATATTAACTTTTAACTGGAAGATTCCTGCTAGAAATGATGGAAAAGAGAACTTAAAAGTCAAGTTTCTCATCTTTCTTAACACCGCTGCTTCATTAATTTGATGGAGATATATAACAACACACTTATTCATGTTTGTTATATTTTTTAATAAAACAGTGATACATAGTCACTATAGAAAATTTATATACTACAAAGAAGCAAAGATAATAACCAAAAATCTCCCATAACATTAACTCAGAAATAACCACTGTTTCTTCTGAGAGGAGATCATGAAGCAGAACGTATGTGCATATTTAAACTTTTTAATATACATAGCTAATTTGTCTTTTAAGAAAGAGTAGGGTACTTTGTGCTCCTTATAGAGGTGTTAAGAATTCTCCTCATTTATGCCAACACTGTGTATAATTTCTAACATAAATTCTAGCAAAATGGGTAGGGGGGGATGGTTCCTAAATAAATGTGCATTTCTTTGAATACTAATTACATTGATGATTTTTCATATGCTTGGTGATCATTTGTACTTCCTTTGCCATTCTCCTTTTTTGCCTATTTTAGCATATTTTGAGAGAAATTATTTTATAACTCATTTAAAAAAATGATTGTTGACCTGGATGTATATTAATAGAAATTTTCCCCAGTCAGGTGTTCATCTTTTACCATATTTCCTTTCAGAGTCACTGATCCCAAGGAAGAGGGTCTAATAAACCAAGTGAAAGTCACATCTATGATTACCTCTTCCTCTCATTTCTAAGCTGAGTGAATGTCAGGAGCTAGAATGTCTTCCAGGAATGGAAGCAAACATAAAAACAAGCAATGGGATATTATTTTCTCTATGAGAATAATTATTTTCAGAAACAATAGTATTGAATATTAAAAAATACCCTAACTTGCTTTTGATGATTACTAGAAATTTATCTTTTTACCCTTAAGAATTTCACAGTTGTACTGGCCTAAAAGGAAAGAGAATGGGAATTGTATGTTAATGGTGACAAATCTGATTTGGTAATTACAGTTAACAGTAATGTCTGTTCATACATTGTTGATGCACTGAAGTACTTTCTTGTATGCAAGTCATGTATGGCTTTGCCTGTAAATTCAACAAAGAATGAACTTTGGTAAAGCTGGGGGCAATACTAAAATTCTTTCTTCTTGGAAAATGGGAAATATGAAGGAGGAGAAAAGTAAGGAATTACAGAAAGAAATAGGAAAAGCAACATAACTGGGAGTGCAGAAGCGTAGGGGGAAAAAAAGAGAAAAAAGGAAATAGAAAGTAGAAATTACTGAGAAGACAGGTTTAGAAAAAAACACATTCTTTAAATTTATTATAGGGAAATTATCAAAATATGATGCAATGAAATCATTTGAATTATGTAAGTGGGACATTATAAATATGGGACAGCTTGTTATATACATTAAATGGAATTTATCCCTTCTATGGCATAAAAATAGATACATTTGTCTTCATTGGGGTATAATGTTGATAACTTTGTTTCTGAAACCTTTAAATTTTTTTCTAAATGCACACATGTACATAGTGAAACTGGGAGTTAGAAGGCCGGTAGGCTGTCTGCCAGAATTCAAAGTGCTGTCAGATACCCATATTATTTTCAGAATTTGCTCACCAGCAATAGCTTTAGAAGCAAGTGGAAAGAAAGACTGATCATTTATGATTCCATTTAGGTAGATAAATAAATTTGCTAAGTTAGGGACTTTTTTGTTGTTGTTCTTGAAGTTGCTTTAATTCAAAAATAAGAAGCAAAACCTAAGCAAACATAGCTCAGATATGAACCCTTTTCTGAAAGTTGTTGCATCTAGAAACAAAGTGACCATACAGCAATAATTTAAATTTTATTTATTCACTTTTCACTTTCTTTCAATGTTGTGAGTAGGAAAAGGAGTAACCTAAGATAGAAACAACACTTCAAAAAAATCATAAAATTAGAAAATCATTAAAATGTTTATAAAATAATGCTAAAATGAAGTTGTTTTGGGTCAAAATACAAACAGGAAAAATTTTGGATTTCCTGGTAGGTGGTTTTAAATCCTTACTTTAAGTAGTACCAGTTAAATGTAAGTAAGGTGATTTAGTAATCTGCCAGAGAAATAAATGCTGGATGCTAACAATTCATTTCACTAGCAATTAAAAAGTAAGTACAATCACTTAGAGCAAAAAAATTCAAATCAGGTTAATTTTTTTTAAAAATTAGAGAATTGGCACCAAAACTCTGATGAAGGTTGTGAATCATGTGTTTCAAATGATCATTTGAGCAGCTGACTCACATAATATACTCTCTCCTTGGCCTCTATCCATAGTCAACCAACAAATTAGTGATGAAAATCATAAGCAAAAAAAACACAATAGAAGATTTTAAATCCTGCCATCTCTATGGGGGCAAGACTCTAAAATGGCAGGTATTATAATGAAAGACATAAAAAAAAATGATTGAGTCTTTTTTAAGTTTCACTTCAATGAACTGAAAAGGAACTATCTCCCAATAATTTTCTCAACATTCTATTTTTTGTCAGTCTGACTTTATTTTTTGATCTGTGAATGCTGGTAAGTGAGGCATATTTCCATGGTTTAAGGTAGCTTTTAAGGTTAGTGATTTTGATCATTATGTGTCAATCATTATGTGTTAAATGTAATTATCCGTTTTCTAATGCCTGACTTATTTTTCTGAATTCCACATGGTTTTCTTTTTCTTTCAAACGCGGGTATGTGTCTATTTATAGACACATACTTATATACACACATGTATATAAACCTACAAATGTATATACCTACTATATGTGTTATATATGTATATGTGCATACATGCACATACACCTACATTAACGTAAATTCTACACACACACTGACATTGGACCATATAGGCAGACAAACTTAAAGATCTACAGAAAAAAAAAAAAAGTCACCTTCATGTTCAAAAGGATCCCCAAAGAGTTCAAGACCCAGGATTTATAGCACCAACCCATGAAAGATGTATTTACAACCATAAAATACTACTGTGGAGTAGTGAGACAAACCAAGTCTCTCAAACCTGTACACATGACCATGATGAGGTTTCCTTGATTAACAACTTTAGAGAAACTCCTGGCATAGGGTTGAAAAATGAAACATAAATTATAATCTTTTTCAGCTCAACTGTTAAAAGGCAAGCTATCTACCTGAAAATGTATGCCACAGACAACTTTGAAGGTGCAGCTTCATAATCAGAAGTGAGACGCTCTATCCAACAGTCACTATTTTATTTGTGCCACGGTTAATAAAACATAAACGTGAAAGGTGCTCTTCCCAGCCTTAATTGTAATTAAGGAAAACCTGCGCACGAGTTGGTGGAGTCCCGTCCTGCGGAGTCCGCCGTGCTCGCCGAGTGGGAGGGTCACACGGAGACAGACTAATAAGGGCAGAGATGCGTCCCCCTTCCCCACTCCCAGGGAGCTCACTCGGGCCGCTTCTCGGCGGTGCGGCAGCACCGCCTAGACTCCACTGCGCCTCTGAGGGGCTCAAACACACATTCAAGGTAAGCTGCGCAGCTTTTCCACTGGCCCTTTCACTTGGTCGCTCGCACACACGCCGGGTCTGTGTCCTTTACTCAGGTTTTCTGGTCATTTGCGTGCATCTGCTTTTCAAAAAAAAAAAAAAAATGTAAAAACTGTGCTACTCAGATAAATTTTTTGTTTTGTTTTGGTAGATAAATAATGCACACCTGCAATTTCGCATTCCCATAGGTAGCTTAAGATGGTACCAAAAATGTCTGGCACGATATGGCCACTTTAATGTGCTACAGATAATGTAGTTCTGTTTCCTATGTTCACATGATGCAGGCTTTTGCTTGATACTTTAGTTCTAGGTAGATTTTCTGGTTATGCGTGCTTGTAAAGCAGAACTATGTGCACTGCTGATGCGGGTAAGAACAGACATCAAATACAGAGGAAAACAGATATCCAGGGGATTAAATGCACAAAACAAATACAGTCGCTACAAATCCATGCCATTAGATCTAATTTTTTGGTCTAGGTCTAGAGACGTTACCCTCTGGAAGCGTGGAGACAAGGAGTGTAAATTTGCAGACGCGAGGTTCCGGTGCCTTGCTATCGGGCGCGGGGTTACCTATTCCGACATGAGGGCATTGCTCCCAAGTGCGGTAGGGTTGCCGTGGGGGTGTCGGGGGTCAGTGTGCAGGAGGGGACCCCCGGTTCCGGCCTCCACCAACCGGGCGGTCCCGGCGCATCCGGCCCTGCTTAATTAGCCTGCAGCACGCGCAGCGCGCCTGGACCCTGCGCC